>NC_137964.1:18812542-19048863 GCF_963924665.1 Micromys minutus
CCAGGCTGGGCTGGTACCGTTATCCAGCACCAGAATGCCATAGGGAACTGAGGCCTAGGGCAGGTCAGTGGACATAAGGTATCCTTAACCCAAACACACTTTGGGTACCAACCAGTTCAGCTGTCAGAAGAAAGTCTGGCTTCCTGGGGATTCCTGGGACTCAGAGTCTCCCCTGGGAAACTAGGGCTCCTGGCTGGGGCCTCACTGAGCAAGAACAATAGAGACTTTTCTTTCCTTCCTCACTTTCTTTCTTCTTCCCCTTTCCCCTCCTCCTTCTAGTCTCATTCTTCCCCTCCCCACCTCCATTCCCATTATTCTCCCCTCATCCTTCTCTGACAGTGCCCTGCCCATCCTGCCCTGGAACACACTATGTAACTCAAGGCTGATCTTGAGTCCTCCTGCTTCAGCTGACCCAGAGCTGAGATAACAGAGCAGCTGACATCACCATAACCCACACCCTCACTCCCTCTTTACTTCCCAAACAACACCGAAACTAAGCTGGGGAAAGCACTTGAGCTGGTGTGGACCGACCTGAGTCAGGGCGCCAAGAACAAATGGGAACCTAAAACAGAAGTGACCGGGAAATCCATTTTGAGCCTGCAGCTGCCATCCCAACCCTCACACAGTGGTTCTCTTGGTTACCAGCCAGTCTCTTTCACTGCTCTGACTCCTAAGTGACTACTTAATCAGGCATTGTGCGTTTGAATGTATTCATTATATTTTAATATGATTATGTCCAATCCAGTAGGCTGAAACAGATTCATCCAGATGTGTAATTAGTCTCTAAATGCCAATTATTCTTGACATCATCTTGGCAGGGACTTTAAGAACGGAGAAGCCATTCATACTCCATGTTTATTAGTCAGGCTTGGGGCAGGGCTCATCCACACGTCAGGGGTCAGAATCATCCCCACAGGCAACCTCGAAGCAAACCGGGGTGCTAAGGCCCCACCCAGGGGATTCCCACATCTCCTGCTTCTGCTTCCCTGCTCCTGGTCTTTGAGAAGGAGCTTTGGACGGGATGGGGACGATTGGCACCCTCTGGGGCTCTGGAGAATAGTATAGTCTCCAGGGTATACACAGGTCGTTAACCATATAGTCACCCTGGGCAGTGTCTTCCCCAGCCAGTCTCTCAAACTGCACAACAATCCCCCTCAAGTCCATAAAATCCTTCTCTAGGGACTACATCTTCAAGTCAGCCTTGCTGGATGAGACTTCCAGTAGTTCGAGTTTTTATGTTCCCAAGTTGTCATAGGAAAAGCCCCCATAGTTTTTCCCTATTTTTAAGTTACATTTATTTATCTTTGTGCCTGGGGTAGGTGGGGCACATGCCACCGTGCATATATGGAGGTAAGAAGACAGTTTGTGAGAGTTGGTTCTTTCCTACAACCATGTGATCCCGAGGATTGAACACAGGTCACCCACCACTTGGTGGCAAGCACCTTTGCCCATCATGGAGGATGGGATGAAAACAACGTTCTCTGGACAGGATAAGACTGTC
Organism: Micromys minutus; assembly: GCF_963924665.1. Lineage (NCBI taxonomy): Eukaryota > Metazoa > Chordata > Mammalia > Rodentia > Muridae > Micromys > Micromys minutus. The sequence continues at coordinate 18,814,044 of NC_137964.1, forward strand.
CCACACTCAAGTTAGCAGCAGCTGTGGTTGCCTGTGCAAGACCTTTGAAAGATCAAGCCAGTGAGAGACCTTGTCTACACAATAAGGGGGAGGAGCGATAGGGTGGTTCAGCAGGTAAAGGCGTCTGCCTCCAAGCCTTACAACCTGCATTCAATTTCTGGAATCCACACAATAGAAGGAGAGAACCGACTCCTGCAAGTTGTCCTCTGACCTTCACATTCGCACTGTGGCACATGCATGCCTCACCATGCACAAGAGATAAATAAAACATAATAAAGAAAAGCAATTATTTAAGGTGATGGGATTGAAGGAAACACCCAATCTCCGTTCCTGGCCTGAACACATATAAATGCATGCATGCATACCTTCGTAAACATGTACACAAGCATATACCGTACACACACACATGCAAAGAGAGCCCTGCAGGACTGAGCTCCCGTGACTTCAAATTGTTTGTTACCCTAAGGAGCAGTCTCTGAGAAACGATTTAGATCAAGTTTATCTTGGTCTTTGGCTCTGGGATGGTGCTCAATGGTGCTCAGCACTGACCCCTGGTGTTCACATCTCACACTGCAGCACTGCAGCAGGCTCATCACTCTCTGGGGTCTGGCCTGTCCCCTAGGGTACCAGCAACTCTCTGCTTTCATCTTACTGTCTGCAGAGCCTTCTTTTTACTAAAGCATAAGCCAGAGGACAACCAGTGCCTTACTTGAAAACACTCTCATAATTTGTCACACACACACACACACTCCGGCTGCTACCCCAACAGCTTATAATGGCATCACTGTGTGCACTATGTGGTCCTTAAATCAGTTCATGAATGCCTCAGCACTGAATGCTTCTACGAGGGTATTTGTGACCAGGCCATGCACACTGAGTCTCTTCTGTCTTTCAAGTCTCAGCCCAGGCAAAATCAGACTCCCCCATCTCCCGGGTATCAGCTTAGCACATACCCAGTCTCTCTCAGCTCCCGAGACAGTCTAGCGCACGCTTTGCTCACTCCCAGGTCTCCATTCGGTATGTATTTAGGCTCTCCCATCCCCCAGGCCTCAGCTCAGGGAACACCTGCCCTCTCTACTCTGCCAGACCTCAGCTAAGGGCACATTCACCCTCTTTACTTCTCTAGAATATCATATTATCTGTCTCCCAGATTCCATTCAACAACATACCTGGCCTCTCTCACTTCTTAAGCTTCAATGTCAAGTCCTCTTAGAGGCAATTTCCAGCCCCTGAGTTCCTGTGTGACTTCTGCACACAGCTTCCTTCCACAAACTCTGCCCTACTTCTTCCCATCAAAGTATGTCGTACTGTCTACAATGATCATATCGGTTTATCTCATCATGTGCTAAGTCTTAAAATATAATAGCTCACATTTGACCAAGTCTCTTCTACAAATATCAGCCATAAATTCTGCACAGTATAAGAAAGACAATATTCCTAAAGCCAAGGAGGTGTGGTGAGAAGAAGGAAGAAATGAAGGGGAGGTGGTATTTGGAAAAGAGGAAGACATCTGTCCAAGGATTTCTTAGCTTGTGGCTTTTGCCCAAGGGCAATAGAAATGGTGGCTTTGGACAATCAGAATTTGGAGTTGGGGCTGCAGACAGCTCAGTAGCTAAAGGCACTAGCTGGTTTTGCAAAGGACCAATTTGGATCACAGAATGCAGGGTCCATAACCACCTATAACTCCAGATCCAAGGGACCTAAAGTCTTTTTCTGGCCTCCTCAGACATGCCTGTACACACACACACACACACACACACACACACACACACACACTTAAAACTATTTTTAAAAGAATTCAGAGTTGAAAACAACACTAGAAATTAGAAAGTGAGAAGACATGCTAGGGACTGTCACCATCCTGGCAGGGACTGATGACAGTCTCTCCCCCATACCCCTCCTGCATATGTGTCTGTGTGCACGTTCACAAGACATGAAGGCATACTTGTATGTGCATGGGTGCTGAGGTCTGCTGTTAACTGGTTACCTTCCTCAAATGCTTATTATTTATTTGCTTATTTATATACTAATTTTATTCTTCAAAGATTTATTGACTATAGTTAAAAAGGGGAAGCATGTGTGTTCACGTGTTTGGCTCATGTGTGAAGGTCAGAGGATAACTTGTTGAACTTGGTTCTCTCCTTCCACCATGTCAGTCCTGGGGATCAAACTCGGGACATCAGGCTTGGCAGCAATCACTTCTACCCACTGAGCCTTGCTGGCCCTCTGTATTATTTACTGAGACAGGGTCTCTCATTCAAACCTCCAATGGCTAACGTTATGTTTTAAGTTTAAATTATTATGCTTAAGAGATCTATAAAACAAAAATGACTGTAACTCATAAGCCCCACTTTGTCCAAGGACAGATAACTTCCTGGAATACTGGGAACCTGAAGTGGGTGCTGAGAACCAAACTCAGGTCCTCTGAAAGGTGCTTTTAACCATCACCTTGTTCTTTAAACTGAAATCTCATGTCAGGACCCCAAAGCTGGACTTGCAGGGGTGGGAGGAAATGTCCCTGGCCCTCTCTGTTCCTCTTCTCCATATGACCAGGTTGAATAAATCTCCTTTCTCTGATTTTCACTATTTTAATTGACCTACTGAGGTCTGGTGTGAGCCTAACCCTTTAGAGCTGACAAAGCCCTGGTTCTGACACTGACGATGCTGCAGAGAGAGAGAGAGAGAGAGAGAGAGAGAGAGAGAGAGAGAGAGAGAGAGAGAGAGAGAGAGAGAGAGAGCTGCAGAAGATGAGCACACATTTTCTTAGAAGGGCAAACCTTGCCCAAGGGAATGGGCCACCTGGCAAGGTAAACTGCCCACTCAAGGAAATCCAGCACATGAATCAAGACTGCTCAGATACTCCTGCATAACCCAGAGTCTCCACAGCACAGCATACGTACATAGCATCAGGGATCAAAGCAAAATTTCTGTCTGCACAAGGAAGGAAGGAACGAATGAACGAATGAAGGAATGCAGGAATGAAGGAAGGACAGACAGACGGAATATGTGACCTGGTTAGATGGATCAGTCAGTAAAGACACTTGGCACTGGCCTGAGTTTGATCTCTGATGCCCACATGGTGGAAAGAGGGAACAGGCTCCCTCAAGTTGTCTTCTGACACATGTCATGGTACCCATGTATGCACAAAAAGAAACAAATACATAAATGCAAATTTGTTTGCTTATTTTTAATTAGATTCTAATTCTGTTTTGTTTTGTTTTGTTTTGAGACAAGGTCTCATACAGCCAAGGCTGGCCTTGGACTTTCAATGTAGCCAAGGAATGCCTTGAATGTCCTGACCCACCTACCCCAACCTTTTGAGTGCTTGACATTTCAGTCATGCCCCACCATACCTAGTGAATGTGGTTGTGGGACAGAAACCCAGGGCTTTGTCATACTAGGCAAGTGGCCTACAAACTGAGCTACATCCCCTAACCCAAGGGATCAGAAATTCCTCAGCCTGCTCCAGTCAACGACCTGTAGAACATAGGCCACACCCAATCAAAATGGACACTGCCTGGCCCCTGCTGATCGCATGGAATGCCAGCCCTTGTGAGATAGTCTGGTGCTGGCTGTCCCCCAAAGAGCATTCTGTTCCAGAAGTTGTTCTGGTCACCTCTTCCGTTGCATAACCCAACTCCACTACCCCCTCCTGCTCTACCAACTGTTAAAACATATGAGATTATACCCAACCAGCAGCCCTGGGCAACTGCCCTCCAAATTCTGTCAAGAAGAATTACCTCGGAATCCATTCCTTGGCACTCACGCTGCTGTGAGAACAACTGCCTATAGAGCTAAGTCCCTCTGTGTGAACAGTAACTTGATAATCTATTAGCAGGAACAGGGACCCTTTCCTTCAAGTAATATCTTAATCTTTTACTCAATATTTTTAGCTGTTAAAATGTTTTTGGAGATGGGGTTTTACTATGTTGTGTTGCCTGGCTGACCTCAAACTCTCTATATAGGCCATTCAGGTTGAGAACTCAGAGATCTGTCCGCCTCCACTTCCCAAGTGCTGGGATTAAACACATGCACCAGCTCTGGTCTCCCCATACATGGGCGTGTAGGAATAAGTGTGAATACTCACACACACTGCTGCACACGTAAACCCCTGTGTACCCAAGAAAGATTGACTCAGACCTACTGAGACTGTTTGGGGATTGCCCTCTTCCTAACCAGGCCCCGGCTCTGCTCTGAACCTTAAATCTTCCCCATATAGGTTCCCTGCCTATTGCATGAGTGGTTGGTAGTGGAAACCTTAGGAGGTGGGTCCTAGCAGGAGGAGGTTAGGTAATAGGGTCAGAGGAGTCCTTTTGAAGGGAATACTGTAGTTCTCATGTACTGACTTTCCTCTCCCTCTCCTCTCTCTCTCTCTCTCTCTCTCTCTCTCTCTCTCTCTCTCTCTCTCTCTCTTTCTCTCTCTCTCCTTTTTCTTCTTCCTCTATCCCACCCTCAGGCATCACAAAGGGAGCACCTCACTCCACCAAACCCTCCTACTGCTCAAAAGAATGAGGCCAAATAACCATAGATTGGATGCTTTGAAACCATGAACCAAAGTCGCCCCTTTACAGGTGTCCCAACAATGAAGACATCTCTCTATCTTGACAAATGCTACAGAGGCAGTTGTCAGATTCCATGGCGGGTAGCCTGGAAGGACACTTGGGGCATTGCTGTTATGTTCTTCTCATGAAGAACACACATGGGGGACATCCTTCTCTCTGTGTGTGATCAGAAATTGCTGTGCCTCTTGTGAACTGAAGTTCCAGAAAGGGAGGGAGGGGGAGGCCACATCTATGTTAAAGGTTATACAAGGCTGATCAGCCAATTGGGACTTTGCTATTGTGCAAAGCTGGGATGTTGGAGGTCCAGGGTCCAATTATCTTAGCCTATCTTCACTTGAACATCTTTTCAACCATCAGTCTTTGGACTGAGTTCACTGAGTGGACCCTTAGCTTCCACCAATGCATAAGCTAAGAATACCATCAAATGTGGCATTTAGAGGCAGTTGTCACAAAAGCCTGGTGACCAGTCTTTGATTCCCCACAACCCATATAAAGGTAGAAGAATCAATTCCACAAAGATGTCCTCTGACCTCCACATGTGTGCCATGACTTATACACACACATGAACATATATGTGAATACACGTAATAATAATAATAATAATAATAAGCCATTTTTAAAAGAATGTCATCAAATATCATTTGAGGTTTCATCAGGCTTCTCACTTTGTTGTCACCTGCCTAACTGATGTTCCCACAAATGTCTTTGGAAAAATGCCTTGATTTACAATTTTCTTTTGTCCTATGATGAGAGAAACCCATTCGATCATTTCACAGCAGAACATGTTATTCAAGACAATGAGAATCCCACACCCCAGCCACAGTCATACACGTTTGCCTCAGATTAAATTCTCTCTGATTCTCTCAGCGCTGAGAACCGTGTTCTGTGCTGGTACTGAGCCTAGGATTTTACTTCCTGCGTTTGAGCCTGCTGCAGGAGCTCCCCTCCCTCTATGCTGGCAGAAAGAGAAAGCTCGGGGTTACCTCAAAGTCCACCTCCAACCAACACCATTCCAGCACTCCTCCTTGCTTTCCAGTTTTCTCTTTGAGTATAGTCTTTATCCATTTGTCTACATAATCATTTAATTATGCTTTCCAATTCAGTATGCGTTCCTGTACTTGGCCTCCATTCTGGAACAAGGTGGAGTTATCTAGCTGGAGGCCAAGTCCCAAATTCCCTGGAGTGGGCCGCAGCTGCGTTGAGTTAGCCCTTCCAGAGTCCTCTTTAGCAATCACTGTCCAGGACAGCGGCAGCTCCATTATCATCTGAAACTAGAAAATCTACCCGGCCGGCGAGATGGTGCCGATGAAACTAACCAAATTCCACTTTATTAAACGTTCATGTAATCTTGTTATCCTCCGTGTTCACAGCACCACACTCCCAAGGGGCATGAGAAAGAAATAAAGCCATCACTGGGTCTGGACCGAGCAGGTGTTACTCCTCCTGCAATCTCTGTGGAGTCTCCTAAGGTTCAAGGGCAATGAACAAAAAAGAATTGGAATGCCGGGTAAGGCCAGCTGGAGCTTTAGATGCAAAGTTGTATAATTTTGTTTTCATTTGAATTGGGGGTTAAGGAGGAGAGACAAATTGTGTCGCCTGGAAATTGCAGAATCACCAGCTGTCAGAGCCAGCTCTAGGGTACACATCTGTAATGTTAGCGCTTGGGAGGCTGGGGCCAGAGTGTCCAGTTCAATATATACATATACAGCAAGACTGTAATGGGGCTGGAGAGATAGCTCAGTGGTTAAGATGTCACTGTGCAAACAAGAGAAGCAAAATGTGCCCAGATCTTTAGGGGATTCACAACGCATTCCGAAGTCCACACATAACTAAACTAAAGGGCCAGGGTGTGGTGCGAGATGATTCCAAAGACGATCCTAAAGTTAGGCAGGAGAAATGACTCAGTGGGTAAAATGCTTGCCTCTCAAGTACAAGTCGCTGAATTCAACTGCCAGAAACAAGTATGGCAGGAGAAACTCAACCCTGGGAAGGTGGAGGCTAGAGCCCCGGGGCTCCCTGGCCAGCCAGTGTAGCCAAATCCGGGAGTTCTAGGCAAGCAAATCACAAGGTGGGTCAGAAGAGCTGATGGTCTCCAGGGGCAACCAGGACTTAGGGCCAGTAATTCATCAGGGCTGTTGTCAACTCAAAGCATGCATGAGGAGCCAGAGTCCAACAAACAACCTGGAGCCTAATTTGACATGAGCAGTTGGGGCTAAGGATGCAGCTGAATGAGTAAAGCATTCACCATGATGAGTTCAATCCCCAGCAACATAAACTGGGCACTGAGAGAGTATCTGTAGTCTGAGTACTTGAGAGGAGGAGGCGGGACTCCTGTTCGAGGTCACAGGTGGTTACACAGGAAGTTTGAGGCCAACCTGAACTACATGGTACCTTGACTCCAAACAAACACAATGAAAACAAATGCATTCATTGTGGGTTGAGTGTCCTGGTCCACTGTATACTTGTAACCCCAATACTCTGGGGTCTGAGGCAGAAGAATCACAAGTTCTAAGCTAACCTGAGCTACACAGTAAAACTGGAGCAAGATAGAAAGACAAAAAAAAAAAGAAAAATGGAGAAAACATGGAAAAGGAACAGAAGCCTGTCACCCTAGGATCTTATTTGTGTTTCTTGCTATGAGTTAAGAAACTTTGACCCAACTGACAAAGTCAAAACTTCCTGCAGAGGTAACATGTGTTTTCTCAAAATGGATATTCAAAACAGCAAATGAGGGCTGGGAGAGGCTTGGTGGCTTGGAATGTCCGCTGATCTTGCAGAAAATCCAAATGTGATTCTCGGTGCCTATGTCAGTCAGTTTACAACTGCCTGTAACACCCTCCTCTCCCAGGCACAGCATTCATGTGGTACACACACAGAGACATTAGTGAACTGTGCTTGTGGCTGGAATGCTCTTGACCTTGAGTTAAACAGTATTAGCGCCCCTCCCATCCCCAAAGCCAAGAGCACACCTTGGAAAACTACTGGACAACTTTATTTACAAAAATAAGTTCCTTAAGATTAAAGAAGGAAGCAAAGCAGCTCAAAAACATATGAATTCACATTTGAAACTCCGATTAGTCTTTAGCTATCACTGTAAATTATAGCTATGAAGCTTAGACAACCACAGAATGAAGAGCAATCAGGTGCTCCTCTGGTAGAGAGGGCATGCCACCAAGCCTGATGACCTGAGTTCAGTCTCTGGGACCCACATGGTGGGAGGAGAGAGGAGGTTCCTGAAACTTGTCCCCTGACATCTATGTAAGTGTGCACGCATGTGCTTGCACACACACAACATACTGTAAAGAAGAGATATGTGCATCCCATGTTTATTGCTGATTTATTCAATATACCAAAGAATCAGAATAAACATGTTTGGCCATCAACAGATGAATGAATGAATGAATGAATGATGACTTTTATATATATATATATATATATATATATATATATATATATATGTATATATATACACATTATGCACATATATACATTGTGTATATACACTGTGTTTATTGGGTATATATACATTGTATCTATGATATATATATATATATACATTGTAAATGCATATACATTGTGTATACATATGAATATTATTCAGATCTAAAAAAAAAAATGACAAAATTTGCAGGAAATGGATGGACTTATAATAGTAAGGGAGATCACAGAATCTCAGAAGGAAAAACGTACATGTTCTTGCTTATATGAAGAGCCTACTGATAATATACGCATATTGTAAGAAGTAAGCATCTGGGTACAGTCTAACATGATAAAGAGAACAAGAATGACTAAATACTAGGGAGCAGGGGACCGAATGCAGGTAACAGACATGGGTTATGAAGGAAGATAAAGGCTAATTGGTTTTCCAGTCCTGCTTCTGGCGAGACGATTTTTTGGTTTGGTGGTGGATAAGCACACAAGAATGTAGTTGATTGTAACAGTGTAAAACCCAGTGTGACGCTCAGCAGCTTCAGAATGGCTCTTTTAACTGTATAGAAGTCTCTTGAGACGGGTGGTCTTTGGCTCGAGCTCATGGTGATGGGCAGTGCGTATTTACAAGGGTTGCTTTTTCTTCAATAATATAAAGTTTATTTTAAATTTTTTAAAGAAGAAAAGAAAACCAAAGAATTATATACACTACCCTTGTAAAGACAACAAAGGTTGACAGCCCTTAAGAGAACTGACCCATGTTTTGAATCATAGTCTGTCTGTCTGTCTGTCTGTCTGTGTCTCTCTCTGTCTCTCTGTCTCTCTCTCTGTCTCTCTGTCTCTCTCTCTGTCTCTCTCTGTATCTGTCTCTCTCTCTCTCTGTCTCTCTCTCTCTGTCTCTCTCTCTCTGTCTCTCTCTCTGTCTCTGTCTCTCTCTGTGTCTGTCTCTCTCTCTCTCAGTTCCTGATCCTACCCCTCCCCCTCCCCCTCCCCCTGCCTGCCAATTCTTTAATCTGAAGAACGGACCATGTCTTATCACTACTGATCAAACTCACTAACTTTGCTTCTATCTAGCTCATTCTGGAAACCCTTTCTGTAACACAGCCAGGGATTTCGGCTTCAGGTGAGTGGCGGTCCCTGAGGAGGAAAGGAACTCTGTAGGCTGCTGGCAGCAGTGCTGAGCCCTGTCTCAGAAAATCGGAACACAGAGGTTGGTCACATGGCTCGTCAGGCAGAAGCATTGCCACCAAGGCTGACCACCTGACCTTCACATGTATGTCACAGCATGTGTCATGACACCCACCCTTCCTCACACACAGGAATAACTGTAATAAACATTTTTAATTTGAAGAGGCAGGGTCCCCTCCACCTTGTTCTTCTGTGGATCTTTTTACACCCTAACAGAGGAAACCCCGCTCCCAACTCCCCTTAGAGTATGGTGGCAGGGAAAATGTCTCTAGGAGATCCAGACCACCTTCTCAACAATGGACCATCAGAAGCCAGCCATGGCTAGGTCGAGGAAACCGGGAGTCTTTCTTTGGGGCCTGAGAAGGTGCGGAAGAGAACACGTCTGGGGAGATGGTAGAAAAGACTTGCTGAAGTCCAATTCATGACAGCTATCCTGACCTCCAGGGATGGGCATCAGGTTAGATGGGAGAGGGCAGGTGATTACCCGCATCCCAACACATCAAAGCTTCGAGAGGAAATAGAGGACCTCATTTATCCAGACCCTCAGTGATGGAGCCAGGCTGGTTTCTTTCTCAGGGAACCAAAATGCTCCGGCCCCAGGGAAGAAAAACAGCTCCAGGGAGCTGGCTGGGCTCCTTGAAATGTGAGAATGTGGCGTCCCAGTTGGAGCTCTCTGGAGAGTTCCGAGGGCCAAGTCTCTCGGCCTTGCTTTGACAAGACTCACTTTTCATCTTCCTTGGCTCCAGGAGCCAGCCAAAGCATGTGGGCGAAAAAAAAAATAAGTTAATAACTATGCACATTTTATAATAAATTTTAACAATTTAAGAGTACAGTACAGCTTTATCCTCGTTTTTATTTTGCCATACTAACTCAGCGCATAATAACCTGCCAGGGACACAGAACCCACTTGCTCTGAGCAGCAAGATAATGGAAAGAGCTTCACAGGGACTTCAGATTGCACCCAGAGCAGCAGGGGACTCCCCCCCTTTTTTTTTCTTGGGAACATTGAGGGGTACAGCCTTGAGTTGCCGGGAGGCGACACAAGCTTGGAGATACTCCAGCACTGGTTCTCAGTGGCCCGGCTTCGGCGCTCCCGCTCCCGTGGAGGGACTGGCAGAGGAGGGCGGGAGAAGCACAGATGGAATGTGCAAACAACAGCCCGGCTCTCCTGGGATCACGTATTCCCTGGATCTCTCGGGCATTGGCTACAAGGTGAAGTGGGCTCATTTCTTCCTGACAGCTGGCCACTCCCACGTTTCAGACCCGAGCTGAGCCCCCAAGGAAATGTTCACAGGGGCACAGATTTAAAAATAAATAGGGCCTGGGGAGACAGCTTAGTGGTTAAGAAGACATACTGCTCTTTCAGAAGATCCCCCCCCGCCCCCGCGAACACCTATGTTACGTAGTTGACAGTTGTCAGCAACTCCGGCTCCAGGAGAGCTGACGCCCTCTTCTGGCCACTGTGGGCAACTGTATACATGTGCGCATTCACAGACACATACAAACGTAAATGAAAGTAAAATTAAATGTTTTAAAAGCGAAAGGGATCTCCTGCCCCTAGCATCAATCTTCTGACTACCATTCCAGCCAATCCTCTTCCCAAGGACGGAAGACATTCATCTAATGATCTCAGAACACTGTCCATGAACACTCAAGGCTTTTCTCTAAAGCAATGGTTCTCAGCCTTCCTAATGCTGTGACCCTTTAAGACAATTCCTCATGTTTGGTGAGGAATTTCCCCCAACCCTGTAATTGCTTTGTTGCTACTTTAAAATTGTAATTTTTCTTCTGTTTTGAACCATAATGTAAATATCTGACATGCAGGATATCTGGTTTACAACCCCCACAGGTTGAGAACCTCTGTTAATGGATGTTAGAACAAATTGCTTGGATGGTATTGTCAGCAGTGGTGGGGGAAGGGCTAACTCAGAATGGCCAACCAGCAGCCTGAGATATTCTCTTAATCTTTTAGGAAACTTTACTCAGATAAAACCAAATACTGGACTTCACCTGAGAAAATAATTTTAGAGTGAGCCAGTATGAAGCAGAGCAGGAATTTGTCAAAGGATGCTCTCTCTCTCTCTCTCTCTCTCTCTCTCTCTCTGTCTCTGTTTCTGTCTCTCTCTCTCCCTCTCTCTCTCTCTCTGTCTCTCATTCTCCCTCTCTCTCTCTCTGTCTCTCTCTCACTCTCTCTCTGTCTCTCTCTGTCTCTGTCTCTGTCTCTCTGTCTCTCTCTGTGTCTCTCTCTGTCTCTCTCTCTCTCTCTCTCTCACTCTCTCTGTGTGTGTGTGTGTGTGTGTGTGTGTGTGCATCAGATCTCTTGGGGTAGAGTTACATGGTTGTGAGCTGCCCATCATAGGCTCTGAGAGCCAAAATCAGGCCCTCTGCAAGAGCAGCCGGTATTCGTAATCCCTGAGCCTTAGGTGAATCTTTCTGGTAATTCAGATAAGGGGGCCCCAAAGTGCCTGGAGTGACATTAACTTCTGACTAGGATAAAAACCAAGATCCATCTGAGCAGGAAGGGTCATAGCATGGTCTCCAATGTAAATGGGATTTCTGGGGAGAACTCTTTAAAAATTGCCGGTTTGCATCGAAGAGGTAGAAAGGCCTTAAGCCCACAATTTTCAATCCAGGAGTTGCAACCCCTTTGACAAACCTCTATTTCCAAAGATATTTACATTTCAATTAATAACAGTAGCAAAATTGTGGTTGTGAGGAAGCAGCAAAAATAATTTTATGGTTGGAGGTCACCACAATATAAGGAACTGTATTAAGAGCCACAGTATTAGGAAGGTTGAGAAGCATTGCCTTAAGCAGTCACTAATAGTGCTGGAGTTCTTGCTTCTCCACTGGTGAGAGTCTTCTTTCCTTTCTTGTGCCTCCTTATTTCTCCCTATATTCCTAGCTTGCCTCTGCCAGATCTGGAAATACGGATACATGGAAATAGTATCTATTCCCATCACAGATTTAGTAGAGCATAAACAGATGTGTGTATAAAAATACAAAAATATAAACCAAGGATAAAAGGGCAGAATGGCTCTCAAAAGAAAATCAAAGGACCTAGAGACTGGAATGGGAATGGCTGAGAGATTAGAGTTTGAGAGGCCCATCTTTGATTGACTGGTCCCACTGCTTTGGGTCTGTGGCAATACGTGATGGTGGGTGTGGCGATTTGAATATGCTTGGCCCCTGAAAAGGGGCACTACTAGGAGGTGTGACCTAGTTAGAGGAAGTGTGTCACTGTGGAGGCGGGGCTTTGAGGTCTCATACATATGCTCAAGTCTGGCCAGTGTGATCCAGAACCTCCTCCTGGCTGACTGCAGAAGACAGTTCCCTTCTGCTGCCTTCAGATCAAGATGTAGAACTCTCGGCTCCTCCAGCACCCTGTCTGCCTGCAGACTGCCAAGCTTCCTGCCATGATGATAATGGACTGAACCTCTGAAACTGTAAGCCAGCTCCTATGAAATGTTTTCTTTTCTAAGAGTTGCCTTGGTCATGGTGTCTGTTCACAGCAATGAAACCCTAAGACAGTGGGACTGTGTAAGCAAAATGGCTTACCTCATGAGAAAGCATGAAAACAAAACATCCTATAAATCCCTTTAAGGGTACACACCCCATGACCCCAAGGCCTCTCCCTTTCTGGCTCAGCCTCTTAAAACTTTTACCACCTCCTCCTCCTAGTCCCAAGCAGGTGACAAAGCCTTCAGTAAGTAAGACATGGGAAAGTTCTAGATCTAAGCTATAGCATGACTTGAACAGGGAGACACACGGCTGCTCAGCTTCCTTAGTTATGCCTTCCTTGTGTCGCTGACCTTTAAACAGATATGACACCTCAGGGTCCATCCAGCCTTGGCTCTCCCTTATCTATCATCCACTGATGATTGAATCTGGCAGGACTCCCAATACCCTCTGTACTCTGATGACACTCAAGGCTGCCTCTGGGGCTAGGAAGATGGCTCAGTTGGTAAAGTGCTTGCTGTGTAAGCATGAAGTCACAAGTTCTTTTTTTTTATTAGATACTCTCTGTATTTACAGTTGAAATGTTATCCCCTTCCTCCACACATTCCCAGCCCCCCTCTCCCTCCACTTGACTTCACAAAGGTGCACTTGCTCCTAATCACCCTCTTCACCCCTTTGCCTTGGCATTCCCCTACATTGGGAAAATGTGCCCTCCCTGGACCAAAGGCCTCTTTCACATTGATGCCAGACACTGCTATCTTTAGCTACATTGATTCAGCAACTGAATCAATAGGTCTCTCAATGTGTGCTCATTGGTTGGTGTTTTAATCCATGGGAGTTGTGTGGGTTTGGTTGGTTGATAATGTTGTTCTTCCCATGAGGTTCCGAACCCATTCAGCTCCTTCAGTCCTTTCTTTAGCACCTTCATTGGGGTCCCTGTGTTCAGTCCAATGGTCAGCTGCAAGCATGCTCAGCTGTATCTGTATGACTCTGGCAGAGCCCCTGAGGAGGCATCTCTATCTGGTTCCTGCCAGTAAGTACTTCTTGGCATCAGAAATAGTGCTTGGGTTTGGTGGCTGTATATGGGGTGAAGAAGTCAAAAGTTCTATCCCTAGCACTTGCACAAAAGAGCCAGGCACTGTGGTGCACTTTTAATCTCAGTACTTAGAAAGGGATAGGTAGATCCCTAGAGCCCACTGGGCAGCCAACTTAGCATACTTGCAAATCTCAGTGAGTGACTCTCAATAAGACAGTGTGAGGTGGGCACCTGAGATCGTCTCTGGTCTTCACATGCATGTACACACATATGAACACACATGCAAAAGGCTGCCTCCAGCCAACATTTCCTTCTAGACTCAAGTCTGACCACTCTCCATTTCCCCCTGGGAGCCTCCACAAATATCTCTAAGTAAAAATAAGAAACCTTAAACTGGGCTGGAGAGATGGCTCAGAGATTAAGCACATTGTCTGCTCTTCCAGAGGTACCGAGTTCAATTCCCAGAAACTACACGGTGGCTCACAACCATCTGTAATGGGATCTGATGCCCTCTAACCTGCAGGTATACATGCTCACAGAATGCTGTATACATAACAAATAAGTAAATCTTTAAAAAATAAAATAAATAAGAAACTCTGCTGGACTTGCTCCATCCATAGGGTCCCCATCTCAGGCCACAGAAGCCTGAGTCATTACCCACTCCTCTCCTTTCACACTGCTGCTCAATCCACCCACAAACCCATTTGCTTCTTGCCTAGAAAGAGAAAAAGCAGAAGCCTAGCACTTCCCTCCCACACATCCTTAGTGACCCCTTAACCAACCATCTTCTATTCCACTCAGTGTCCTGGTTTCATTTCTGTTGCTGTGATAAAATACCCTGACAAAAATTAACTTAGAGAAAAAAAGGATATATTTGGGTTGCAAGCCCAAGTCCATCACTTCGTGGGGGAGGGGAATGATGGCAGGAATACAAGCAGCTAGTCACATAAAATCCAGTCAAGAGCAGAGAGAAATGGACACAACCATACTGCCTACTTCTCCTAATACTCAGTGTAGCTTGTATGATTCTCATGCAGCTTATGAAACCCCTGCCTAGGGAATGGTGCCACCCATGGTAGACTGGGCATACCTATGTCGATTAATAATCAAGACAACCCCTCACGCACATGCATACCAATCAACCTGATCTAAACAATTCCTCGATTGAAGCTCTCCTCTGAGATGACTCCATGCTGTAACAAATTGGCAGCTAAACTGCCAGCATACCTGGACTATAAGCTCACATCCCAACTTGTCTGCTGGCTCTCATCTGTGCCCAACCCCCAACCCCATCTCAACACAGAAGTGAAGAAGATCATTTGCTTCTGCTTCTGATCAGAGCTCAATGGTTGTGAGAATTTCTTTTCCAAGGAAACATAAACAACATCTACTGCCTCCTCATAAGGTCCCAATGACAAACTGAAGTACCAATCTACCACAGTTCCTCCTGAGCAACCAATGAGTTTTTGGGCTTACTTAGAGAGCACAGCAGGGAGAATGGAGGAGTGCACATGCCACGGGGCAGGAATATGTGGAACTCAGAGGACAACTTGCAGGGTCAATTCTCTCCTTCCTCCAAGTGAGTCCCAGAAATCTAACACAGGCTGCCAAGCTTGGTGGAAATTTCTTTATCCAACAAACCATGCCTATAAATTATAATTTTAAGAAGAAAATCAATGGAGTGGGAATATATATCAGTTGGTGCTATGCTTTTATGGTGTACATGAAGCCCTGGGTTCCATCCTGTTGTCTAAATCTCTTCCCTGTAGACATAAAAGCAGCATCTGTATTTTTTCCTAAGAATCCAACAACAAAACAAAGTATGGTTCCACCAAAGTTCACTCTAGGGAACCAATGAATTTATTGGGCTTTCATACAGAAAGGTAAGGGGTTACTGGTAGAATGGTGTAGGGGAGCCCCAGAATGGCTCTGCAAATTCTTCACCCAGTGTGAATGATGCCTTCCCCATATCTGCATAGATGGAGCCCCTTCAATTAAACTCCTCCAGCCTTTGTACTCCAAAGATCCCAGACTACCTGCAGCAATCCACATGATGATCCTCCCCACCCTCTCCTAAGAGGGAATGTCAGGTTCCGTCGGGATAGTTTCCTGCAAGCAGGCACTGATGATCTCATGAAGATAGCAGCTGTTCACCCCAGAGGACTGTGTTCTACAGCAGCACACTGCATCCCATCTCACTCAGCATCAAAACCACAGTTCTTACAGTGATTTCAAGACTCACTATGCCATGAGGGAGAATATATGATTCATCTTGTCTTGTGTGGTTTTTGAGACAAGGTCTACTACATCCTTGGTTAGCCTCAAAATGACTGCATAGTTAAGGGTGATCTTGAACTTCTGATCCTTCTGCCTCTACTTCCCAAATGCCGGGATGACAGATGTATACCATAATACCCAGCTTAAGAAGTGCTGGGGATGGAACTCAGGGTTTCTGCATGCTAGGCAAGAGCTCTGTCAACTTAGTTACATCCCCAGCCCAGCCCTCCACTGAAATGCTGAAGCAGAAAGGGAAAGAGACAGAGACAGAGGTGAACAGAGACATACAGAGATAGAGACAGGGGTGTGAGGGAGCACGGAGGGGAAGATTAGTTATCTCCCTTAGAAAAAAATCCTTCCCCTTAAAGAATCCAAGACCCTTTGTAATTTGGCCACATAGCCAACTGGAATCTCTATCACCCCTAAAGTGGTTCATTAACTTCTGACCTGTACATGGGCTACTTAAAGGTCTAGAATGTCCTCTCAGTGTCACTCCTTTGGGGGAATCAATTTAGGGGTCACTTACTTGAAGGACGATTTTCCTGACCCCAAGTTAGGTAGATTTCGTGGATGTCTGGCCAAGGTTCACAGGATTTGGCAACTTGGAATCTCTATTGAAAATCTCTGTGCAGCTTCAGGGATTTTCTTACAGGAATGGAAAACTAAACAAAACAAACACCCAGAAAGCAATATTTATTGGATCAAAGGGTGCTGAGTCTCTGTTAGAGGTGCAGATCACCTTACTGATACTGTTTAATAAATTGGTTGACTTCTTCTACCCAGTAGAGCAACTACATAAGCATATCTTTCTAACCAGGGCTGTCTCTCCCTTTTAGAGCCTTTCTTCAATGCATGAAGAGGAGGCAGTAGCTCATGGTAGGGAAGTCATCTGCCATACAGTTGCCCTGACTGACCAGAATGGTATCAAAAACACCCAGAGCCCACAGGCATCTGATACAGGTCTCAGAACAGGAAGCATTTATTTTTTACCACAATTCAAAATTCTCCGCCAACGGATATGCTTTAGTCCACATTTATTACTGTTGTGGGATTCCTCTGTCTCTCTGGCTCATCTGCATTCCTTCAGTAAACTGAGCGAGAAGCGATGGCGCCCAGTCATTAAAAATCACCCGTGTTGATGGTTGAATGTCTACAGAACACCGTGTATTCGTTCAATTAACTTTTATGGGGCAGAAATGCCTGGCTAGGTCCTGCTCCAGCCTTTGAGAGAAAGGTAATGACAGAATAGCACAGGAGAGGTCAACCCTGCCTTCAGAAAAAGCACATTGCATCGGTCAGGGGAGGACCCATGGTAGTTATCTAAACGACTCTATCCTGTGTTAATTAATGTAGCAGCAGAAATAGGCGATCATCTTCCTTGTACCTATAACATGCATAGTCCTCAGATGCATTATCTCTCTCAACCCTGACAACTTTTGCAGATTAAGGAAAGGAGGTCCCTGGATAACAGATCACCTGCCAGGCCACACACTGAAGTTCCAGTCTATCCGCCCTCTCCATCGCACTACCCCAATAATCTGAACACCCCCTCAGGTCATGTAGTGGATACTAATTGGTTACAGATGGTGTTTGCTCCCATCTTAGCACACGGGAGGCATGGGGATCACCATGAGCTTGAGATCAATCTGAGCAAATGCTCTGTCTCAAAAAAAAAAAAAAAAAAAAAGTCTAGGGACGTGCTCAGTTGGGAAAGAGTGTGTCTAGCATGCACAGAGCCCAAGTTCAATTCCCAACATTCCATGAGCCAGCTGTAGCCACACACCACACACACCTGTAACACTAACACTGAGGAAACAAAGGCAGGGAGATTAGAGGTTCAAGGTCATGCTTAACTAGAGAGCTCAAGAACCTGAGTTGTATCCCCAAACCCCACATAAAAATTTCAGGCATGGTGTTTTGTACTAGTAATCCTAGTCCTGGGGATACAGAGACTGAGGTATCCTGGAGACCCACTGGCCAGCTAGACTAGCCTAGTTGGTAAAGTCCAGGCCAACAGAAGACCCTATCTCAAAGGGGATGGGCAGCAGTCCAGAGATTTACCTCTGACCTTTATGCATATGCAAACATACACATACACGTGCCCACTAAAACGGGGGTTCTCAACATTCCTAACGCTGCAACCCCTCACTACAATTCCTTGTATTGTGGTGACCCCCCCCAACCATAAAATCACTTTGCTGCTATTTCATAACTGTAATTTCACTACTGTTATGAACTATAGTGTAAATATCTGTGTTTTCTGATGGTCCTAGGTGACCCCTGTAAAAAGTCATTCGACACCTATGCCACATCCCAGGGGCCTGGACCCACAGGTTAAATACTGATACACTAAAGGGAGATAGATAAAAGACTATAGGACCAAAAGCCATACTACCACGTTGCCAGATCTGGACAGACCCCGCTGGAAGCTTTACTCGACTTGAAAGCCAGCAGATATTAGTAAATTGAAATCACACACACACCATTAACTTGCAAGGAACAGTTGAGGGTAAACAACAGTCCTCTGATTCACTTATTGTTCATACATCCCTGCCAGGACAAAGACATCACTTGTGATAATATCCATCCCAAGCCTCTCGACAAAACCTGAGAGAGCCCCTGGGAGGGGGCTGCTGACACTTGGACAACAGCACACAAAGCAGCGGGTGGGGGGGGCTCCAGCTTTGGGAAGGACAGGAGAAAGAGATACCATGTGGACCCTTCACCTCTGAACCCTCCAGCTGTGCGTGCTCAGGACTCATCCTGATGACAATGGCCACAGTCCTGTTTGCAATCCCCAGGGAAGCTGTTCACCGAGAGACTGCAAGCACAGCCCTGGGCAAAAACACCATACCTTGCTTCCCACTTTCTGCTTCTCCATCTTGCATGATGAAGCCCTCTGCTACTGACTTTTCCCCCCAGAGAACAATTATTCCTGGGTTGTCTTTCGGGGGGGATGTTCAAATTGCCACCAGTACCCACAGAGACTGGCAAGTTCATCATGTGCTACATTCTAAGGCGTTGAACAGTCTCCCCTAACCGGAGAGTTTCTGCACTGTAGAGAAGTTTGTTTTTCTACTAATATGGATTCCATTGGACCTACAGTGTGTGGGAGGCAGATGCTTAACCCAGAGGAAATACCCAGCCTTGACTAGGGTGTTGGAAAGGATTCCACACGTAAGAACTACTGTTCAAACAAATATTTTGAACCTCTGTTGGTGCCAACAATGGTGTGTGGGGGGAGACACCCTACCGACATACTGGGTTGCAGCTCACCTTCCTCCTAATGCATTAGAAATGATGGTCCTCACCCAGCAGGTTTAAAAAGGAGTCACTGGGAGAAATCAGCAAAGGTGGGTTTCCTTCCTAGATGAGTCTTCCCTGATGAGAAGTTGACATCCATGGGAATCCCCGCCCCAAGGCCAAGTGGATCCAATGGACCCGGAATTCAGAAAAAAGAAGCCACCAGCTTCCGGAAACTGGCTTTCAGGGTCATCTATGGAGAGCTGGAAGCTGACTGAAGGGAAACCTTTTCCTTGGGTCTAGGCTGAGAGGAGAGGTTCACCCCAGAAGGAGGCTGTGGGGGTGGAGACAAATCAAGTAGAATTTGTAGATGGATGTGTGCTCTGAGCCCATGTACAATTTACAAGTGCAATGTGAAAAGAAAATAAATCTTTCTCCTTCAGTCTCCCTCACTCTCCCTCGCTCTCCCTCGCTCTTTTTCCCTCTGCCAGGCTCCGGCAGATTCCTAAATCAAAACAAGTCTTTAGAAGAGAGCTTCAGACTGGGCTAGAAGTGAGTTTCCTCAAAAGGCAGGAGGGAAGGAGTGACGGATCTTTGAAAACAGACAGCAAGCTTTTTTTTCCCCCTCAAACCTGGCACCATTTAGAGTCTAGGGTATGGGGACAGGTGTTGACATGGGGCACCTCTGGGACGATTTCTGGAGAGAAAGTTGTATGGCCTGCACAGCCGTCTTCTGACTGAGTGGCAGATCATGGATTTCTTTCAGAAAAGCAAACTGAGTCAGGGTGACGTCCTTTTTCATGATCACCAAGGGTCAAGAGACCCAGCCAGGAGAAAATGCTTTTTTTTTTTTCTTTCTTTTTTTTCTTTTGCACAAGCCAGAGCCGAACTAAAGATGTTTTCCCCACTTCTGCAGACCACCTGAGCAGCTAGGTGAAGCCAGGGCCAAAACAAACAAATGAGGACCACCCTCCAAAGCGTCCCTTCCCTCCCCTCCTTCCCTCCAAAGCCCAGGGAATCAAGACTTAATTTGTCTCAACTAGATCCTGAGCTGGGGGGAACCGAAGAGGAAGAAGAGGGAAAGAGGGAAGCCAGGGGGGCCAGGCAGCGTCCATGCAGTTAGTGTCTTATTGATTTAGAGCCACACGAGCCAGCGGAAAGGACCATACCTCCTGCTGATCTCGGGAGAAGTGCTCCAAGATCCATGGCTGTGGAGTTGGGGGAGAGTCGCTAAGCCATCTGAAGGAACAGAGCACTGCAGCTCCTCAGCCTGATGGGCCAGGGCGAGCTTTAATTAACAGGGTCTGATGCCTCTTCTTTTTTGGTAACTGAGCAGATTTAAAGGGCTAGAGACCCAATTTGGAGGGTGCTGCTGCCTGCTGCTGCTGATGCTACTCGGGCTGCTGCTGTGGCTGCTCCTGGCTGCTGCTCTCGGCTGCTGGAAAAAGCTTCCTGCAGATTGCTAGTTCCAGTGAGGAGATGGAGCCAGGAGGACAGGAAATGGGGCTGTTCGTGCAGGGTCTCTTGGAATCTGATGTTGGGGAAACTGGACCAGGGTACCAAGCACAGCCCACACCAGTGAGTACCAATGTCCTGCCTGCTGTCCTCTTTGGCCAGGGAGAAGGGCTGCACCGGAGGTGGGGCAGGCAGGTAGCATCAAGGGCACCCTGTTCCCACTCGAGCCCGGACAGGACGCTGGTCAGAGAGAGTGGGAGGGAGTTTCTGCTCAGAGAGGGTTGTTTGAGCACGGCCACTGTAGAATGTGCACATTCATACACAAGCCTGCCCTTGCACACTGTCTGTGTATACACACACACACACACACACACACACACACACACACACACACACACACCTGTGTACCAACACCTACCTATATGGGGCCGGAGAGATAGCTCATCTGTTAAAGGCTAGGCTCTTAACCAAAAAAAAAAAAAAAATCTGTGTGCACACACACCAGTCCATGTACATGTGCCTGTGTATGCACACACACACACACATAAGCTCATATACATACATGCCTACTTGAGTATAAACACACATCCACTTGCATAAAAACGCACCTCTCTAACACCTTCCAATACCAGGCTTATGTCCCCTACACCTATAGCTTTTAATAAGGTGACCAAGAAAATCAGTGACATCAAGCATGGCCAAGAGAGTAGCCTGTAGTCAGATGTCCTCAGATGTGAGGAAAAGAATACGTTGTGGGAAATTTCTGCTGAGTTCCTGAGACCCTGCTGCTTCTGAAAGAGCACAGACCTTGTTAAAGACCATATTCGCTTTTTTTTTTTTAAGATTGGGTTTATTTTTATTTTATGTGTGTATGTGTGAGCACACGTGCATACATGAAAGCAAGTGTGTGCACATATGCGTGCATGCATGCGTGTGCAGTGCCTAGAAAGGCTGGATGAGGGTGCTGGATCCCTTGGACCTAGAATTGTGAGTCCTTTCTAAGGTGAGTGTTGGGACCTCCAGAGGAGCAGAAAGCACTTAGCTGCCGAGCTATCTTTCCAGCTCCAGGGACTGTATAATTGTTGGGACTATCACAGTGGAGACCCTTTGACACGATGCCTTTTCCACTGCTCCGGCTAAGGCAGTTGCTGGCCTCTCTGTAGTCTTCTCCATGGCCACTCCATGCCTCAGTCTCCGTTTCATTAGGCAGTGCATATAGTGGCACCTTACCAGGCACTTTGTGAATATGTGTATGAAGGGAGCTGATGCATGCTGGGTAATAGACGCATGCAGAGGTAAGAGCTGTGTTTTCCTGTATTGCTCTCCACCTTCTTTTCTAAGACAGGCTCTCTTACTGACCTGGAGCTATTTGGCTAGTCTGCCTGTCCATGAGCCCCACGACCTGTCCTGCTGATCTTCCCATCCCTACATCCCCTGTTCTGGGGTTACACGTCTTCATGCCTGGCTTTTTATTCTTGGGATTCAAACTTGGGTCCTTGTGTTCAGATGGCAGGTACTACACCAATGAAGTCATTTTCTCAGCCCTTGCCTGGGATTTTTAATACCATTCCCCTGATAGGAACACAAAATAAACTCAGCCAATCAGCGTTCAGTATCTAACAGTCTCCAGCGTACATGCCCGAATGTGTGCTAAGATGGTGGGTGTGAAGGGGTAGCCTCAGATCCCTCCCAAGGATGCTAGAGTCAGGTGCAGGACCCTCTTCTCTTCCTAAACCTGCCTTTGAGACTCAAAAAATGACAAGGTCAAACCAAGCCAGAAATGCTCTATATGGGAAGAGGAAGCAAAGACGAGATGGGGACTTTTCAGAAGCTCGTCCAATTATAGCAGCACTGAACTTAACCAAACCCTAGGTGATTGAAACAGCCTCGTGAAGAGAGTATGCACTTAAAAAAGGAACCATGAAACAGCACACAGGCCTTTAAGGAGACTAGGAGAGGTGAGAGGTGGACAATGGATCCTCGATTCCCTCCTCCCCACTGAACAATAAATCCCTGATTCCCTCCTCCCCCTGAGAAACGGTCCCTGCATCTTGCCCAGGTGGCCAAAGAGAGGGTCACTCTTTAGGCTTCACCTGAGACTTAGGTGGACTCCCTTCAGCTTCCCTCTGCTCCACACCCACTGCCAGCTACCAGCAGCTCCCACCCTCACATGCACACGTGCTGTCCACAGCACCCCTCCACACACTTAGAGCTTGTTCCACAGAGAATATGATGCTATCCTCTTGGACCCAAGTTCTGCACACTTCCTTGTCCTATGTCTCTTGAGGGGGTATCTGGGTCGCCTCTTCCTTGTGTCCACAGAAAGCAAGTATGCCAGGTGGCACAGAACTTATAGTCCCAGCACTTAGAAGGTGAAGGCAGGAGAAAAGAATTCCCAGGATAGCCTCAGATACGTAGTGAGATGAAAGAAAGGAGGGAAGAAGGAAAGGGAGGGAAGGAGAAAAAGAGGGAGGGAGAGAGGGAAGGGAGGGAAAGAAGAGAGGGAGGAAAGGCAAAAAGGAGGGAGGGAGAGAGAGAAAGGAGGGAAAGAAGGGAAGGAGAGAGGGAAGGGAGGGAAAGAAGAGAGGGAGGAAAGGTGAAAAGGAGGGAGGGAGAGAGAGAAAGGAGGGAAAGAAGGGAAGGAGGGAGGGAAGGGAGAGAAAGAAGGGAAGGAGGAAAGAAGGAAAAGAGGGAGGGAGGGAAGGGAAGGAGGGAGGGAGGGAGGGAGGGAAGAGAAGGAAAGAAAGGAAGGAGGGAGAGAGGGAGGGGAAAGGAAGGGAGGGAGGGAGGATGAAAGAAACAAAGAAAGAAGGAAGAAGAAAGGATGGGAAGAAAGAGAAGAGGAAAGAGAGGGGAAGGAAGGTAGGAAGTAAAGGGGAAAAGAAGAAAAAGAAGAAGTTGGGAGGTGAAAAGGAGAAAGAGAAAGAACAGAGAGGAGGGAAGGAGGGAGGGAGGAGGGAGGGAGGGAGGGAAGACTAAAGAAGAAAGAAAGACTGGTGACAATGTGTCCTTTCCCTAGTGATTGACAGAGGGACTGCCCACCCTCTCCGCCCTTGTCTTGACATCTGAGCTGTCTCTCCACCTTAACTCACCTTACCATTCAGACAGGCTCCCTCAGTGAACCTGAAGCTCATGGTTTACATCCAGTGAGTACCCAGGATCCATCCGTTTCTGCCTCCCCAGCACTGGAGTTAGAGCCATGTACCACTATAGCGGACTTCTTTTTACATAGCTGCTGGGGATTCAAACTCAGGTCCTTATGCTGGAGCGGCAAACCCTTTAACCCTATCTTCAACCCTTCAGTGCCCTTTGATAACTGCTAATGCCAACCTTGCTGTATCCTTTAGAGAAGAAAAGGGCTGGTCTGACCCATGTCAGAGAAAACAGCCCATCAGAACCACAACCCTCAGGGAGTGGAGTGCCAGCCATTGATGGAGCCCTGGGTTAGAACCCTCCTCAGAGGTCTAACAACTCCATCAAACCCTTCTCGGACCAGGTAAGAGTACCATTTGCCTTTGGTTCCTCTCCTCCTAGGCTGGTAGCTCACCTTGCAATTACTAATTCCTGGTTAAGTTCAACTTTCCAATTTCTGGGCAACCAATCCCATGTGTTGAGTGCCATCTGTTTGAAACATCTAGTGTGGTTTTTGTTTTCCTGACTGGTCAAGAATTTTTTTTTTTCCCTTGGAAATCCCAAATTGGAATGTTCTAATAGTCACGATTAAGCCTCAGTCAGAACGTTCTGGCACAAAGTACATATCTTGGAGTATGTTAACATTTACCAATTAAATGAAATTATAAGAGAGTAAAAAAAAAAGAAAGAAAGAAAGAAAGAAAAGAAAAGAAAATGTGAGCTCATCCTTCACATTGGAGGCTGCTGGCACAACTCTGTGTTATCTGTTTATAGTTTATGATACCAAATTTATAGGCATCAAGAAAGAAAAATATTCCCAGCCCAATTTTAAATCCAATAAATTCAAGACAAAAAAAAATTAAGAGGCAAGAGAAAGACTTGAGAAGTGGCCTGAATGCCACCCAACAGAGAAAGGCGATCACTATGATGTGTACACAATTGTTGTGCTTGTTACCGAGCTTTCGCTCAGTGTGTCAGGTCAGCACTGTGTTAATATTGTGAAAACTGAACAGTGGAGCTGTGAGGAAACATCACATCCCACATGGGAATCTCTATTCTGACAGACAGACAGACAGACAGACAGATGAACAGATGGATGGACAAACAGATAGATGTGAATCATAGTACAGATTGTATATATATATATATAGATATAGATATAGATATAGATATAAACATAGATTATAGGTATAGATATAGGTTATAGATATAGGTTATAGATATAGATTATAAGTATAGATCATATATTGTAGGTATATGCATAGATTATAGATAGATAGATAGATAGATAGATAGATAGATAAAGATTATAGGTATAAGCAAAGATAGAGATAGGCAAACAAATCAGTCACTTTGGAAACAGAAGAAGAACATGGGACTCACACTGGAGAAAATTCTCTAAGGCAAAGTCTACAGAGGCCTCTGTTATCTTTCTACACACTGAGGAGAATGAATAAGCCCATTTGTCGTTGCTGTAACAAAGTACCTAGGTTGGGAGCTTTATAAAGAAAAGAGGTTCGGCTCATGGTTTTTGAATCTCAAAGTCCAAGTTTGGGTGACCTCAGCAGTAGTCCAGCCCGAGGGCCAGTGGGTAAGGTAGTTGGGAATATGATGGTGCTGATGAGAAACACGAGATCACAATGCTGAATAGGATGTCAGAGCAAGGCTTGAGGCCGGATTTATTCTGTAACAATTCCCTCAGGAGAACTATGCTGGGTCATCTCTACTGGCAGTTGACCAGAGTGAAGGGTGATTAGGAAATTAGTAAGACACACCTCTAGGAGTGTCTGAGAGGGCATTTCCAGGAATGATTGGCATGTGGAAGAGCGAATGAGAGGAAGACTGGACCTGCTAGTATGTCAGATTCATTATCCAAAAGCCTGGGAATTAGGATGGGTTGGGGAGGGGACAGAAGAAGGAAAGCTAGCCAAGCATGTAGCTCTGCTCTTCTTCTTCATCCATCTACTGCAGCTGCCGTCACCTGTGATGACCCACGGACACTCCTCAAGAAGCCTCCAGGCCTTCAGCCTCAGACTAGGGCTGAATCATTGGTCCAGCCTACAGGAAGTTGGTGATGCTGCCATTTGAAATTTCATCAGTGGGAGTTACTGGTGTTTCCAGCTATTGGGTTCTCTGACCGTCCAGCATGCAGATGGTCACTGTGGGACTCTGCTGTCTGCAATTATATAAGCCAATCCAGTAAGTGTCCCTGTGATCATTTTATAATACCTCATATTACAATATGTCGTGTGTATTATCACATATACGCTTCTGTGTGTTCTGTTCTTCTAGAGACCCCTAATACAGGAAGTAACCTATATACTACCTTAACACATCTGAGACCATTGCTACCTTCAAATGTGCCCCACATAGAAACACATCTTCATATGCATGCATACAACTCACACACAAATGAACAACAACAAAACAGCTGAGTCAGGCGTTCGTGTCGCCACACCTGAATCCCAGCATTCAGAAGATAGAGGCAGGAAAATCTCTCAGTTCAAGGCTAGCCTGGTCAACAGAGGCAGTTCCAGAACAGCCAGGTCTACACAGAGAACCCCTGACTAAGAAAAAAAGCAAAAAAACCAAAATCAGAACAGTTACAATAAAGACAAGTAGATGAGACAAGAAATGCACAGGGATGTTGCAGATTCTTCTCACAGACACCAACCGACTTAGATTAGAGGGGGACCTGCAGAGGTAGATGGTGATACCCCAAACTAGAGGATGCTGCATGTTGCCGTACTGAACAGAAGAAGCCCCTGCTGCTGACATACAAATGGTGGGGGAGGGGGGTGCAAAGCAGGGGATGGAAGATAGAACAATTCTAGTCAGAGAGAAAATATGGAGGGAAGCTGGGTACATTATGACAATCTGTGTCTCATGGGAGGAGAGAAGAGTCACCGCAGGGCTGTCTTAGTCAGGGTTTCTGTTCCTGCACAAACATCATGACCAAGAAGCAAGTTGGGGAGGAAAGGGTTTATTCAGCTTACATTTTCCACATTGCTGTTCATCACCAAAGGGAGTCAGGACTGGAACTCAAGCAGGTCAAGAAGCAGGAGCTGATGCAGGGGCCATGGAGGGATGTTGCTTACTGGCTTGCTTCCCCTGGCTTGCTCAGCCTGCTTTCTTATAGAACCCAGGAATGGCACCACCCACAATGGGCTGCCTCCCCCCACCCCTTGATCACTAGTTGAGAAAATGCCTTATAGCTGGATCTCATGGAGGCATTTCCTCAACTGAAGTTCTTTCCTCTGTGATAACTCCAGCTTGTGTCAAGTTGACACAAAACCAGCCAGTACAAGAGCTTATCTGGGTCCTGTCCCAGTGAGGAAGGTACCTTTGAAAAATATCCTTGAACTATATCCCAAGTCAACCTGAACAGCAAATAAAATGTACGAGGACTTGCAATTGGAAAAGAAATAGATAAACCTTTCTAAAAGAGAATTTACGCCCCTCCCCCCAGCACTATTTTAGAGGAAAGTCAAATCCGCAGTCTGTCTTGAAGGCTCTTTATGAACCGCTGGCAGGAAGTTACCTTTCACCACGCGTCCTCCTTCCAGCTTCAAGCTGACAAAAATAGTCCCAGACACATAGAAGTACTGTCGACACCCGGAAGAGGCTAGCTAGCTTCACAATCTGGCCTCAGCATGTTCTGCCAGCTTAGGGGTAACCATCCTCAGCCCCTGGTAAATGCCTAACTATCTACCAATGCCCTACACCGATGTATTCACTGGGAAACATCCCAAAGATCAGTTTCTCTGAAACCCTTTCTTTTCCATTCCCTTAGTAGAAAGAGGTGCCTAATTCTCTTACAGCAGCCAGCCCACTGGGTAACCATTTTATTTTTCTCCCAGAAGCTGTCTTCCACTCTATAAGAGGCAGGCATTTCTCCATAAGAGACAAGTGTCTCCCTCCATAAGGAATATAAAATCTCTCATTATGGTACACTTAGCTTATCTTATACAGGGCTGACTCGCAATAACTTTAAATTGTTTTAATTATCTATTATTAGTGCGTGCGTGTGTGCATGTATGTGTGCATGCTGTTGGGACACACATGCTACATACAGCATGTGTGCGGAGGCTGGAGGTCAACTTTGTGGAGTTGTTTCTCTCTTTCTATTGTTAAGTGGGCTCTGGGGATCAAACTCAGGTTGTCAAGCTTTTGAAACAAGCACTTTACCTGGCTGAACTATTTCACTGGCCCCAGAAAATTTTTATTAATATGAACTAATGCCTGGGTAGGGAGGCTTACACTGTTATCCAAGCATTCAGAAGGCTAAACCAGGAGAATGGTGACTTCAAGGTTAGCCTGGGGTATATACAGAGACACACCTTCCCCACCCCACCCCCACCCCCAAAAAAGCCATGGATCTGCTTCTGTATTAAGCTGAGAAATACCCCCCCCCAAGCCATCAAAGTAAGTGCACATTCTATAGCCCTATAACAGGGAGCTAGCTACTCAGGACAGAGAGCTGCTCTAGGGATACTTGGAGTAACTCTCTTAGCTCAGTTCCTAAGTGCTGGGTTGCAGGTGTGTGTCATCACACCTAGGCAGCTCCTGTGTCTTATTGTGATAACCCATTGAGACTATCGTGATCGATCGGTGGAGCTGGCTTCGGGTTACCACTTTCCTCGTGTTGAGACAGACAGAACTTTCCAGAGTCCCTGTGAATCCAGATTCACCATCCTGATTCTCAAGTTCAAGGTTCCAAACGATTTGCAAGCAGCAGAAGTAGCATCCTGTTTGTGCCTCCAACCATCTCCTGGCCTCTGCTCAGTTACACATTCTACTTCCTCCTCCCCTTCACCAGATTCCCCGGGCTGGTGGGAAACGGCAACTCATGGAAAGGTGTGACACCCCCCAAAGCATGAACTGTGGTCATGAAGGATAAAGATACTGTTCATAAAATGTGTCCTCACAGGATAGGAACTCTGAGCCTGAGAAGCTGTTGTGAAAATGTTCTCCCTGGTGGAGATGTGGACCTTCTTCAGAAGGCAACAAAGACAAACCAAAGTATAATTACACTCAAGTACCCCTTGGGGGAGCCACAGAGCTTATGGGGTTTACTTTCAAGGCATGGGTGAATGACGAGTTACTAACAGGAACTTGCGGGACCCCCAAAGTATCCACAACAAAAAGTCTTCACCCAGCATCAATGACAGCTTCCCCTCAGCCACACATACTGAATCCCCCCCTAGTCTTCTTCAGCCTATATACTACTGTAGCTCTTCCCAGGACCACTCTCCAACAGCCAATTAAGAAGTTTCAGCCATTGCATACAAATGGCTGAAAGGAATGGCTGAGTCTCAGGCGAGGGTCCAGTGACCCTCCCCCACGCTGTCAAGAGTCCTCACGCTCACTCGAGACACTTAGAGCAGATGTCCTGAAGCTGGAGGCTGTGTGCCCCAGGAGATAGTACCTCACAACAGAAGCTCCGGCTAAATCCAGACACAGAGGGGTGATTACATAGGAGGTGGGATGCCAAGGTGCTTTCTGGGTAATGCAAAAATCCCAGAGAGGCCAGGAGGTAACCTCAAATTCATTCCTGGAAGGATAAACGACTTGATACACCCCTTCACCCCATCTGCATAACTTTTGACCCCAACATAGCCCGGTGCGGTGCACAGCCTGCCTCTCTGACTGGAAACCCCCGCCAGCGTAGAGCTCTGGATAATGTATCAGTGGCGGTGTCATCTCCCTAAATCCAGTTGCTGTCACTCGGCAAGGCCATCTTCTGATGTTCCAAGGCTTGGTATCTTTTTATCTGAGCCCTGAGAAGATGCCAGAGTCAACAATAATGCCATCTGACATCTGACGCATGTCCACAACCCCAGTATCCTGGACTCGTATGCAGAAAACCCACCATGAAGACAGAGATACAATGACTGTAAGATTAGAAGAACAGATGAATTCTGACCAGAGGTCAGCCCCAGGAGGAGCGTGAACAGCCCGCCAAGCCTGCTCTTCCTGGCCATGGCACAGAATCCACCTAGGGAGTCTTAAACAGAGAAAGGTTGCAGGCTTGTAAGATACATCAAAACTCACTCCCTTTCCCTAAACAAAAGAGCCCTCTGTGGTGATTAATATCAACCACTGTATAGGATCTAGAATCTCCTAGAAGACACTCACCTGGGCATGTCTGGGTTAACTGAGACTGGGTGAGAAAACCTATCCTGGATATGGGAAGCACTACTTCACTGCTGGGCTCCTAGACTAAATGAGACAGTGAGTTGAGCACAAGCATCCATGTCTCTCTACTTCCTGAGGACTGTGGATACAATGTAACCAGTTCCCTCACTCTTGTTGCCATGCCTTCCCTACCAAGATTGACTGTATCCACTTGAACTGAGAGCCTCAGTAAGCCCTCCTCTCTTAAGCAGCTTCTGCCTTCCCTACCATGATTGACTGTATCACCTTGAACTGAGAGCCTCAGTAAACCCTCCACCCTTAAGCAGCTTCTATCAGGTATATGGTCACTGCAATGAGAAAAATAACTACTAGGCCCCTGTGTGTTATAAAGTGTATCAGCCCAACCATTTGTTTACTCAAGGGTTGAACTTTATTTCTATGGTCACTGGCCATGACCCTTGTCTATGTACATATGACTATATGCACAACTCATAAAAAATTAAAAAGCACAAAGAGGTGACCCCAAAACTACCATAACCCAAGAGTCATCAATGTTTTAAAATATATTTACATCCATTGATAGAAAGAGGGGACTGCAGAGATGATTCAGCAGTTAAGGGTGCTTGTTGAGCAAGCTAGAGGGCTGGAGATCAAATCCCAGCACCCACATTACAAACTAGACTTCAAACCAGGCATCCCTTGTTCTGAATGGGATGGACACAGAAGGATCATTAAGGCTTATAGTTATCCATCCTAGGAGAAAAACACCTACCCCACATTCAGAAAGACATTTCCTCAAAGAAATAAGTGGACAGTAACAGAAGTAGACACCTGACACTCTTTCTTGATCTACACACACACACCAGTTTTGGTTGCCAACCAGAAAATATCCACTCCTTGTTGCCTGTTTTTCTGTGCTACTGTGATAACCATAACCACAATTCTGGTGACTGTGACTCACTGAGACACTGCTAAAAGACCCCGCCTAGAGACCCAGAGGAGACAGGGGCCATGTCGGATTGTGTTCAACACCTACACAGGTTGACTTGGAGGCTGAGACTAGAACCTCATTTGCCCTCTCAGGTGTTATGCTATCTTTCCTGGGAATCCATGAACAAATGACTAATCGCTCCCAGTAAGGTACCAGAGTCCAACTCATCAAACTTTACTGAGTTGACTGAACTTACAGAGAAACACATGCGGGATTACTTACAGAGGCAATGGGTAACATTACAGCTGTTATCTCTCACTGAAAATTCACACTCTAACATGAGTGGTGACCTCATGGATACTGAAACCTGGAGTCCTCCTCTCAGTTAACTTTCTACTTCCTGTATAGTCTAGCATCACTCAGGATTCTTTGCAGCTTCTGGAGGGCAGGAAGAAGGAATGACCAGAATCCTAGGTGAGGGTTCTAAGACTCTCCTCCACCTACTAAGCCCCATTTCCATTACTATAGACATGGCTATCACTGTTTTGTTTTCCTCTCGTTTCCATGACGACTGTGTCAAGTTAATCTCTCCTCCAAGATAGCATCATGTTATACCTAGAGGAAAGAGACCATTCTATAACACCAAGCTTGAAAAATCAGCATCTTCTCAAAGGTAAAGACCACCGGTGGAAATACTGGTTATTTTTATAATCTCAGTAACAAAATACTTATTGGAAGCAACTTAAGGAAGGAAGAATATATTTGGCTCATTGTGGAGGGGAAGGCACGGTGTTAGGGTTGGGACCATGGCAATGAGAGCTCCTAGCTTGTTCACATTCTGGTGGACTTTGAAGCAGAGCTAGGTTATGACTTTCAAAGTCCATCCCTAATAGCTTATATCTACTAGCTAGAACATATATCCCAAATATTCTACAAGCTCCCAAAACAACACCATATGAAGACCAAGTGTTCAACTGTTTATATTCAAATTGTAAACCAGCCAAGTGTCATTTCTCCCAGGGACTCAAAGAACTCCAAGAACCTAGCTCAGCAGAGCATGAGGAATATCTGCATAATGTAAAGGAGAAAGAACAAAAGTGGAAAAATAAAAGTCAGAAAGAATTGAAATTGCTGAATCTAAACTAGAAAGGATGAAGATAGGTCATGAGAACCACCCTGCCCAGATACTTAAGAGAATGGTATTGAGACATTGGAAATGTGATGTTATGGGTTTTTTTATTCAATATGTTCTCCCAAAATTCATGTGTTAAAGGTTTAGTCCCCTTCCTAATTAGCTCTAGTTCCCAACTTGATACAGCCTAGAGTCTTCTAAGATGAAGTGATTGAGGGATCAGACTGCCCTGTGGGCATGCCTGTGGGCATGTGGGGATTGTCTTGACTGTTAATAGATGTAGGAGGGCCCAGCCCACTGTGGGCGGCACCATCCCTAGGCAGGTAGTCCAGAACTGTCTAATAAAGCTAGCTAAGCATGAGCTTATGAGCCTACATCATTCTTGCCTTCAGATTCCTGCCTTGGCTTCCTTGAGTGATGAACTGTGAGCTGGAGCTATAAGATGAAATGTTCCCCCAAGTAGCTTTTAGTCATGGTATGTGTCATAGCAATAAAATGAAACTACAACAGTCCCCAAAACAGAGGTGGGGCTCCTGGGAGTGGTTAGACTATAAGGACTCTCACATATTTAGAGGAAACAGGTCACTGTGGGGGGGGGGCATGCTTTTGAAATTTATACTTTTCTTACTCTCTCGTTTCTAGGATATCATGAGGTGAGCAGCTTTATTCCCCTGAATGATCTCTACCCTGATGCTCTCTGCTCTACCACAGCCTAAGGGCAATGGAGCCAACCTGTCATGGAGTGAACAAAAACCTTCCCTCCTTTACATTGTTTCTCTTAGGGCACCAGCCAGCCAGCTGACTCAGAGGGTAAAAATGCCCAGAGCACAAGCCTGAAGACCTGAGTTCAGTCCCTAGAAATTACATTTAGAAAGCTGGGCGTCGTAGTGTGCATTTGTATGCCCAGAGCTTGAAAAGCAGAGATGGGGATCTCTGGGACTCCCTACCCAGCCAGCCTAGCTTACTTGGAGCTCCAGGCCAGTAAGAGACTCTGTCTCAAAGAAAAAAAGTAGATGGAATCTTAAAATGACACAATGACACCCAAGGTTTACCTCTTGCCTGCATACACACACACACACACACACACACACACACACACACACACGAGTACACAAGCGTGAGATGGGCCTGGGTGCCTGGGTGAACATCTTCCCACTCACCTTCACCCCCTAATTGCTACATCCAGGATAATGAAAATTTGGGAGCAAAGGACAGTTCAATAGGAGGGTTTGTAATACAACAGCCAAAGTCAAGCAAGAGGCAGACACTCGCCTAGTGTAATAACGTCTAGAAATTATGCCAACAGGAACCCATGAATCTTCTCTGTGGATCATAGCAATCTGTGGGCAAGAGATGAACACTTGCACTGTGAGGTGTCTGATTTGTTGTTTAATATAGTTGGAGATGAGCTTAGGAAACAGGAAGATACAGAACCTTCCACCCAGAGTGGAGGGCCCCTTACTTCTCTGACTTGTAGGTTCCAAGCATCCCTGGTTCCGAACAGCAGCAAAATGAATAAAGACACTAATATCAACAAAGGGTGAGATGCTTCAGGTCATTCCAACCCAAGAAAGAAGGAAAGCAGGTGGAGTAGAAAAGTAAGAGAACGTGAGCTGGAGAAACACGAAGCTGCAAGCACAAAGTTCTGAGTTCGAGTCCCAGAACCTATGTAAAAAAGCCAGGTATTCTGGTTTGTGCTGGTAATTCCGGGATTGAGGAGGTAGAAACAGGAGAATCCCTGAAGATCAACAACCAGCCCCGTAGCCTAGTTAGTGAGAGACTATATCTCAAAAAATCAAGGATGGGGAGCTAGTGAGAACCCTTAGCTGGTAAAGGTACCAACTGATTACCTGTATCCCTTCCCCGAGACGCACACAGTGGAATAATACAACTGCTTCAAGCTGTCTTCTGACCTCCACATGTATGCTGGGAGATGCATACTTATACCACACACACACAGCACACACTAAATAAAAAACGAGAGGGGTAACACATGTTTCTATGCATGCACACACATGCATGCCTGCACACACACATACATGTACATGCATAGACACGCATACACACATATATACATTATATACATATATACAAAAAAATGA
Organism: Micromys minutus; assembly: GCF_963924665.1. Taxonomy (NCBI): domain Eukaryota; kingdom Metazoa; phylum Chordata; class Mammalia; order Rodentia; family Muridae; genus Micromys; species Micromys minutus. Next base: position 18,848,128 of record NC_137964.1, read on the forward strand.
GGAAATAAGGTTGGTCCAATTGGGAGACCTAGCTGGGCAAGAGGTGACCCACAAACACAGCATCATTAGTCCGGATGATGGATTCTCCAGACCACACAAACAGGGTCCCCACTTCAGTTCATCCTCTACCACCTGAAGACTAAAGATGCCCCAAGGTCACACAGCAGGGACAGAGTTACCTGCAGCTGGTGTGGGAGGGTAGGAGGGAGCATTGGCTGGAATCTCAGGGGAGAGTCTGATGACTCACTCCCAACACCTTTGCCTTGGTTAGTTTGCACCAACTTGATGCAGGATAGAGTCATTTTTAAAAGATGGTAACTTCAGCTAAGCAAATGCCCCCATCAGGTTGGCCTGTGGGCTAGCCTGTGGTACCTTTGCTTGATTGATGACTGGTTTGGAAAGGCCCAGCTCGCTGTGGGTGGTGTCATCCCTGGGCAGGTGGTCCTGGGTTCTATAAGATGGCAACCATGGGGAGCCAGCCTCCACATCAGCTCCTGCCTCCAGGTTCCTGCCCCGAGTTCCTCCATTGACTTCCTGTCATGATCAATTGCAACTGGGAGCTGAAGTAAACCAATTTCTTTCTCTATTTGGTCATGGTGTTTATCACAGCAATAGAAACTCAAGGAAAGCAGCCTTCTACAAGGGAATGCCAACAGGCTCAAGATTGTGAGGGTCCCTTGTGCATGGTTACATATGCTCTGACTCCAAAGGACAATCACCTTTGATCAGCTCAAAGAACAGCATCCCATAACACCCGCCAAGAGACCACTGACAAGTATGCACCAGTACCTACAGGTCAGAGCAAGGAGGCTTACAATGGCCAGAGTTTAGCCTGTGTCCCATATTGGTTCTGTATTATTTCAGCATTGGGGAGACAGGCTGAAATTTCTTTCAGAGAGAGAAAGAGAACATGCTAACACACCCATGTGAACAGGCATTTGCTTGACCAAATAAAAAAAGGGCTTTTGCCCCATGTTACTAACAGTCACCCCAAACACTACTGGGGTCAGTTATTATATAAGGATGACTGGGTCCCAGAGGGAGGCCCCCCCGACAAGAGATTCTAAAACCTAGAACTATAGACTTGGAATTTTTGTTACTGACTCAAAGATTTGCAATATAAGGAACAAAATAACATGCAGGGAGTGCAGTGCGCTCTGAGAGCAGAGTGAACAGGTAGCTTGTGAGTTGGGAAGGCTTCCTGGAGGAGGTAGTGTTGAGTCTCAAGTCCTTGAAGAGCAAGAAGTTAATCAGAAGTACATCTCTGGACTAGTTCCCACCCTTCACTACCAAGGAACAACGACAGGCCCCCCTTGGAACTCAGGAAAAAGACACGCACTTTCTGTCATCCCCAACTTTCCACAGCTCTTGGGCTCTCTCACCTGGGTTCCTGGCGTATTCCTTAGAGCTGCTTCCAAAGGGGCTCCAGTCTGACTACTGGACCTGCAACGGTGGATTAGCCACACGGCCCCAGCCAGGAGATCTTCCACACCAAGCTTGCTCGGCCCATGCAGCCCACCGAAAAGTGTGTGGGACACTGGTTACAGTGCCTGGTCCAACTGCTTGTCGGGGAAGAGTGTCACCTGCTTTCTGGAGCCAGGCCAAGCCTGGCTGACCTACCGGGCAGATGGAGGTGGAGCTCAGGGATCCTGGCAAATCTCCAGAGTCACATTAACTCCCAAGAAGCCACAGAAGCAACTGGCTGAGGGCAGTAGCCATGAGCCCAAGGCCAGGTCCTATTCCAGACTGCTGGAGCCTCACTGTGGCTCTGGTTCTTATAGGGCCTGGTCCTGGTTAAATTGGATGTGCTTAACATCAGTGGGAGCCTGAAACTATCTGCGGTCCCTGACCAATGAGCCCAAAACTCTAGGACTTCACTTAATTTTTCTCAAACTTTTAATTTAATTAAAATTCACACTGCAAAAAAAAAAAAAAAAAAAAAAAAAAAAAAAAAGATTACTTCCTTTAAAATTTTATTTTTATTTATTCATTTCCTTTTTTCTCTTTTGCTTTCTTTCTTTGTCTTTTCTCTCTGTGTAGTCCTGGCCATTCTGGAACTCATTCCATAGACCAGGCTAGCCTCAAACTCACAGAGACCAGTGCTGGGGCTAAAGGTGTGCACCTCCACCACCACTCAGCTTGCTTTTTAAAAAAATAGTACTGGGGGTTGAACCCATAATAAGAGATCTACCTCTAAGCGACCTCCACCCAAGACCCTCACTATGGGATTCTAGGCAGAGCCTTGAACTCACCACAAGTCCCACGATTGCAAATGTCCCCAGACCCACTGGCTGGTTCTGAAAGGCAAAGCCATATCAGATGTGGGTCCCTGTACCCCAAACATTCTAGTTTTCCCCTAGAACCAAGCCTGCTCCCTGTCTCCTGAATGTTGGCCAGCTTGTGGATTTATACATAGAAATGTCGAGTGAGGAGACTGGTCGTGCACCTGATCTGACTTTGATATTCCCTGCAGCAGAGAAGGCTCCCTGCCTGTTCCCATCTGCCATATCGGAGCTCACGCTGGCCTCCAGCAAATCCCATATGCCTATGCTAATGTGAGTCACTAAGGCCCTCAACCTGAGCCATCAAAGGTCCCAGAGAACTCATATGACTGTGAAATGTCTCCACAGGCTCACGTGTTTGAACCCTTAGCTCCCAGCAGGTGGCACAGCTTAAGCTCAAGTTCAATTTCCAGCAAGTACACTTACCAAGCAACCCACAACGTGCTGTGGCTCCACCTACAGGGGCTCTAACACCCTTCACAAGCAACTGAACACAAGTGCACACATACATACACACACACACACACACACACACACACACACATAAGCATGTACAGCCCACCACTCACATACCCTAAAAGCATCTGAAGAATGTAGTTTTAAGTTTTTGAAAACAGAATAAAGTTGTTAGGTCAGATATAGAGCAACTTATGGACCTTGTGAGACATTTTTATGGCCAAAACAAATGGAAGTGATAGTTTCCACTAGCCTGAAGTCGATTCTGTCTCCACTAAGGAGAAAAAAAATTAAGTTAACATGGGAACCCCACAATGCCTGAGCTGTTGATTAATGATGAGTAGGGAGTGAAGACACATCCCTTTATCCTTGGCAGGGGCGGGGCTTGTTAAACATCATCCATCTGACTCTGGAGTCTTCCTTTGCCTCATTCTCCTGAGATTTTTATTTCCTTTAAAAACTTGGACTGGTTGAGAAACCGAGCTCAACATAAAATGCCTCCAAGACAAAGATCTGTGGTGTTCAACATCCTGAAGTCCTACCACTCCCTGTAGGGACAGTGCCCACCTATGGGGCGCAAATGAAAAGCCACGCAAGGGGCTGGGTTTGTGTCAACCAATTGTTAGGATGCTTGTCTACCATGCATAGAGTCCTAAGTTCGAGTCCTTTGTGTTGCTAAACAGGGATGGTAGCATCCCAGCAACCCAGAGACTGAGGCAGGAAGATCAGAAATTCAAAGTCACCATTGGGTACGTAATGAGTTCAAGGCCAGTCTAGGCTATATGAGACCCTGTCTCAAAAGCAGAGGGAAATGCTACATTAGTTGTGGAGCACCATTCTAGCTTATCTCTTGACACTTCTGCAAATGTGTGTGACATTCTGACCTTGAACACCCAGGTTTCTGACACCCTTGACTTTAACCAAGATAACGTTATTCCCTAATCCCCAACATACCAATCCCTGAAATGGTCATCTTTATTAACTCTGGATTTACATGGCAGACCACCTCCTCCTGGGGTGGGGAGGGGATATTTCCTTTAGAATGAATTCTTTAGCAATTCCTGATCCGGGGTATCTAAACAGGATCTGTGGGTAGTTAATCTTGAATGCCAACTTTTTTCGGAGTGAGAAACACCTAGGAAATTTATTAAGCACACCTCTACGGTACCAGTGAGGCTGATACAAGAGATGGCTGAATCTTGAGAGCACTGACCAATGGCTTATTCCCTTAGTAGACTTAATATGGCCCGATTTGGGAGAGGTGAGGAAAGGAGGAGATGAGGCTTAGCTGAAGGAAATGGATTATGGGGAGGGGTCCTCAGGGCTATATTTAGCCCAGGTCCCTTCCTGTCTCCCATTTTGTACTTCCTGGCTGAAATTATGTGAACTATTTGCTCCGCAAAGTTCTCCTGACCAAGATATACAGAGTCCACTCCAGCACAAATACAGAATTCCTGTCTTTGATCTAGGCTTTGCTACAGCCAAGAGAAAAGTAACAAAACAGTTACTGCCGTAATCGTGCCTTATGACCAGGGACGGTTTTCACACACCTCGGTCTGAACTATTTATTGGTGTCATCCAACCCAAACCTTTCAACAAAGGTTCCATGTAGACAGCTTCACCCTACTTTTTGTATTAAAGGGAAAGTGAGATTTGGGAAAATGGAACGACTCACCAAAGATCACATCACTTGAGAGTAGTCAGATCAGGATTCAAATGAAAATATTTCTCACCCTCCGCCTTCCTCTCCCATCTCTTTTTCTCCAACACTCCTCTTTCACCTCCCCCCCCTTTATCATCCCAGATTGCCTCGCCTTGAACTTGTTATAGCCAAAGATGACCTTGAATTCCAGATCCTCCTGACTCCACCTCAGTTACAGGCATGTGCCACCATGCCTGGTTTATTTGGTGGCCGGAAGCCAGGACTTCATGATTGCCAGACAAGTATTTTACCAGCTGAGACAGGTCCCCAACTCCTAACACAGTTTCTCCTGATCTATAACTACATTATGTGTCAAAAATCAAATCAATACTTCCAATTAATTTAATCAAAATAATCAATAACAGGGAGCATATGGAAGTTTTCATTTGCACGCTCCTAAGCACTAATGTGTTGAGCAATTCTTCAGTTTTTGACAAACTTGAGAAGGTGTACTGAGCTCTTAGTTAAGTGTGTGTTTATGTATTTTACCCAGTTTGATGAGGTAGTTTCTTTCTGAGTTTTAAAGGTTCTTACAGAGGCTAGACAGATGGCCCAAATGGATAAGAACACTTTCTGCTGTTGCAAAGGACCCAAGTTCAGTTCCAGGACCCAGTGGTTCAGAACCACTTGTAACTCCAGCTCCAAGGGATCTGATGCCATCTCCCGATCGTGATAGATACCTACACTCACATCAACATATACTTGGAATTTTTTTAAAAAAAAACTCTTTAAAATGTCTTTATATTCTGATTTTTTTTAAAGGAGGAGGTTGTTGCTATTGTTTTATTTTGTTGAGATAGTCTTATGCAGCCCAAGCTGGCTTTTTAACCTTGCTATGTAGCCAAGGATGTCCTGAATTACTGATTCTCCTGCCACCACTTGTAAAGTGTTGAGATGTCACGTGTATGCTGCTGTACCTAGCGGGATACAAGAGTTTTATAAAGTGTGCTTTGTGACTATTTTCTCCTGCAAATGACATTCTGGTACTTTTGCCTTTTCTTTCTCTCAATGGTATATTGTGGACAGCTGAAATTTTCATCTGGGTGGACTCTGATTTATCTGTTTACGCTTGATTTTCTTCTACCCTAGAGTGCTTTTCTTCCCATGGTGCTCTGCACCAGCTTTGATAGATTCCTCAAGCCAATGCATTTTATGGCCTATGCCCTCTCTTCCACACTACCCAAGACCACCGAAGACTGGATGAACCTGGTTCCTACGAGAGAGAAGCTTTCAAGGAAGCTGTAAGATAGTAGTTGTGTGCAGATGATTGACAGTTTCTGGAAATCCTGGGGTAACTTCATTTACACAGCCCATTGGCAGTGTAAAGTGGTATGAGTCACTTCCTCACTGAGACCTCCTGGAGTCCTCAGAGACAGTGAATGTTCACATTACACCTTAGCTTGAGTGGGCTGGCATTCTGGGGACAGCCTCCAGATAGTATTAGCTATAGCATCACACCATCATACCTCAGCATCCCCCTGCAGCATCCTCCACAGCATCACCCCACAGCATCACCCCACAGCATCACCCCACAACATTCCCCTACAGCATCCTCCACAGCATCCCTCCACAGCATCCCCAGGCAGCATCCCCAGGCAGCATCCCCCACAGCATCACCCCACAGCATCCTCCCACAGCATCCTCCCACAGCATCCTCCCACAGCATCCTCCCACAGCATCACCACACAGCATCACCACACAGCATCCCCCCGCAGCATCCCTCTACAGCATCCCCCTACAGCATTCCCCCACAGCATCCCCCACAGCATCCCCCCCACAGCATCCCCCCCACAGCATCCCAGGCTGCTCTTATAGTTTCTGTTTGTTTTAGTTGCTCTGCTTATTGCTTTGACAAAATAACTGTGCAGAACAACAGGGAGGGTTTATGGAGGCTCAGAGACCCGGGTCACAGTCCATCACGGTGGAGAAGGCTCATGGCAGAAATGTGAAGCAGATAATGATATTGCACCCACAGTCAGGAAGCAGAGAGAGATGATGTGGGTGCTCAGCTCACTTTTTATCCAGTCTCGTGCTGCCCACATTATGGTGGGTCTTGACATCTGAAGTACCATAATTTTTTTAAATCCCTCAGAGACATATCCAGAGATCTGTCTATAGGGTGTATCTGCATTCTGTCCGGTTGACAATCAACAGGAATCAAACTACACATCCATTCCACACAAGATGGACCATACGCCTGGAGCTGTCTAAGGTGCTGGAGGCAGAGGAAGCTACCAAGTCAGAAAGGGGCTTCTAGTGGGGTCAAGAGAACAAACCAGCAACACATGACATGCGTAAATGTGAGGTTGCAGTTGAAGGCTGGAGGAAGGGCTCAACGGGTGGAGGTGCTTGCAGCACAATCCTGAAGACCTGAGTTCAAGTCCTGGACGTCGGAATGCAAGGAGAGAAATGACCTTACAAAGTGGAGTTCTGATCGTCACAAGCACACTGTGGAAGACGCCTGTATGCTCACACACCTTTTCGCACACATACAGAAAAGCACACACACAAACACACAAGCATGACATGCACGCACGCATCCACATGCTGAGAGAGAGGAAGAAAGAACATTTGGGATGAATACCACTGGGTCAGGTGTGGTGGCACGTGCCTGTAATCCCAGCCCTTGAAGGACGGCAGCAAGATGACTGGAAGTTCAAACCCACCCTGGCTCCATGAGAACCTGTCTCAGAAAAGCCAAAAGCACAAGAGAAGGAGGTTGAGGTTTTATTTTTAACGGTCTATTGTAATGCTAAGAGTGGAGCCCCCAAGACCTTGAGTCTGCTGTAGCCCCTCTGGCCCCGCCCCCAAGTTAATTCTGATTGGTGAGTAAAGATTTCAACAGCCAATAGTTGAGCCGAAGAGACACAGATGAGGTTGAGGTTTTGTGGGATTGGGTCTGGGAGGACCACAAGGAGGAGAAGGAGCAAGGAAGCCACCATGGGAAAATGTCAAGAGAGTGGGACCCCCAAAGGCTGCCCAGTTGCACTTAAGAGCAGCTCAGATGGAACATGGTAAATGGTAAATTATAACTTGGGGTTATCCGCAGGGAAATAGATTCTAAAAACTTGGAGGAAGCTGCCCAGCTCTTGTGCTGCTTAAGACACATTGTAAATATAAAGACTGTGAGTTCTATCAGGGAACTCAATAAACAAAGGCGGGGTAAAAGCCCCGGGTCAGGATTGAAATACTCATTACTACAGAAGGGAGGGCATTCCTTAGCGTGTATGTAGAAAGGCTCTCGGGAGCTGAGATGTGAGTGGTAAAACTGTCAGGGAGCTGCGACCAAGCCGAACTGATACCTCCCTGCCCCCATCAGAGCCGGAAGGGAGGCACACTGATGTTGCTGGAGACCACAGGTTCTAGTGTCTCAAGTTACCTAGCTTGGCCTAGAGCTCACATTTAGTTAGAGATGACCTTGAACACCTGACCCTTCACCTTTAGGGTTATGGGATGCCAGGTGTGTCCCAGATGTGTGCCAGATGTGTGCCAACACATCTGCTGGTTCATACTCTGCCTCTTTATTCCTTTAGTTGTTTCTTATAGGAAGATAAAGGTTTTATTTTGATGACTGTCAATGAAATGGAATAAAAACACCAAAAACATGCCCACGATGAGACAGACAATTAAATTTTGACGAAGGGGGAAAAAATCAATGGGAAGAAGCAAGGCTGGGCTTTTCAATAAATAACACATTATCTTAATTACCACAGCTTTATAATAAGTCTGGAGAGAAATAATTTCCCAACTTTCAGTTTTTCATTTCCAATATGGATGTCTTTTATTTCTTTTTATTATCTTATTACACAGACTAGAACTTCTGGTAAAATATTGAACAAGAGAGTTGGAGAGAGGGCTCAGCATGTAAGAGGGCTCGCTGCTCTTAGAGGGGACTCAGGTCTGTTTTTCCAAACCTGTAGGAGTGGCTCAAACCACCTATAGCTCTAGCCCCAGGGGGTCTGATACCTTCTTGAACACGAACATACATGTGACAGATAGACAGACACACGCACACATCATGTAAAAGCAATGTAAATGTAATAAAATAAAATATTAAGTAAAAATTTCAAGTGCACACATGCCTCTTATTTTAAATTTTGAATGGACATATAGATGCTTCTACCACATTAAAGATGTTGAAGCGGTAATTTACTAATGTGTTCTAAACTTCCCAGCATACACACGCCTACTCTACACCCACTAAAATATTCTGAATTCCCAAAACACACGTGCACACATATACACAACACACACACATACACACACACAGCCTTACTTTTAATATGTCTTAAACAGCGCAATGGCTGGGCATCTCCAAACCTCCCTATGGTTAGCAAACTCTCACCTCCAATATTCCTGAATTATTATGTCTTAAAACCTATATTCCATCTCTGCTACTCCAGACCCAATTGGTCTAGGGGCACTCTATCCCGATTCTTACATATTATATGCCTTTTCTCCTGCAGCTCTCAAGGCTTGATCTTTCTGCTCCCCTATTCTGGTGATTCTAAAACCTCCTTCCTCTCATGGAACCTTACCTGAGAAATCTGAAGTCCTGCCTCTGTCTCTCTGCCCAGCCATTGGCCACTGGCAACCCTATTAACCAATTAGAATCAGCTAGGGGCAGGGACCATCTGCGGCTCACACGCAGTCATACTAATTCTCCTGTGATTTTTGGGAGCCGAATTAACACCAATAGCATTAGAACCAATCCACTACAGGATGTTATCTTTTATTCCTAGTTTTCAGAGAGTATTTTTCAGGAAGGAATGGAGGATTTAATAAAAAGTAAATAAACTATGTTTATTCAGATTAGGGGCTGGAAAGATGGTTTCATGGATGAAGTGTTTGCCTCAAAAGCATGAAGACATGAGTTGAATCAGTAGCACCATGTTATGCCAGGAGCAATTCTGTGTGTGTGTCTATAATCCCAGCAATCCTATAGCAAGATGGGAGGTGGAAACAGAAGACCTTCTAGAAGCCACTGTGGTTTGTGAAGCAAGAAAGAAATCCCATTCCAAACAAAAGGGACATCAAGGACCATCACCTGAGGATGTCCTTGGATCTCCACACCCATGCCACATCTCATGTATATATATGCATACACACGCACACACACACATGTGGGGGCGGGGGGAGACATTTACCATAACACATGCACATGCATATTACACACTTAAGGAAGCTTTCTTAGATCTCAATTCCTTATCATGAGGCAAAGAGTCAAGAAAGATGCTATTGTATTTTGAATCTGAGGCTGGTTTGCAAGTGTGTGTGTGTGTGTGTGTGTGTGTACCTTTGCATGTGAATATGAATGTGCATGTACTTGTGGGCATGTGGTAGCCAGAGGTCAGTCAACTTTTAGTGACATTCTTCAAGAGCATGGCACCTTGTTGTTTTGTTTGTTTTTTGAAACAGGGTCTCTCACTGGCCACAGCAAGTGATTGGGTTAAGCTAATTGGCCAGTGAGTCCTAGGGCTCCGCCTGTCTCCACACACTAGGATTACAGGTGCACCACCACATTGGTTGTTACATGGACTGAGATATTGCTTTGAAAGCTGGTAAGTTTATCAGAGATGAGACTTCACTGGCAGAACATGGTCACTGAGGTGGGCCTTGGAAGGTTTTACTGATTCCTGGTTCTAGCTCCTCTCCTGCTGCTTCTTGGTCAACCATGGTATAAATACCTTCTGCATCATTCTCCCACCATGAGCAACAGAGACGCATCAACTGCCATATTAAAAACAAAGTGCAGGTACTGAAAAGATGCTTCTGTAGTTTAAGATTGCTTGTTGTTCTTGCAGAGGACCCAAATTTGCTTTTCAGCACTCACATCAACCGCTTACAACCTCCCGTTAACTCCAGCTCTGGGGAATCTTCTGCCCTCCTCTGGCTTCTAAAGGCAGTGCACTCACATGCACATTCCCACACAGAGACTCATACACACATACTCTAAAGCAGATACACGCATGCACACAAACAATTTAAAATCTAAAAATAAAACAGCAACTGTGCAAATGCACACCCATAATTCAGCACTCAGGAAGTAGAGTTAGAGAAATCAGAAGTTCAAGGTCATTCTCAGCAACATAGCAAGTTCAAACCCAGACTGGGCCACACATCCACCACTGCCCTTTCTTTCAACAAGAAAAAAGACTTTTCCTTTCTTTACCTCCTCCCTCAGACGCAATCACATCTGTAAATATTTTCAGAAGTAAGGGAGCAAAGTACAAAGCTTTCTATATTTTTTCATGTTTTCTTTATGAGATTTTTCTCAGAGCTTAAGTCTGCTGCGAGGCATGAGGGATTAGCTTGGAACAATCAAACCTCCAAGAAGAGTTGCCATCTCTTAAAGCCACTGAACCCCTTTGAACTGACTCACCTGCTGAGGATACAAGACTAAATGCTGCTTCCTGGCTCTCTGCTCCAAGGAGTCTCTATAAAATCTACTTTTTTCTGGTATCTCTAAAACCAGGAGGGGTGGGGTGGAGGGACAATGGCACAGTTGGCAAGGTGTTTGTCATGCATGTGTGAGTACCTGAGTTGGACCCCACAACCTCATAGAAAATTGCAGAGCTGGCTCAGCATATAAAGAAGCTTGCTGCTAAGCCTCATGACCTGACATTGTGGAAGGAGAAAACAGACTTCAGAAAGTCATTCTCTGACCTCTATAAGAATGTTGTGGTGTACACACATGGGAACACACGCACATGTGCACAAGCGCACACATACTACATAAATAAATGTGGATTTAAAAAAAAGCAGAGTAGAGTGACACATGATGCCAGTGCTAACCAGACAGAAACAGGCAGATCCCTGAAGCTCATGGTCAGCCAATCCAGCCTATTTAGTAAGTTCCTGATCCCAGTGAGAGGAATTCAAATGCATGCATACATACATACATACATACATACATACATACATACAGAACTGGTGGGCAATACCTGAGTAACATCTGAAGCTGGTCACTGGCCTCTACATGCTTGTCCACACAGAACTGTACATACATGCAACCACATGCTGTGTGCAGTCAAGAATAAAAGATAAAAGCTGGTGTTCAGCTCACTCTCTCTTTTTTATTCAGCCCAGGACCCCAGCTCATGGAAGGTTGCTGCCCACATTCAGAATGGGTCTTCTTGCCTTAATAAAGCCAATCTAGAAACCTCCTCCAAGACTTTCCCAGAGCTACATTGCCACAGTGATTCTAAATGCAATCAAGTTGACAGTGGGGATAGATCATCATATTTGGTCTTTAATACTTGTTTTTCTCTTTAGGCAAAGAAGTTGCATACAGAACTCTAAGGAATATGGACTTGTGGAATATCATAGCAGATGCCTGTCATCTCACATGTGTTTATGGAGTAAGACAGGATCTTCCAGTAATGATTTTGTCTATGTTGTGAATTCTGCAGAGAACCCATGAGGACTTGGGATTACGGCTAGTGGGAGATCCCCAGGACACACAGATATTTTTACAGTTTGGTTTCTATTTGAAGGGATAAAAGAAGGAGCTGGGGAGATGGCTCTGCTGGCAAGAGTGCTTTATGAACTTCTAGAAGGCCCGGGTTCATTCCCAGCATCCACACTGAATGATTCTCAGCTACCTGTATCTCCAGTTTCCCCAGGAATCCAGTGCGTCTGCTTCCATGAACACTGCACTTAGGCATACATGTGTTCATGTGCGCACACACACAAACACACACACATACACACATATGTGTAATTTAAAATATAAATAAATATTTTAGGAAATAAATGCTTTTAAAGAACAAAGCTAGAAAGCTGTGGAAGTGCCTGTAATCTTAACACTCAAAAGCTGAAGCAGGAGAATTGCATGTTTGAGGTCAGCCTGGGCTCTGCAAGGAGACTACCTCAAAAACAGCAAAACAATTTAAGAATAAGAAAAGACAGCAAACAATTAACAGGGAAGGCAAAAAAAAAAACCAGCATAAAGCACTAACAAATGTTAGCAAAAAGGGCCATGTAGTGCAATGGCTTGAGTTGGGGAGATTTGATTTACCTCTTCTTTGCTGTGCTCCTCTGAACACACTGTCCAGCTTCTCTGAACCTTGAATCCTCTCTTTGCAGCAAGAAATGATAATATCTGGCTCATAGGACTGTTCCAAAGATGATGTCACAGCCCCCAAGACCTGTGTTATTTAAAGCAGAACAGCAAGATGGCTCAGCTAATTGCTTGCTCCATAAACATGAGGGGCTGAGTTCGAAACCAGCACCCACATAAAAAGCCAGATATGGTCTCCCACATTTGTAAGCCCAGTGCTGGGGATGCAGAGTCTGTGTGAAGCTCTGGGGCTCAATGGCTGGCTAGCCTAGCCTACTTGGTGAATTTCAGACCAGTAAGAGACCCTGCCTCAAAAAAAAAAAAAAGTGAAGGCAGACGTCTCCTGAGGAACAGCAGCGGAGGTTGACCTCTGCCCTCTAAATGTACACGCACACAAGTGTGCACACACATGAACTAACCCTCCCACCATACACCCTCCCCTACACAAAAAGAATGGGTGTTTTAAAGAAACCAAAATAATCCTGTAAACTATTCAGCAACCAAACTACGGGAGAGAGAAGTGAGTGTTTTAAGACTTAGAGCCGTGGTTCTGAGCTGGCTCCATTCTGTCTCTTAATTATTTCAGTACACATTAGAACTGCTTTTTAGTCACTAACTACCACTTCTTTGCCAGGACTTAAGACCTCGAGATTTATTTGAGTTCCACGCTCATAAATAATTGAAATTTATTTTCCCATGGTGCAATTAGAAGAAATCATATAACCTTAGTGTGAGAAGGTCAGAATATTTATCCTTGGGGGCCTGGGGACAGTGGCGAGGTTACACAGAATTAAGAGCACTTGCCTCAGTTGCAGAGAACCCAAATTCCATTACCCAGACTCATATCAGGCTGGTTAAAACCACCCGTAATTCCTGCTCTAGGGAATTTGATGCCCTCGTGTGGTCTCCAAGGACATTATGCTCAATGTATACAAACCCACACACACATTTTAAATGAAATAAAAATCTTTTTTAAAAAATGTTATCTGTAAACTTATGGCATCACTATGTAAATCGGTATGGAGCTTTCTCAAAAATAAAACAAACAAAAAACAAAATCAAAACAAAACAAACAAACAAAACAGGCTGGAGAAATGGCTCAGTGGTTAAGAGCATTGGCTGCTCTTCCAGAGAACCTGAGTTCAATTCCCAGCAGCCACACAGTAGCTCACAATCCTTTTAATGGGATCTGATGCCTCTTCTGGCATACAGGTACACATTTTTTTTTAATTTAAAATTGAAGTATGGTGACAGTCCAAATCTGTCCCCCAAGGGCTCAGGGAACCCTGTGGAATGGGGAAAGGGAAGAGTTTAGGAACCTGAGGGGATGGAGGACACTGAGGACCAAAAACCTTCCAAACACAACTAAACCAATGTACACAGGAACTCACAGAGGCTGTGGTGCCGTGCACAGGGCCTGCAACAGGTCTGCTCCAGATGGGGTCCCAGAGCAGAGAGGAAAAGTGCATACAATCCCCGGTCCCTAACCCAGACGCTACCTTCACATTATAACCATTCAAAAAGAAGAAGCCTGTGTTCTCCAGTGGAGTCTCACTGGGATGCAAATCTCTCTTCATGGCAGGCCCCATGCCCAGCAGTAGATGGCCAACACAAAACACATTCAATGGCACCTTTGGAGGATCTTTGTCTCATAATGTTTTATCTGGGTGTTTTTTTCTCTTTCTCTTTTTTTTTTTTTTTTGCATATATATTATGTTTCAGGTTTTGTGTTGGTATGAGATTTTTGCATGTGCAAGCATGTGTGTCTGGATCCATATGTGTTTCTTGTGCTTTTTCTTTGATTCTTTTTCTTCTACTTGCTTGCTTTGTCCTTTTCCAGCTTGTTTGTTTTTGCTTTATCTCATTGTACTTTATTATATTCCTTCCTTCCTTTCTTCCCAGTCCCCCACACACCCCCAATCTCCTCCCTTCCCTCCACTCCTCCATTTCCCTTTAGAAAAGAGCAGGCCTCCTAGAGATATCCACCAAGCATGGCATACTTACCAAGCTGCAGTAAGATTAGAAACCTTGAGGGGCAGTGGCGGCGCACACCTTTAATTACATCGCCACAGAAGCAGAGGCAGATGGATCTCTGAGTTCAAGGCCAGCCTGGTACAGAGCAAATCCCAGGACAGCCAGGGGCTACACAAGAAACCCTGTCTTGGAAAGAAAAATAATTAGGCACCTCACCTTATATTAAGGCTAGATGAGGCAACCCCAGAAGGGAGGACAAGAGTTCCCAAAGCAGGCAAGAGCATAAAAGACTCTCCCTCTGTTAGGAGTCCCACAAAAACAGCCTGTTCATTTTCTAATGAGAGACTAAAGGAGAGGGTGTGGATCTGAATGGAAGGGGATGGGGAGAGGATCTGGGAGGAGTTAGGAAAGAACTGTATGGAATATCTAATTTAAATGGAAGAAAAATGAAAGGGCAGGGAAGCGAAATGGCTCCACAAAGTAAAGGGGCTTGCCACAAACTCCTGCCACCATGAGTTCAATACCTGGAACCCCACATAAGAAGCTCTAAAAACCCAGACACAGCAGTGGGCTTCTGTAAACCAGCACTCGGCGGTGAATGGAAGGTGGAGATGAGAGAATCCCAGGGAAGCTCATGAGCCAGTTAGCTTGGAGCTGCTACATGGCAGAAGCGAATGAGCGACTCCTCATCATGGAAGGAGACAACTGGCTCCCAAGGGTTGTCCTCTGACCTCCACACACGTACATAATCACCCATTCATTCACACACACAAACGCAGCAACAATAAATGTTTCAAAACTTGAGAAATGCTAAAACCAAATACCCACATTCCACCAGCTTTCTAGCTGTGTGTTTAGATTACTCACATTATATGATTCCATACTTATTCCTGAGAAAGGGTTTCATGTAGCTCAGGATGGTCTCGAATTCCCTATGTAGCCAAGGATAGCCTGGAGCCCCTGATCCCCTTGCCTCTACTTCCCAAGTGCTGAGACTGAAGGCGTGTACCACCACCGCCCGGCCACGCTCTTGTCTCTTGATGTCTCTGATACTAGGTATTAACCAATTGGTGAATCAAATGACAATCCGGAGCTCACACTCTTTCCCTCTTCCTCATATGTCATCATTTTTGGCTGAAGCAACATTTATTTGGTACCCATGTCATTATTATTCGTGAGTGATTAATGTTATATGAATACCACTTATTTTCTTTACCTTGGAGTCCGTAACTGTTTCTAACTCGTTTGCTTGGTTTCTATACCTTACCATTGTTGTATATAATTACATCACCTGCTGTGAGCTATTCTAAATATCAAATAGAGGTGAGAGACTGGGAATCAGGCATCTTTCAATTTGTTCCATTTTAACAAACTTCCTCTTCTCGCTGTAGGACCTTGGCGTCCAACTGCATCAAAAGTCCCCAAGTTCACTTTCTACTTAGACCAATATTAGCATTCTGTTGGGGTGGACAGTCCCGGTGACTGGAGGACTAGAGGCAGCCCCCCAGGGTTGAGGCCATGGAAACAGAGAAGAGAGGATGATGCTTACCACCAAATGTAAGTGGTTCCCCAAAAGACACCTGCAGAAAGATACAATAGGCATCTCTGCAAGTGAGTGGTAAGTGAAGGTCTTCGGTTTTCTGGGGGCATTCCAAGTCAGTCTTTGGGGGGCTGGAGAGATGGCTCAGAGGACAGGACTGCAGTCACAAGCACTGGAGTTTGGAGCTCAGCGTCCATATAGAGCTAGTGAGATGGCTCAGGGTGCAAAACACAAGCAGTGTAAACCCACCCTGAGTTTGGAACACTTGTAAAAATAGGAGAGCCCATACACACTCATATATGCACACTGCATGAATACTTTTAAGTCAGTTTCTGAGCTAAAGATGTTGCTCGCTAGCAGGCACGAGGCCCCGGGTTCCATCTTAGCATTACATCCAACTGGACTTAGGGGTATCCATCTGTAATCTTCGAGCTTGGGGGAGAGAGGGTTAAAAGTTCAAGATCACCCTTGACTCCAGAGGGAGTTCAAGGTCATCTTGGATTTCTTGAAACCTTATCTCAAAAGCCAAAAACAGAGCTGGGAAGATGGCTCAGGAAAGCGCCTGCCTTATGCAAACCTAATGAGCTGAATTCATATCCCCAAACCCATAAGGTAGCCAGGCACCTATAATCCCAGCGCCCCTTTCGGGACATAGGAGGCAGAGACAGGAGACTCTGTGGAAGCTCGTAGGAGAGCTATCCTGGTGTACATAGTGATGAACAGTAAGAGCCTGCGTCAAGATAGAAGGCTATCCTCAGACCTCTTCACACGCACACCATCACACACACACACACACACACATTGTTTGGGGGAACAGGGTTTCTCTGTGAAGCCTTGGCTGTCCTGGATCTTGCTCTGTAGACCAGGATGGCCTCGAACTCTGAGAGAGCCATCTGCCTCTGCCTCCCAAGTGCTAGAATTAAAGGTGTGCTCCATCCCCCAATAAGACACAGTATTTTTTTTTTTTAATAACTCACTAGAGAATTGGGACAGTGGAGGGTGAGGCTCCTTTGAAGGAATGGGTTACTCGGTGTGTGACTTTGACCAGCATATCTTCTGCTAGGGTCCTCTTGTCGCCAGTCCACTTCTAGCTTGATCTACTTGTTGCTCTGCTAATTAAGGTTAAAGTCTACCATGGCTCTGATAGCCTTCTGGGGCTCAGCACATAATGGAGGACTCCTTCATTGGCAGGGCTTCCCTTTCTCTAACCTTGCCTGAGGAGTTCAAAAGTCACACAGACACACACACACACACACACACACACACACACACACACACACACACACACCCCTACATGCAGAATGTCCCATAGCCTTAGTTAAGACTACAGGTCCAACTTCCTTTCTCCTGATAAAAACCCATTCAGCTAGCCCCTGAGATTCCTGAGATGCTTCCCATGCTATTGAGGCATTTCGGTACCCCAAGCCTTTAGCCAATGACCCTTGCCCATCCTGGATGCCTGTACCTCCAGTCCCCAAAATTATAAAAGCCTTGATCACACAAAGTAAAGTTGATCTGGTCCCAGTATGGTCATTCACATATGCTCACAGGGCTTGGAAACCCCGTTCTTTGTCTCTGTCCCCTCTGCCCTCATGGACTATTGGTTGATGATCCCTAAGGGCAGGGAGTCACAGCACTCTGGTCCTTCATGATGTTTGAGTTTCCCACAACCCATCGAAGGGGCTCTATCTTGCCCCAGCTCCTTCCTCTGATGACTCTACTATGTTTCCTTGCTATAGGAGGCAAAGAGCCTTCCCAAGCATTCCTAGTGCTGTGAAGTTCCAACTCACAGGGGGCTCAGCAAAACCACAGCCAAGTGTACTGACCTCTGAAAGCATGTGCTAACACAAACCTGTCCTCAAGTAAGTCCCCTCTCTGTGCATTTGATCTCAGGAATAAAATGCTATGTCTCATGGGTGCGTGAAAGGGCAGTCTTTGAGGCATCTAAAGTCATGGCTCAATAGTTAAAAGTGCTTGTGTAAATAGTATGCATGCATTTGTGTGTGGGTGCATGCATGTATTTGCACATGCATGTTGTGTGTGTGTGTGTGTGTGAGTGTGCTGACGACAATTCATATGATCTCACACACAATGAACATACAATGAACCCAACGGTCAAGTTCACAAGAGAAGGACAGGGAGAAAGTGTGCAGGTCCCTGTGGGGAGGCATCAGGGAAGACGCTATAGCAATTGGTCAAAGGAGGAGCTCTGGATGCTGGGGCTCGAAAATATAAAATACTGATATGACCACTAAAGCGCGGTGGTCTGCTCATTCTACCTATCAGGAGAGAAATAGAGAAAATACTAAAAAGTAGACTAGCGGTTACTACTCGGTTAGTAAGTGCTTACTTTGCAATCATGAGGACCAGAGTTCGATTCCCAGAACCCATGTGAAGAGAAAAAAAGTCAGGCATTGCTCTGTGTGCTTATAATTCCAGTGCAGGGCGGCTGAGACAGGCAGCTCCCTGGGGCCCAGACCAGTGGGAGAGCCTGTCTCAAAAAACAAGGTAAAAAAAGGAGAGGGGGGCGGTCAGTGGGTAAAGGGGTCTGCCTCCAATCCTGACGATTTGAGTTCAAGTCCCAGAACCAACATGGTGGAAGAAAAAAATAGCATGATGTCCTCTGACCACTACATGTGTGCCATGACATGCCTCCATATATATATATATATATATATATATATATATATATATATATATATATATATATATATATATATATATGTGTGTGTGTGTGTGTGTGTGTGTGTGTGTGTGTGTGTGTGTGTGTGTACACATGCACACCCCATCACACACACACACTCATACACACATGCATACACACACACAATATGGAATAAGGAGAGAAACATGATTCGCTAAACCCACATATCAGAACAAAAACACTGAAATATTTTGAACTGGCTGGAAGAAAATGGTGATAGGGTTTTCTGACTCATTCAGAAATGCTTCTCATTGCAAAATTAGTACGTCTTAAAAGAATAAATTGGTCCTGATCAAACTCAGAAAACCATTTAGAGCCTCTCAAAACCAAGATACACCAAGGCATTTTGGTAAGAGCTTTTAGTAATCGACATGGCAAGTTACCTCTGACTTTTTATTTATTTTATTTTTTTACAGAGAAATATTTTTTAGAGACGAATCCATTACCAAGTGCTCATTAGTTATTAGGGCCCTCATAACTGGCTGAAGAGGAAAGAAAGGAAGCTAATTAAGACAGCTAGGGATCTGTTACTTTGTGAGCGTGCCAAAGAAGTGATTCGTACACTGGTCCTTCTGCACACAGCTTGTACTGTGTCTGCATGAGGCCCACCCGAAGACTGACTCCAAGAGAAGCTGATGAAGATACCATCTCTCACTCAGGGACTTCTCCCGGGGAATAGGGAGAGGGGTGGTACGAATAAAATCCTCTATGTCCTCCATTATGGTTTGAAAATGAATTATCCCCACAGGCTCAGAGTTTAGCCACTTGTTCACCAGCAGGGGGCGCTAGTTCAAGAGGCCATGAGCTCTTTAGGAAGTGAGCTCAACTGGGGGAAGGGAGATCACTGGGCTGGGAGAGAAGGCATCTCAGAAGATTATATGAAGTCCCTCATTCCCAACTCTCTCTCCTTCCTGGTCCATCATGATGTGAACAGCTTCTACCACGAGCTCCTACTACCGTAAGCTGAGTTGCTTTACCTTCCCCGCCTTTGATGCACTGATATCCTTGGAACCACGAGCCTTCATTTGTTTCTGTGTTTCACTCACAATAATACAAAAATATTAATATGACCCCTAAGTCTGATTCTTTAACGTGGCACTATTAGAAAGTGGTAGAAACTTAGAGGTGGGGCCTAGAGCAATGGTTCTCAACCCCACATCCCCTTGGGGGGGGGCAAATGATCCTTTCATGAGGTCACCTAAGACCATGAGAAAACATATTTATTTCATAATTCATAACAGTAACAGATTACAGTTATTAAGTAGCAACAAAAAATAATTTTATGCTTGGGGTCACCACAACACAAGGAACACAACATTAGGAAGGTTGAGAACCACTGAACTAGAGACAAGCCATTGGAGATTGTAGTCTTACAGGGGTAATGGCACCCCATCTCCTCCTCTTACTCTCTTTGCTGCCTGGCTTAACACTAGGGTCTAGTTTTGCTACATCCTGCCCTTCTGCCATAATGTTCTGCTTCACATTCATGGGTCTTACACACATAAAACTACCGTTAAATGATTGTGGACCAAGACCTTCAAAACTGTGAGCCCAAATGAACCTTTCCTCTTTGTAAACTATTTGTATCCAGGTATTTGTTACAGTAACAGAATGCTGACTCATGCAGGAGGCAAATATTTTAAACTGATAAACTGCAACACCATGTTATGCCTAGTGCACAAGGTTCTAGGTTCTGACCCCAGGACTCCAAAAAACAAAGTCAAAAATGGCTTTCCTTTACTTAAGAGAGACATGTCCAGTTACTATGGAAGCCATCTAAGCATGTGAGAAATGGTGTCAGGGCCCATGGAGAATCTGAAAGCTTTTTCCCTTGAGGGTGGTGGTAGAACTGGTGACCATGGAGAGGCGGACATTTGCCTCTGTCCCCAGCTGTTGGGCACAAGGTGCCCTCCTCACCACACCAGTGCTCACAGTCTGGCTACTGAGTTGCCATCAGACTGAGGAAGTGGTTCCTTAACGAGATACAGTGTTTAAGAACTGTAAACACATCCTTTATTTTATGTCTAGATGTGTTTGAATGATGTGGTAATGGGAAAGACATATTCTGATTTTCCTGTCAAATTAAATAAACACATTAGCTCAGGTAAACATAGCCCAGGAAAATGAGCACACTGTGACGAGGAGTAGCTTTAAAGAAAGTTCATCTTTTCTCTTCATCTCCCCCCCCCCAGGCCTGAAGGCAACCTTGGCACCCCAATGACCAGGGCAATATCAGCAACAGAAGCCATTACATCAGCACTTCCTGTCCCCTGGGAACAGCAGGCTGAGTCTTTTGGAGGGGACATGGAGCAGAGTGGGACAGGATGTGGGAGCCAAAGGAATGGTCAGTTTGTGACTCTGAGTCATAAATTGTCATAATGAGGAGGCAGACGGAGCATGAGGTTGTAGCTGCTGCGCTACCTCCCCTAAAAGGTTTGGAAATTAAAATAGGCTTAAAAAAAAAAAAAAAAAAAAGAGCCACAAAGGACTCTGCCTAATAGCCTACACTCTGCATTAGCCACAGACAGACCCAGACAGGCCAGTGACAAGAATAGAATGTCACCTGCACCCTCTCACCCAGGACAAAAGACTAAGAAATGGGAAATAGGGTAGAGTCACTGGGTTCGGCTGAGAAAGGGGTCCCAGGAGAGCTGGGAAAGAGAGCTAGTCCATGAGGGAACACTTCCTAGAATCCTCCAGTGAGGGGCTAGAGGTGTGGCTCAGCGGTAGAGCCCCTGCCTAGAATCCCCCAGTGAAAGCTGGGGGCGTGGCTCAGTGGTAGAGCCCCTGCCTAGAATTCCCCAGTGAGGGGCTGGAGGCGTGTCTTAGTGCGAGAGCCCCTGCCTAGAATCCCTCAGTAAGGGGCTGGGGGCGTGGCTCAGTGGTAGAACAGTTGTCTGGAATTCTCCAGTTAAAGGGTTGGGGATGTGGCTCACTGGCACTTGAGGAACAGCAGCTGAGGTTGTCCCATAGTCTCCACACGCTCTCACACAAGTGTCCTGTGGTACTTACTTCACATAGACAGACACCCTTGCTGATGGCGTTGAGAAGAGGGCCCTGGGATCTCTGGACCTGGAGCTCCAGGTGACTGAGTAGCAGAAATGGATCCTTTCTAAGAGCAGTTTGGGCTCTTAACTGCTGAGCCCCTTCCCTAGGTTTGGATGGTAACTGATACATTTCTGTCTCCCTGGAGGCTCTAACCTTTCTGAGGGTCCTCTTGACCGTCACCCTCGAGAGCCCTCTACATGCTACCACCCTCTATCCTATTCCCAGGCCAGGCCATGGTGGGCCAACACTGACCTTTGAATTCCCCACGCTGTGTGACCAATCTGCAGCTGCATCCATTACACATTACCTCATAGATTTCTCCTGAATCCATCCACAGCTTTACAACCCACTTGTGCAAATGTCACACACACACACACACACACACACACACACACACACACACACACACACACACACACACACGACACAGGCACACCCCAGGGGCCATTACTTCTAGACCAAGTCTATGAAACTGTTCGCCAACTCATCATGCCTTTCCCTCTTGGCCTCTCCAAGCCATTTAAAAACCTGCTGCTCCAGGGATCTTATTAAAATGCAAACCAGATCAAGTTGTTCTTTTGCATAATTGTTCCTAAGGCTGAGGCCTCCACCTCCCTGAATCCACCATTAGACTCTCTAGGCTTGGCTGGCCCTTTCCCTCCCTCCCTGCTCCCCCACCCACGCCCCCGAGTGTGCAGGTATGTGAGGCACCAAATCCATGTGTGCAGAAGCCAAATGGAGACTGTGGGTGTCCTCTACCACTCCTGTGTTCTCCTGACACACTGTTCCTCACTTCATGTAAACAGGGACTCCAGGCGGGATAACTGGTTGGAAAGGTATTTGTCTAGTCTTATGTTTACAGGTATTTTGCCTGCATGCGTTTCTGTGTTGATGCTTTGTGCTGTTTGAGGAGGTCTAGGTGGTGTCGCCTTGCTGGGGGAAATATG
Source organism: Micromys minutus (assembly GCF_963924665.1). Taxonomy (NCBI): domain Eukaryota; kingdom Metazoa; phylum Chordata; class Mammalia; order Rodentia; family Muridae; genus Micromys; species Micromys minutus. The sequence continues at coordinate 18,870,843 of NC_137964.1, forward strand.
TTGCCGAGGACACACTTTGAGACAAGACTTGGGTCATTTCCAGTTCACTCTGTTTGGAGCTCCAGCTGCCAGGGCTGCTGTGACTGCTTCAACACCATGACCAGAAGCCCAAACAGACCCTTCTTTCTCTAAGGCGTCTTGGTCATGGTGTTTTATCAGAATAGAAAAGTAACCAATATGGCGAGGCTGGCAGCCACCAAGCATCGGCTATCCTCTGGTATCGGTCTCCCATAGCATCGAGGTTGCACAGGCCAAAGGTTGTACACAATCAAGCCCAACTTTTTATGTGGGTGTTGGGAATTGAACTCAGGTCCTACACTTCCAAGGCAAGGACCTTAGCCACTGAACCACCTCCCCCCACCCCAGCCTCCTCCATATTCTACATCATCTCTCAGCTCTAAGTATACAGGTGGACCCGAGCCCTTCTGCCAGTCTTCCCTTCCTCTCTAGAATCAAGATTTCTTTCATTAGGCCTCTGCAAAATCACAGCTGCCCTGCCTCCTACTAGGAGGCATCTCTGGATACCCACTGACCCCGCCTCCTTGACAACACTCTCAGAGACTGTCCGACATTCACTATTCATCTCTGAGAGTCTGTCTCCTGCAAATGCCATCATCAGAAGTGTGAGATTGTTCTATGTTACAATGAGTTAACAACAGATCCCCAGAAGAATTAGAACAAAGTGAGTGTTTGGTACAAATGTGTTGGGATGGATTACATAGACTATGGGGTACACAGATGACCACAAAAAAGAAAATAAGTTTGCCATTCTTTCAAGAAATCATTGTCTAGGCTATGACAGGAGTTAGAGGGCAGCCTGTGCTACTTAACAAGATGAAGGGGAGAGCAGAATGCTAAGGATTCAAGCTCAGGTCCTCCTGTTTGGCACTGCACCAAATGAGGCATTTCCACCCCAAACCTTTTAACAGACTACAGCTTTGCTTCAACAACAAAAGGGGGGTGAGGAGGAAGGAAAGAAGGTGAAGGAAAAGAAACTTCTCCCTCACTTTCCCAAGTTCTTAGATATATAGTATTCTGAACTGAAGAATGTTTGGGGTTTTCTTTCTCCTCTTCTCTAAGATTTTTAAAACTGTGTGTGTATGCATGCACACATGCGCGCCTACCAAGGCCAAAAGATCCCCTGGAGCTGGAGTTAGATCCAGTCTTAAGTGGCCTGCATGGGGTCCCCTCCAAGACCATCAAACACTCTTGATCACTGAGCCATCTCTAGCCCTATTTTATTATTGTTACCTTTATGGGTTGTATGCAGAAGACTGAACCCAGGTCTATTGCAAGAGCAGCAAACACACAAAACTACTGAGCGATCTTTCCAATACACCACTACTTTTTAGAAATCTTGGTGTGTACAAGAGTCTGTGTCCATCCACGTGAGTGAATGCCAAGTGTGGTAGCTCATACCAGTTATCCAGCCCTCGTAGGGCAGAGGCAAGAAGACTGCCACAGATTGAGGATCATCCTGGGAGGTGGCTCAGTGGGTAAGAGCACTTCTTACATGGCATGGGGATGCAAGTTTGAATGCCCAGAAGCCTAAAAAGCTAAGAGTAGACACATGTGCCTGCAACCCCCAGTGCTGGGGATGGGAGTGGAGAAAAGGAATCACCGGGTCTTTTAGTAAAAGACACTGTCTCAAGGGAAGAATGTTCAAAAGTAACAGAGTGGTCCTGTTCTGGACTCTGCATGTGCATGGGTGAGCACACCTGCATACCCACAAGTGTATAAAAAAACACACTCGCGCACACACAAGCAAATAGTATGCATTAGCAAAAGGATGCTGTCTGAAGCCAGCACATAGATGCCGGAGATCCTGCAGACAGCTTGACCTTGGCTGAAAAGCACACAGGAGGGCGTGGGTAGGTATACACTGCAAATCCTCTAGAGCTATCTCCAGCCCCTTAACAGCCAATGACCTTCACTTTGTCTCTTATCTAACATTCCCGATAGAAAACCTCAAAAAATATATCCAGGTGAGGGCATGCCTGCCTTCTCCCAAAGCTAACATAAGAGCACAGTGTGTGAAATCCAGGAAGACACACCCACCCTGGTGTCAGTCTAACCTGCTGTCCCTTCCAGTGTACCTGTTCTGTGGTGGGACACATCACTCGGGGCAACCTAAATGCAAGCCCCCCCCAGCACAAGCGATTATAGCTGCCTCTGAATATGTGATCTACTCATTTCTTTATTTAGTAATGTAGGCTTTTGAATTCTGTAAACTGTTACTATGTGTGTTTGCGCATGTGTGTGGTTGTGTGACCGAGCACTGCAGAAGAAGAACTTACTCAGAGGACAGCTTGCAGGAGTCACACTTCTGCCAACTAGAGGATCAGACTTGGGTCATCGAGCTTGGGGACAAATAACCTTAAATAGCTGAACCAGCTTTGTCTGCCCCTAATTTTTTAAAAGATTTATGAACATGTGTATCTGCCTGAGTTTTATGTTCACCACGTGCATGCAGAGCCTCCAGGGGCCAGAAGATGGCGTCATGTTATAGGTGGACAAAAGTTCCTGATACAGGTTCTAGAAACTGAACCCAGGCAAAAGCAGTAAACACTAGCAACTACTGAGCTATCTTTCCAATTCATCCTGACTTCTTTAATCGTGGAGGGTGTACACGTGTCCAGGTCTGTATGTGACTAAAGGCGCACCTGTGACACAGAACAAGAGTGAGGTCGGAGGCAAACCGTGGCTTCAGTCCTCACCATCTACCTCGAGACTGGCTTTCTCAATTGTCACTCGAAAACCCAGGCCAGCTGGCCCTGGAACTCCTGAGGAGGGCTCTGATAGGACTCAAAACTCAAAAGAACAGAAGTATCTTTAATCTGAGGACATAAAAGAGTAACTGGGCCCTGGGTCTTTAGGAAAGATTATCAAGTTTTAGATAAAAAAAAAAAATTTAAATAACTTCAATTACTTGAGAAAAGAAAATTGACTAAGATGTTTCTGACTAAAAAAAGAAACTTGAAGCCAGCACCGTGATGCACACTTGTAATTCCAGCAATCAGGAGTTCAGAGGCAGGTAAGTCAGATGTTCGAAGCCACCCTCAGCTACAAAGGGAATTTGGGCCCAGCCTGGGATACACAAGACCCTGTCTCAAGAAATGAAAGGGGAAAAAAGAATAGAACAAAAAAAAAAAAAACTTGAGGCCTTAAAGGTCAGAGTGTACACAGCAATGAGGGTAAAAATGAGACAAAGGGACAGGGAGAGGAGACAGAGGTAGGGGTGTGTGTGTGGGTGTGTCCCCTGAGCACACACAGAAAGAACAAAACACCTATTCCATGCATGTTTGCTGGACTGATAACACACTGGATAGCAACATCTCTTCTGGATCGGGCTCGGTATGGTATCCGGGATGCCATGGTAACCTGGGTCAGACAGAATGAAACCCAGGCCACTTAGAGGTCTCCCCATCAATTCCCACAAAAGTTCTAAATATGCAAAAATGTAAAGCCCTAAAATATTTGGAAAAATAAATAAAACATTTGGTGCTGGAGAGATGGCTCAGCAGTTAAGCGCCGCTGCTCTTCCTGGGAACCTGAGTTCAGTTCCCAGTACCTACGCTGGCCAGCTCAAAACCACCTGTAACTCCAGATCCAGGAGATATGATGCCATTTTCTGGCCTCTGTGGTCACATGGAGACACACACACACACACACACACACACACACACACACACCCTTTGAAAACTGAACAATCATTTTCAGGAGGTGTGATTCTAAACAGAGTTCTTACTTTGGAAGGGGTAGAAAAGTTTAGCCCAGGGCCCTCTAAGCTAAATATACTAAATGATCACTCTACAAAGAGCTAGTAGCTCAGAGAGCCTGCCTGGTGGTGCTGACCTGTAATCCCAGCTATCAGCAAGCTGAGGCAGGAGCATTGCCATGAGTGGATGCCAGCCTGCACTATCTAAGCAGAGCAGATCTAAAGAGAACAGAGGAAGGTAGGGAAAAAGCCAAAGGCTCAGGAGGAAGAGGCAGAGATGTTTATTCCCTGGGTAACACTCAGGGATAGCACTTAGGAAAATTACTATAATAAAATCCAAAATTATTAAAAGTCCAGAGATGACTGTCCCCTTCACTGTCTCAGAAATCGACTCATTAAAGGGCCTGAGTTCTGGTAAGGAGCATTGAGCCCCGACATATGGGTACTCGGTGGCCAGCACAGCGGCCTGCTGGTGTCAGACTGTGAAATACAGCTGGGAAACTTTGCCCTGGGGGCCTTCTGGAGATCCTTAACTCAGATAAGCTCAGCATCCGGAAATGTCCTTGGTTTTGTTCTTCCTCTGGTATCGTGTGTCCTTGGGATCAAAGCCTCTTTCCTTGGCACCGAACAGTGCCCACTGTGGGGTTCTGGCCATGTAATCCCTCGAACTGAACGTCTTTGAGCCTCCGCTCTCTTCGTACTGCAGAACGAGCTCTTGGAAGCGGCTGTAATCGATCCATGTCCACCACTCTCCACCAATCTTAAACTGCAAAGAAAAGTTGTCAGGTCAGAAGTAAAGCTGTGTAGAAGGAATAAAGTTCCAGTTCCATCTGGATCACACCAGCTGCACTGGCTAGTTTTATGGCAACTTGGCACAATCTAGAGTCATTTTGGAAGAGAAAATTTCAACTGAGAAAATGCCACCACCAGACAGGCCTGTGGTACATTTACTTAATTGATGACTGATGGGGGAGGGCACAGCTCACTGTGGGTGGTGCCATCCCTGGCCTGGTGGTCTGAATGCTGTAAGAAAGCAGGCTGAGCAAGCCATGGGGAGCAAGCCAGTAAGCAGCACCCCTCCATAGCCTCTGCACCAGCTCCTGCCTCCAGGTTCCTGCCTTGAGATCCTGCCCTGACTTCCTTCAGTGACAGACTGACTACAAGCATATGCTGAAATAAACCCCTCCTTCCACAAGTTTCTTTTGGTTGTAGTGTTTCATTGCAGCAATAGAAGCCCTGACTAAATCACACAGCATTAGTTTGGGACTGGAGAAATGGCTCATCAGTCAAGAGCATGTGCGACTCTCCAGAAGGCCAGAGTTTCTTCCCAGCATCCATGCCTATGTGCCTGTAACTCCAGCTCCAGGATATTCAAGGCCCTCTTCTGACCAACATGGACAAGGCCACCACCCAGCATACTTAAATATCAATGTTTTTTAAAAGATCAAACAAATGTCAAAAAGCTCCCAGTGAGAGGTCAAGAAGTGGATCTGCTGGTAGAGGGCTCTCCAAACATGAATGAAGCTTTGGGTTCCATTCCCAACATTGCACAAACTGGGCATTATGCTGCTCACTGGTAATTCCAGCATTCATGAACTAGAATCAGGATGATCAGTCCAAGGTCAGCCTGGACTATGTAGCAAGTTCAAGGCCTGCCTGAGCTACATATGATTCTTGCACAAAAAGGAAAACAAATGTTTTAAATTGCTAATAAGTTGGTTTTCCTATCATGTTAAACTTTCCCATGTTTTCAGCATGCTGTGGCCCCAACAGCGATGGCTCTAAACCATTCATGGAAGGCACACTGTTAACAAGGAGTACTTCCTGCACTAGGCAGAGTGGCCCAGGCCTGCGGTCTCAGACCCTAGGAGACAGGCAAAGATCTGAGGTCAGAGCAGGTCATATTTAGGAATACATACATACATTCTCATCATATATGTACAGGCATATAACTATTAATGAAAACAAGAGACTATGAGTTTAATAGACTGCAAGGAGGGGTATATGGAGGGGGAAAAGGGAAGGGGGATGTTAATTACATTATTATCTCAAAAACAAAGCCCTTAAAGAAAGAAAGAGAAGTTATATCAGTGGGGTAAGGGAAGAGTCAGAGGCAACCTTGGCTACATTTCTGGAAAAGGGTAGGAGGCCACTCCCTCTAACTGGCAGCAGAGTTTTCCCAAAGCCGAATCTGGTCAAGCTGACTCCCCCTCTTCCTGCTGTGGTTGCTTTCTGTCCGGCGTGTGTTCTCCTGGCTCTGTTGGCAGAGTGGATGTGTGGAGGGCTTTCTATTGCTAAACTTTGCTTGAGTAAAGCCTTAATCAATGGCTTCTAATTCTGAGCTGCTAAATGACTCGAGCTAGCCTTTGCATCCTAACGTGCATACAATATCTCATTAGCAGAAAGCCTCGTTAAGAATTTCAATTCAATAATGGGGAATAATCCAATTTGTACTCTCTTAAGTAAATTGCTTCTCAAAAGTCACTGTGGAATAATGGCCTGGATGAAAAGAACAGAGAAACCACTGGGGGGGGGGGGAGGCACCTCACTTTGTGGCGAGGGCATTGTATGCAAAGCCTCTAGCTGGTATTCATTTGTGCAAAGCTAATGTTGATGTGACTTGTAAATAGACAAGTGTTTCTGTCCCAGCACTAGGAAGACTGAGGCAAGAGGAACAAGAGTTCAAGGGCAGCCTGAGCTACAGAGCGAGAGTCTGTCTCAAAATAAAAGCAGGGCAGAGATGCAGCTAAATGGTTAAGACCACCGGGCTCATGCTGAGTGCACAAGTGCAGGTCCCAGCACCCATACTGGATGACTCACAACCACCTATACTCTAGCTCTGGGGAATCTAACACCCTCCTCCTCTGACCTCTAAGGGTACTAGCTTTCATGCTATCAGGCAATTACATGCATAAAAACAACAACAACAACAAACGTCTAATTCTAGTAGCCAACTGAAGCAACAGTTTCCAGTTACAGTTAGGAAAAAGTATTGAAAACAAAAACCATAGAGTTTCCTAGCATTAGGATAATACTTGCTGAATTTAAATGGCTTGGATTTTTGTTAGTTAAGGGCTTTCTAGAGAGAAGGCCAAATGCAGGTAAAAGCTTAGTCTGTGGATGAAGTATGAGGCCTCCCTTTCTGAGGTCCATCCTTTGGATGCTGCCCCAGGGCTTCCTACATCTTACAGGCAGAGAAATAAACTCCAAGACACACTGTACACAAGGATTCCTCAGGCCTGCAGCAGATAGCTCCTAGCCAGGCACGATGGTGCACGTGTGTACCCTAACCCTCAGGAGGAGGCAGGAAGGAAGAGCTGGAGTTCAAAGTCATCCTCAGTTATGTACTGAATTCTAATTTGAGGCCTGCCTGGCCTACATGAGACTCTGTCTCCAAAACCAGGAGAGGTGCAGCTGGAGAGATGGCTCAGAAGTTTAAAGCACTTGCTCCTCTTGCAGAGGGCCCAAGTTTGGTTCCCAGCACCCACGTGGAGGAGCTCACAAGCCCCTGTAACTCCAGCTTCACAAAGCCGAGGCCTCTGACCTCCACTGGCACCTGCACTCACTTGCTCATACCACACACAGATACACAAAATTAAAAATAAATCTTTTTTTTTTAAAGAAGCAAACAAAAAGTAAGAAATAAAGAATTCCTTGTCATAGATAGTCTCAGAAAGGCAAAAGGATCTATTTAGATTAGACAGCAGTTCTCAACCTATGGGTCGCAACCCCTCTGGGAGTCAAACAACCCTTTCAGTGGGGTCACAAATCAGACATCCTGCATATCAGATATTTACAATTTATAACAGTAGCAAAACTACAGTTATAAAGTAGCAACAAAAACAATTTTATGATGGGGGGGGGGGGAGTCACCATGACATGAGGAACTGTGTAAGAAGGTTAAAACCACAGGATTAGAACCATAAAACTAATTTTTAGTATAGCCTACATTAAAAAAAAATACATTTAAAAAAAAAACCAGAGTTGAGTTGGCACACATGCACACACATGTGCACACACACTCACAAAACACAACAACCCATATGCAATGCATCTCATCTCCAAGTCCCAGAAGCAGTTTACAAACTTGAGCACTGGGAACTATGCTAACAGATTCTAAAACTGTACCCTAGTCCAGAATGGAAGGAACCACTTGGACAGACAAGATTATTAGAAGCTAAGTGACCAAAGACAATTCTGCGGCTCGACATGAATACACGGTAGGCTTGGGTCACTGTGACAAGGTACCTCAGTCTGGGCAGCTCAGGAACAGAAATAAAGGCCAAAGGCCACAGTCAGGTCCCAAAGTCTGGTCTCTGGGGCGGGCTATCTTCCTGGCTAGCAAAGGATGTTCTCAGTGGCTCAGTGCTGGTTCTCTCCCTGCGCATAGGCTGTTTAGTGTGTCTCTGTAAGGCTGCGAACCCCACCAGACCAGGACCTGTTCTCATACCTCCATCCAACCCTTAGAGCCCGGTCTTTAATACAGTCACACTGAGGGATCAGAAACCCAACACAAATTAATTTGAGGTATGCTGAATACCAGATTCCAACCAGAGTATGGCTAACTCTGAAATTAACACTGAGCCACCAGGTCTCAAGGATCAAACTGAAGTTCCACATGCCTCAAGACAAGCTGGGACAAAGGTAGCTCAGAAAGTCAAACTGTTTTATGCAAAAATCAGAAGCTAAAAGGGCAGCACTTACCATGTCTGACACAAACTGTACCGGAAGACAGCTGTGTCAACAGGGAAGGGAAGCCTCAGACGTGAGGGGAAGTGTCCTGAGATACGAGGTCATCTGACTTCAGGGATGCCTCACACCCCACAGGAAGGGAAGAGGTTAAGTCTATGCAGACTTATGAACACACTCAAAAGGTCATGGTCGGTCTTATGACACAGTGTGGTGAGGTACAGCCCTGACTAAATAGCCAGGCTGTTCCAGACAGGACTAGCCACGGAGGTCAGATGTGCAGGCCTGAGCGCCTGCCACAGAGAAAATAATCAAACGACCTCACCGGGCTATTTTCTCACCTTTCACACAGAGAAAATCCCATAAAGCAAATGGCTGACAGCACGGGTCTATTATTATCAACGATCCAAAGATCTACACATGGCGGCACATTAGCTACGGCTCAGCTCACAACCCAAGCCTGACACCTGGGCTAGGAGTGTGTTCTCTTAAATAAATTTTGTAATATTTAAAAAATCTTTATTACACTTATTCATTTGGGAGGAGAGGGTGCGCACGTGTAGAGGTCACAGAATAGCTTGAAGGGTCAGTTCTCCCCATCTGCCCTGTAGGTCCCCAGAGTCAAGTGCAGAGCCTGGTGGCAAGTGATTACAAGTTGAGCCATCTCTCTGGCCCCAGATTATTTTGTGTTGGATGCCTCTAGACTTGCTGGCTTAAGGTGGTCATCCAGTTGCTAGCCCAGATGGAGACCTGTGACTCCACTCTAGGAGATAAGACGCCCTCTTCAGGCTTCTGAGGGTACTGCATACACAAGCATGATTAAAAATAAAAGTAATTCTTTAAACAAAAATCTTTAAACTCAAACAATGGAATAGTGCTCTCTGTTTTGTTCAGGGCTTTCTTAACGCTTGTAATTAGGAAAGACAGTGGACAAATGGACATCCCTTGGGATCAAGTCAGGGGCACAAGAAAGAGAGAGGGAGAAGAGAAGGGGGACACGGCACACAGCTTACCTTCTTGTGTCCGATCAGAAGGCAGTTGGAGTGTTCATGTTCACACGCAATTTCATAGTCGGAAAGCAGATCCACCAGCTCACGGACAAACCGGACAACTTCCTCGTGCCAAGGGATGTTGGCCATGGTGAGGCTGCTGGCTGCGCTCTCACCACAGTAGGTCACGCCCTGTGGAAGGACAGCAGTGAAGGACCGTTAGTTACAGACCTCTCTGGGGGACAGCTTGTGGTGGTCATATTTCATTACTGACTTAACTGAATTTGAGGTCACCTAGGAGACAAACCACTGGGCACCTCCATGAGAATGTCTCCAGAAAGGGTGAAGTGAGGAGGGACCCACGCTGAGTGCGGGCACACCGTCAACGGGCTGGGGGCCTGGACTGAATAAAACAGGCACACTGGCATCCGTGGAAGCAGCCACTTCACACTCCTGCTGCCATGCCTTCCCCACCATGATGTGAGCCTTTTCTCCCTTAAATTGCTTTTGTGGGCATTTTCTCACTGCTATGAGAAGAGTAACAGAGATCCCACTGAAATCCTTTAACGAGATTTACTATTTTCTTTTCTGACAGAGACAAATATGCACCACACAGACACTGCACATACACCCACATACATACAGATACTATACATACAGACACTACAGAGACACTACACACGCATGTACACATGGATACACTGGCACACAGAGTTGGGGGAGGAAATATGCACCACAGAGACACTACATACACACACACACACACACACACACTGTACATACACAGGCACCATAGACGCACAGACACACCACACATACACAGGCACTGCACACACACAGAAACACTACAGACATAGAAACACTGTGTGGGTGCAGATACGGCATACTGTGTAAGAGGCAGAATTGCATCATATTAAAAAGAAAAGCCGATCCTACAAGCGAGCCTTAGGCAACCCGCCCCTACAGATGGCAGAGCTGGAACTTGGCCTGAGACTCTACAAACCCTCACTGCAGATGGCCGCCACCACAGATGGCTGCTTGCAGTACTGCGGACACTGCACCCAGATCCCTCCTCTGAATGTTAACCACCCACAGCCCCACTTCCTTAGAATACATGGGGAAATGGCCTCCGTTTGCGCAGGGATTTGAAGAATTCATTAAGCTGAGCTTCGGTGGATTTTAACAGGCAAGCAGTAACACAGTTCAAGACACCATTAGGAAAATTAAGTCAGAAAACTGCTAATTACTAACACAAATGTACAAAGGAGGAGGAAGAGAAGAGGAGGAGAAGGAGGAGGAGAAAGAAGAGGAAGAGGAGAGGAGGAAGAGGAGGAAAAAAGAGGAAAGAGGAGGAAGAGGAGGAGGAGGAGGAGGAAGAGGAGAAGGAAGAGGAGGAAGAGGAGGAGGAAGAAGAGGAGGAAGAGGAAGGGGAGGAGGAGGAGGAGGGGGAGGAGAAAGGGGAATTACAGACAGGTCATCAGGCTTCAATGCTGAGCTACGCAACTCAAAGGAACTCCTTGTTAATATTTAAAGGTTCCCTGAAGCACAGAGGTCTCTGACAAGATCTTATATTCATAACTATGATTGAGGGAGAGATTTTAATATTTTATTATTCAGCAATAACAAATCATGAGATGCAAAAGGGGACTCACTGGGAAGATGCTGAAGTTCATTAAAACCTTCTGTTTGTCTTGTGTAGCCCAGGCTGGCCTCCATTTCGATTTATAGGCAAGGATGACCTTAAACTCTCAGCCCTCCAGCCTCTCCCTCAAGCATGCACCACCAATCCTGGTTTATGCTCTGCTGGAGATGGACACTGCTTCATGTATGCAAGGCAAGTGCTGCACTAGAGGAGCCTCAGCCCCTCCCTGAATGTCTACTTGCTAAGAACCATGATTTCAGCTTGGCTGGATTTATAACCATCTCCAAGACAGACCCTGAGGTGGCTGTGAAGGTCTTACTATAAAGGGTTAACCAAGGAGAACCATCCCACTGGCTGAAGACCCAAACTAAAAAGGAAAAGGGAAAAACAAGATGGCTTGGCAGGTCAAAGAACTTTGTCGCCATGCCTCACGACCCAAGTTTGATCCCCAAGTCACATGTAGTAAGAGAAAACGGATTCCCCAAACTTGTCCTTACTGCCAGAGCACAGTCCAAGGATTGTTCTTAGAACATGATTTCATGCCCAAGCCAGATGCAGACAGGGGGGAGCTTACACAGATTATTCATTACAACTGGTTACTGTAATTTGTTCGTATGCATGTGTGGAAAAACATGTTTCTGCCGTGTGCTGCCTGAACTTATTATGTACAGCTTGACCTCATGAGAACTTTACTCATGTGACCTCTCTTAACCCTCAGAGTATAAACTGTCTGACGCTCTCAATAAAGCTGGCTACTGCATACAACTTTAACCTGCCTCATTTTTAGGCTCTGTTCTTCCCAGCTCCCACTGCCTTTAGAACAGAAACACTTCCAGATGAATCACACACTCACACATGTACGCACACATGCACACACAGGATGTAACTATTTTTAAGTTTAAAAAAAAAAAGGCTGAGTGTAGTGGCACACACCTTTAATTCAACCATCTGAAGGCAGAGACAATCTCTGATTTTAGATCTCATCTGGTCTACATAGTACAGTCAGACAGGGTTACTCAGTAACCTTTCTCAAAAAAATAAATAAAAATTAAATTAAGGCTCAAATTTAAAAAAAAAAAAAAAAGAAGAAGAAGAAGAAAGGAGAAAGCCATCAGTATGCTAGTATTTGTTTCTGCATATGATCCGGCTGGATGCAGCAACATAAAAACACCTGAAACAGAAACACTACAGGCTCCAGTAACTGCCAACCTCCTGATGCTGACCCTTGCCCCACATGTGGGCAGAGAGGGCAGCTTTGCTGCGTGTGCCCAGCCACGTTTGAGCCCTGTAAACAGTCTTAGTACCAACAGAGGGTGGCTTTTAAAAAAAGTCACTTGACAACAAGCAGCCACCAGGCACTTCCTGGGCTCAGAAGAGAAGGCAAACAAACACAGGACTTCTTACAAATGTGGTCTGCGCTTCAAGTTTTCAATGCAGCAGATGTTCTTAACATGAAGCGCATTTTTACCAACAAGCAGGCAGATGAGAGCTGAGCGTCTCGGGCTCACAAATGAAGGCCCCATTCAAACCTAATGAGGCTAAAATGCACGTTAATTTACAAGGAATATAAAAGAAGAAAATATTTTACCAGACTGGCAATGAGAGAAAAGAGGAAATCAATATAATGAAGAGATAGCATCTACTGATTGATTTTCTATAAGTGCCTAATGGAAGGCAGTCTAAACATTTACTGGATCCAGGCACAGATTATCCCACTGAATTCTCAAACAAACCTCCCGAACAATTATTAATTTAAGGCAGATGGGTGGTGTACACCTACAAGCCCAGTGCTTGGCAGGCTGAGGCAGCAGAGAAATTCCAGACCTGCCAGGGCCGCACAGCCAGACACCTGCCTTGGAGAATAAAGGCCACTGTCATTCTAATTCTAGGACAGATAATTTGGTTTGAAAGGCTACACTGGTAAATGTCGAATATGTATCAATACGTGCTTCAAAATATGAGCAAGATGGTGCTTGGCTTTACTGCCAAGTCTGACCACCTGGGTTGGCCCCCCAGAACCCGCATAGTGGAGGATGAAACTGACTAATGCAGGTCACTGGCTAACCTCTGCGAGTACCCATGGTTAGGATGGAGAACCTCATATATATACATACAGACATTTGGGGAAAAAAAAGAAGTTTTAGATTTTGAAAACCAAACCTGTGATTCATGGCCTAATCAGTCTCATAAATAAAATGAAAAAATAAAGGAGGTAGGAAAAGAAAGACAAATTGGTTAATCTGGTTCAGTCAGTAAAATAAGAGAAAATGCTAAAAAGATGTGAATAGAGACCACAGTCGAAATATATCCAAAAACATTCACATTTCTACTCTTTGTATGGTATTTATGCATTTATTTAGTGTGTGTGCATACAAGGAGGTCAGAGGTCAACTTGCTGGTGTTGGCTCTCTCCATCCACCAGTACAGCTGTTGTTCACTGGCCCTTGTTTTTGTTTTTGCTGTTTTGAGACATGTAGGCGAGGCTAGCCTACAACCATGGCAGCCGAGGATAACTCCGAGCTACTGATCTCCCACCTTGCATCTCCCAGGTGCTGAGGTTACAGTGAGCACCTCTCACATCCAGCTTGCTTCTCCCTTAGAATCCTAATTCAGCTCACCTGCAACTCAGATGATGGGCAGGGCCAGCACTGGGTGTGCAGGGCATGAACAACGTAAGGACATGCACATGAGCCTGACTTACTATTAACTTTGAACCAACTGCCTTGAGGTCACAGGAAGACTTCTTTTTGCTGAGTAAGGATGGCCAAGACTCCAGGCTTCTTGTCTCAGCCCTGGGCAAGAAAGCATTCCTCTGAAGCACTGCCCTGCAGTAAAAGGCTCTGCCTTCTGTCCTTCAGGCCTGGGTCCCTCCTGATCCAATGGACTGAGAGATACACCTCTCTTGTCCTCGTACCCTCAGGGCTTCATTTACGCTCACTGAAGGGTTTCATCTAATAGATGAAACATACTTCTTTTCTGGGGGGAGTCGGGGGACAGGGCTTATCTTGGCTGTCATACTGGTTCTCAACAAAGGAGTTCGAGACCCTCCCACTTCTTAATGTCTCCTTAGCCTCCACTAGTTCTCTTTCCCAGACTTTATTGTTAATTATGTAAATGTGGCTGTATGTACCCTTGTGCAGCGCCTACAGATACCAAGAGAGCCTGTCAGATTGCCTGGAGCTGGAATTAGAGCTGCCAGACGTTGGCACTGGGAACTGGACATGCACTCTCAACCCCTGCGCCATCTCTCCGTGTCTTCCACTGTTTTGTTTTCATTTTATCTTTGTTTTTTTTATACTGAGTATCACCCTGTAGCCCAGGCTGGCCTCAAATTCTGCCTTGGCCTCCCAAGCACAGGCATAAAGCCACAACCACAGCAAAAAAAAAGTCACTTTTCCAGACGTTAACTCTTTGAATCCTACTCAACAAGATTACCTTCTAGTTTACTAATTTTTAGTTGGTTGCTTTTTGCTTGCTTGAAATGCTGGGGAATAGAACCCAGGGCCTCATAGATTCTAGGCAAGCACTCTACCAGCAAGCCTGTGTCCTGTTTCAGTCTCTGAGTTTCAAGAGACAGGACATGATGGTGCATACCTGTAACTGGAGCCCAGAAGCAGCTAAGGCAGAGGCCTCATAAACAAGGTAAACCTGGGCTACAGAAGGAGTTCACGGCCAGTCTGGGCAACTTTGTAAAACCCTGCTTCAAAATAAGGAGAGAAGAGCTGGGAAGCCAGCTCAGCGGTAAGATGCTCTACCTGGCCTGTTTGTCTTGAGGGGAGGGCATGCTCGTGGCCAGCTTGTCCCTTGTAGAATCTCAGGGAGAACTGCTGGTCTCCAGAGACAGCCACACACACGCCCATGCCCACTGCCTAACTACCTGAAACTGCCAGCAGGTGGAATCAGCCGAGGAGTCTGTCAGCAGATGAATGGGTAAGGAAAATCTGGTTTAGGAGGGTGGTGGCAAGGCTTCGGTACATAAAGGCAATTGCCACCAAGTCTGACAACCTGAATCGGAACCTGAATCGGATCCTGAAAGGATGGAAGGAGGTGGGAGTCCTCTGCCCTCCGAATGCACAGATTTTCAGTCTTGCTAGACCACACCTTTCTCTAAGAATCTTAAACAATCAAGGCAGCTCACTGTATTTCTATGGACTTCAATACCATCCCCATGCCTCCCATCCTCGCTATCGGTTTTCCCCTTGAGTGCTTTAGTGGGGGCTGGTGTAAGTAGCACCAGCAATTCCGCCGGGATGAAAGCGCCAAGTGGGAAGTTGTTTGAAAGAGACCATGCTTTCTCTACTTACGAGTCATGTGAACAGAAGCCAAATACACAAAAATCCCAGCAGGAAAATTCACTAACAAGTAGCCATTTTCTG
Organism: Micromys minutus; assembly: GCF_963924665.1. Classification (NCBI taxonomy): domain Eukaryota; kingdom Metazoa; phylum Chordata; class Mammalia; order Rodentia; family Muridae; genus Micromys; species Micromys minutus. The sequence continues at coordinate 18,886,257 of NC_137964.1, forward strand.
TTCTTTTCTTTCTTTCCTTTCTTTCTCTTTCTTTTCTTTTCTTTTCTTCCTTCTTTTCTTTCTTTCCAAACATTAAAAATTACTACCACCACCAGCATATTCCTACCGCTAGTGCAATGGTGGCGCATGTGGCTGTAATCCCAGCACTTGGGGAGTGGAACAGGGAGATGGAGGTTTCACGATCATCTTTGACACATGGTATAATGTTGACAGAAGACTCTGTTTAAAAGACATTTATAATAATATCGACGATTTGTTTTTCAAATTGTAAAATGTTCACCATAGGAAACATGACTTCGGAAAAAAGGGCAAGAGGAAGAGGGAGGGAGAAGGGTGCCTGTGATCTGGCCAAGCGCAATAAAAAGACATTTTACTACCATATAATTTGTGGCAACATTTTTAATAGCTAAACCATAAATTAGAACACCACTAATCTCTGTGTTGGCGAGCTTTCTCTGAACAAGGACATATATTTTCACAGTTTATATTTGTGTGTCATTAAAACTTCTGCCAAGAGAAACCTTCTGAACTTAAGAGCAATTTTAAAATCAAAGAGTGTCTTTAGCCTGACCAGAGATAAAATGATAATGGCTCAGAGATTGGGAGCCCAGGGTGCCCAGCGCCCAACACCCCCCCCCCCCCCCCCCCCCCCCCGCAGAGCAGCTCTCTCTAAAGCCTAGAAATGCTGCTTCCTGAGACTCAGGATATTCAGTCTCCAAACTCCACACTGAGAAGACAAGGGCTGGCTTTCCAAGATGGGGATTTCCTCCTACCAGGCAGTCATCTTGTGGATGCTCTTTGACCCCTCTCCATGCTCTACCTCACAGGCAGGGTTTGAAACTGTCCCTTCCAGCCCTGAAACAGTGGCCTCTATGAACTTGTATTTGAATATTTTAAAAGTACCCAAAATATAATATGGCAACAAGGAACTCAGAATATGTCTCCCCTATTTGCCCTTGGTTTTCTTTACTTCAGTGAACCACTCCCACCTTCCACATCCATCACCATTTAACCAAAGACTTCTCACACACACACACACGCACGCACGTATATATACATAAGTGTATGTGTGTATGTATATACATATATGTATATAGTATATAGTATATTTGTATATACACAATATTATACATATATGTACATAGTGTATGTGTGTATACATACATATTTACATATATACAAACACACACATATTTCTTTTTCCTTTTTTTAAGACAATGTCTTATGTAGCCCAGGTTTACCTCAAACTCATGTTGTAATCAAGGAGAGACTGAACTTGTGATCCTGAGTGCTGGGTTACACACCAGTATGCGCAGCCAATGCACACTATGTTTTTCCTATCTTTTTGTCTGTGTGGTGATGGGATGGGGTTGGGGTGTTAGTCCCTGCTTTCCACCTTCCTTAAGAAAGGGTCTCATTGTTTGCCTCTGTGTATGCTAGGCTAGCTGGTCCACAAGTCCAAGCTAAATGGTTAATTCCAGGCTAGCCCGGACTACAAAACAAGACCCTATCTCAAAAACAAACAAAAAGTGGATAGGGGCAGAGACCATGGGTAGCAGTTGAGCTGAAACCAGATCAGCCCCAGTCTGGTCCACTGAAGGTGGCAGAGGGGAGGGACTCATTAGACCTACCACCTACCCCTGCAGGAGGATGGAAACCTCCGAGTCTGATTCCTCACCGCAGCACTGCTTTCTCAGTGTAGAGAACAGCTCATCTTGTGTTGTCTACCTCCTATCTTAGGAAAAGCTCTTCAAGATTTTTTAATCCCAACACCAAATATCTAAAATGGCAGTCTAAACTGACCACGCTGCATGTGGCAATGATGTACTGTAAAATATATAGCAGTGAAATTGTTGATTTTTATAAACTGACCAGTCCCATAATTAAACTTATTTCTCACTCTAAAAAAAAAGATTTAAAAAAACTGTGTGTGCAGTGCCCTCAGAACTCCCCTTGAGCTGGGCACTCTGGGAATGCAGCAACTGTTCTTAAACGCTGAGCCACGCCATCTCTCCAGTCCCGCAAAGGAGAAACTTTCGAAGAGCAACGGCTTGGTCTGCCTTCTGTGCTGTTGTCCCCGGTGCCCAGGACAGAACCAGCTTCCTGGTGGATCTATGATCCCGATACCCAGAAAGTCCGGAAGCTTTTCCCAGCCCTCAGCCAGCGAGCCTGAGCTGCAGCATGCCCACCACCTGACTTCAGAGCTCACCTTGACCTCGATGAAGTCAGGGTTCCCCAAGGACACCAGCTCAGCGTAGGCCTGGAGTTCATCCACGTTCCAACACTTCACAAGAGTCAGTCTGTAGACTGTTCGCTGTTGCTGAAACAGAGGGAAATCAACTTGGCTTTAACCTCAGCATAAGTCACAGATTCACCCAAGAACTCTGGCCAACACCCTTGAGTTACAGAGAACCCAGGTCAGGTGAAGCCCCTATGGACAACTACAAACTGAAGTTACTTAAAACAAAAACCATGGGCTGCTCAGCTAGCTCAACAAGGTTTTTTATCTATCATTATGTGTATATGGGTGTGTCTGTGCGGGTGTTTGTGTATGGGAGCACATTGCCTTCTGAGGCCAGAAGAAGGCATCAGACCCTCACCCTATAACATGGAAACTGAGCATGGAACCTAGGGCCTCTGGGAGTTCTCTCTCAGCCACTGAGCCTTCAACCTCTGCAGCCCCGAAGTGACAATCTGCAGACAGTAGAAACATCGATGATGAAAATTTTCACACACCTTACAGAAGGCATAAGTTGTTAGCCCATGTACTCCCCACACCCTCACCCCTACCTCCAGGATCTAGAACCATGTTAGCCACCAAATGGCTGCCTAACACACGCAAAGACTGAACTGGCTTCCGTATAAGCAAGGGGCTAGTGAGAGGGCTCAGAGAGTAAAGGCACTTGCTAAAAATCCTCACAACCTGAGTCTGAACTCTGGGACCCACATGGTGACCAATTCCTGCAAGTTGACCGCTTACCTGTGTGTTCATGCACACACAGACGCGTGCACACACAAGCACACAAGTATTCTTATATGCAGAGGCCCTCATATATTCACATGCATATTCACACCACACACACTCTAAACAAATGAGTAAAATGATTATTAAAGAGAAAGCAAGCTGCCCAGAGGTGCTGCCACTGGTAAGCTGCCCACACTCCCATGAATGACCAACCCTTCTCCTGTGCTAGGGTGAGAAGCCACAATTAAATCATTGTGAGATGGAGAGATGGCTCAGCAGTTCAGAGCACTGACTGCTCTTGCAGAGGACCTGAGCTCAGTCCCCAGCACCTACATGGCAGCTCACAACCACCTTTAATACTAGCTCTAGGGCATCTGACATGGTCTTCTGGTCACCATGGTCACCTGCATATATGCATGTGTGCACATACACTTAACAAAATAACTTTCTGGGTCACACACACACACACACAAAAGGCATTAAAATAAAAGGGAGACCAGTTAGGAAAAGGAAGAGGATTCTGGGCAGAGCAGGACAGAAGAGGAGACCAGAGGGTAAAATGATCGGAAGGCATTAGAGACATGTAGGAAAACATCAAAATGAGACCCAGTATCAGTAAACTGATACATTCTAATGAAATAAGTTGATTAAATCATATTAGGGAATGGAAAATTAACTCAAATAACCTTTTCAAGCTTTTCAAGTTCAGACAAGAACCATGTGGACTGTGAATAATATGGATTATCACTCTTTTCTTCTCCGCTTTCTTGTCATTTGTAATCCCTGGCATTTCTTGTTGAATAGAGAGCATCGAGATGCCAGTCAATAAAGACTCCGAAAGATAAACAACCCAAGACTCGACCACCTTCCTGGGCATGAAATAAACAAGAGTCAAGGGCATCCTAGAAACCCTTAAAAGACCACGACTGAGAGCTTAAAATCAAAGGCTAACATTTTGCCCTTGAGGGAAGGCCAGACCTGGGTTACAAATTCAAGTTCCCAGGAGCTTTAGTGAGCAAGGTTCAAAATAATTGAGAGAAAAGAGGGGACTCCAAGCTCCCTACCTCTGTTTGGGGAAAAGAAACACACAATTTATATTAAAAAACAAAACAAAACAGGAGAGTAAATTTTTTAAAGCCAGTCTCCTGCAGCCCAGGCCAGCCAACCTTGAACTTCTGCCTCTGTTTCCTGGGTGCCGGGGAGCATATGTCCCTGGACACTACAGCTCCCTGCACATGTGAGATCTTCCATGGAGCACACTTAGAAACCAATACTACAGAGCATCTGTCAGCCACACCAAAAGTGTTCCATTCCTCTCTACTTAGGTCTTTAGAAAAGCACTTTACCAGGCAAGACTGGCATTTCTAATTCCCTTTGAATAGCTGTCAGACTTCCATTTCAAACTGAAGACACGTAGATAGAGCCGGGCTGGAGAGTTAAGAGCACATTCTGCTCTTGCAAAGACTTGAATTCAGTTCCCAGCACCTACGCTGAACAGCTCAGAATCACCTAGAATCCCAGCTCTGGGGATCTGTCACCCTCTTCTGGCCTCTATGGGGTACCTGCACACTTGTTTTACACACACACACATACACACACACACACACACACACACTTTAAAAGACAAAAGAGATATTCCCAGTTAAACTCACAGAAGGCTGTCTATCCTGCTGTTTTAAAGTTTTCCTGAAAGTTCTGATCAAATCAAGGAAACCAGGGTAAAAAAGACTGAAATGCACACAAAAGCAGTAAACTGTGAGTAATATAATTGGATTCTTGGAAAGCTGCCAACTTTAAAAAAAAAAAATCAGATGCAAAGAAAGTAGCCAATTACCAAGGAAAATTCACCAGCTCTCCTAGCCTAGAACAGCAGTGGGTTAAAATAAGCCCGGGGTAGAACGAGATCCAAAACATGCACGCTTCCTCGGTATGTTCAATTCCTGTCTTTGTAAAATAGGGGTACAGGCTTAGCCATATTAACCCAGCAAGCCCAGCTCTTGAAAGGCTATATCAAGAATGCAGCAAGGTTACAGCCTGGGCTGCACAGCAAACACCAAGCTAGCCTGGGCTACACGAGAGTGCTGGGCTAGCCGGGCAACACAGCAACCCTGTCTCCAAACTAACAAAATCGTGGGTCAGACTTAGAACCAGGCCTTACAGAAGTAAAGCATGCCAAGTACCAAGGATCTTAGACACCTCTATTAAAATACCAATGACGGAGCTGAGGTGGCTAAGTGTGTGAGCATGCAAGGGGTACAAGCGTGAGAACCTAATTTCAGATCCCCAGAGCTCAAATAAAATGCCAGGCACGGCTGCACACATCTGGGATCTAGGGATGCGGTTGGGGTGGGGGATGGGCAGAGATAGGATCACTGTCCCACTGGCTGCCAGCCTCACTCCAGGTTCAATGTTTCAATGTCAATAAGGTAGAGAGTGACGGAGCAGGACATGTGACATCAAAACTAAGTCAGTCCTAACAGAGGAATGGTTCTGCATTTACAGAATAGAAGGAAGAGAATATTTAAACATTTAAACATCTCTATTAAAAACCCAATGATATATTTATGAAATTACACACAAGAGACTAAACGTAAACAAAACACTTCTGAGAGACCTAAACTCTGCCTCTCTCCTACCTCCTTGGGAAGCAGGATGGATTTATAAACTGAGATTAACTCCTAGATGGATTCACAAGTCCTTTGAACAAGGAACTTGATGAGGCTCCTAACAGCAGAGAAGAGACCAACATCAGTCAGTACTTGCTGTGCGCCAGATGCTGTTGCAAGTGTGTGTCTTTCCGAGATACATATATATATATACACACATGAATGTCAGAAGGAATCTTAACAGGTATGTGTGACTATTATTGACAAACATGAAATCCAGGCTCACAGAGGGTAAGCTGCTGAAAGCCACACAGTAGCAAAGCAGGTGATCTGGGATGTGGTCCCCAGCAACAGGAATCCTACCAACTGGGTAGCTAGAGCACTTGCCTTCCCTGCAATGAGGTCTTAGTGTCCATCCCTAACACCACATAAACTAGGCATGGTGGCACGGATCTGTCACCCCGGCACTAGGGAGATGGAGGTAGGAGGATGAGGAGTTCAAGACCATCCTGACATACACAGCAAGTTTGAGACGAGCCTGTACGACATGAGACCTGACTCCAGCGGGGGACACTGGAGAATAGCTCGGTGTTTTATGGCTGTTCTTACAGAGGACCTGAGTTCGTGCCCCACACCCAAACTGGTCAGATTCCAGCTACCTGGAACTCCAGCTCCAGGGAATCTCACACCTTCTTTTGGCCTCTAAACTCACATGCACAGAGATACACATAATTTTTTTAAGAAATCTTTTTTTTTAAAGATGTGAGTAAATTCATATTCCAAACTGATGTTCCCCTGTAATAGAAAAAGTCCACCTCTACATCTGAGTCAGTTCCAGCTGTGCAGGGTTAACTGTTGCTATGCAATAGCAATGGTGGTTTCCAACCAAAGGTGACTCTGCGACCCTGGGGCTATTCTATTTCAACTTTGAAACTTCCCTCCACAGGGTAACACCTTGAGAAAGAAGCCTTTGTGGATTCCGTAAGTGGGGGTGCTCCTGACATCTAGTGGGCAGAGGCCAGAGCTGCTGCTGAGCACGGGATAATCAGAAGCTCCCCCACAACACACCTGCTTTCCTATCACAGCTATTCAGTGAAAAAGGCCAATGGAGTATAAGTCAAGAAGTCCTGTTAGAACTGGTCTTCCCACGCCCATTAATGGAGTCTTGGCTGTACTTGACCATTTGTTTAATGTCCATGTTTAGGATCCAACTATCTTCTTTCAGAAATATATATAACAACCTTTATGAAATTAAAAAAATGTATTCATTCAAGTGTGTCGGTGCATGCACACGCCACACATGCTGCAGAGGTCAGAGAACTTGAGGGGACTGAACGTGTGCGGCCTCTCTACCCACTGAGCCATCTCACTGGCCTTGATTTTATCTTGAAAGACAGGCTCTGACGAGTCCAGGATGGCTTCAACTCCCCATCTAGCCAATAATCTTGATGTTCTGATCTTTCTGCTCTACTCAGAGCTCTGGATTACAGGTGTAGTACCAGCACACCCACCTAAGTCATCACTACCAAAGGTCTGAGCTGGAGAGTGCCTGCACTTCTTCCTGGAGAGGCTGTGGAAAGCTGGCCTTGACCTTCCTGGGGCTTAGGCTGAGTCAACCATGAAGTCATCTGGGCATGGAACTATCTTTGGGCAGGTTTTTAAATTATAAAATCAGAAGGCTAGAGAGATGGCTCGGTGCTAGGAGCACTCCTTGCCATTACAGAGAACCTGGAAGATGATCACAACTTCCTGAGCCAGCTCCAAGGGTACGGTGCTCTCTTCTGGACCCCAAGGGTACTGTACTCCCATGTACATACACATACACACTCTCACATGCACACATACATACAAAATTAAAACAGACTGGCTGTGGTCCTGCACACCTTAATCCCAGCACTTCAAAGGAAACCTTTGCTGTGCACTTGAGGCCTACGTGAGTTCCAAGACAGCCAGGGCTACAGAGTAAGACCCTTTCTTAATAAGTAAATAATGAAATCAATTATAAGCCCTATTATAGTTTGCTTTCTGTTGCTGTGATTAAAACACCATGACTAGAAGCAACCTGGAAAGGAAAGGCTTACTTGACTTACAGATTACACAGTGAGGTTTAGTCTGCTGCTACATAAACTAAAACCTGGTTGCCCCAGAGACAAGGGAACCTGCATGAAGGCCTGCTGTGTGTGACCTTGCCCCCTTCTTATTTCTGATTAGTGAATAAAGATGCCCACAGTCGGTAGCTGGGCAGAACTAAGGTAAGTGGGGCCTGGATTTCCTGATCTTGGGGTTGGAGGAGACCACAAGGGGGAGGGAAGAGGTGGAGAGAAGAGAAAGACACCATGGGTTAGGGTTAAGTATGGCCCTGAGAAGTAGCCAATTGGAGTTAAGAACAGCCCAGATAAATCATAGTAAGTAATAACTTGGGGTTATGGATAAGCTGATAAAGGCTTATTATAAAAATTGTGTATGTCTTTTATCCAGGAACTGAATGATCAATGGAGGGGTAGAAACCCAGGATTGGGATTAAATATATTCTACAACAGTTACAGCCCATCTTCAACGGAAATCAGGAAAAGACCCCGAGGCAAAAACTGAGGCACAGATCATGGAGGGATGCTGCTTACTGGTTTGCTCAGCAGGCTTTCTTATACACCTCAGCCACACTCTTATTCATCCCTAGTATTCCACATTTGTTTTATCTTGCTTCACTGACTGCAGTCTTACAGGCTTTTTGTTAAGAGCCAACTTTGGTTTTTATAATCATCTCTATTCTGTGGATAGTCTTCTGTTTCATTAACTCCCTTATTCCCTCCCAAGTTCTTACTCTGGGTAATTTGCAGTTGAGTTCTAACTTCTTAATATGTATTGATCTTTGGTCTTTCTTTATTGAAATAGGAACTCTGCCTCAGCAAAAACATTCATTTCTTGTCCCTGGGAAGAAAGCTCCAGACTGATGACCCACAAGGGGTTCCATGTGGCTGAAGCCTCCTTCAATCTTGAGGAACGGTGTCCCTTGAGCTCGAGAGATGGCTCAGTGGAGAAAAGCACTGGCTGCTGTTATAGAGCAACCAGGTTTGATTGCCAGCACCCACATGGCAGATGTCAACCATGGGTCTGATACCCTTTTCTGGACTCCACGGCCACTAGAAAACAGTTTGTAGACAAACATTCAGGCCAACACCCACATACATTAAAAACAATAAAGTAAATTTTCAAAGGAACAAAAAGAACACTGTTTCCATCTTTCCAAATCTCCAAAAGTCCCAAGTAGCCTTGGCTATCTTTTCCTCAAAGACAAAGAGGTAGCAACAGAAGATCCTCACCAGAAGACATGTGAGTTAAACAGAGCAGGAAACAACTTAAAGATGGATGTTTTATTCATTTGTTTTGAGACAGCATCTCATGTTCCCCACATTGGTCAATGGCAGCTTGAGAGAATCCACAAGTGCATGGGGTGGGCCTTTGAGAGACAATCTTCTACATCTATTAACTAATGTGAGAAAGACCATCCTCAGTGTGAGCAGGACCATTCCCTGGCTGGGATCCTGGGCGGTCTAAGTGTAAAGGATGCTGAGCAGTAGCACGTATTCAGTGCTCTGATCTCGACTCTCAATGCTATGTGACCTGCTGCTTCAAGTGCTTGTGGCCTTGACCTCCCTGTCACCCTGATGCTGCACTGAGCCTTAAATATGAGCCAGAATAAGCCCTCTTCCCTGTGAGTCACTTTTGTTAGGTGAAGCCACTTACCATGTAATCATGGTAACTTGAATTCTATCTAGTATATCTGTAAAAAGCCAGACGTGGTGGCTCACATCTGTAATGTCAGCATTCCTATTGGGAGACAGGAGGCAGAGGCAGGAGAATCGGCTGGAAGCTCAAGAGGCATCGACCCTAGAGTATGCTGCCCACTGGCAGAAATGAGAGACACTTCAACAGGTAAAGGGAATCCACTACAGAAAGCTGCTCTCTGACTTTACCACATGTACCATGGCTTGTGCACACACATGCAAACATGCAAACACACACAGGGAAAGAGAGGTAGAGACAGAGAATGAGAACACATGTATGGCTTTTGAAAAACTGAACAACATCTTTAGCAGGAACTGGAGAGAGTAATACAAATCTCTATGGCTGTAAATGAAACAGATAAAACAACAGAAACATGGGGGAGCTGGAGAGGCAACAGCAGAGCATGATGGGACAATTACCATCAGTTTACAGATGGACATAGGATGATGGAGTACTTGCAGTTTTCTAAAACTACTCAAGGGGATAGAAGTGCCAACAGTCCCACAGGCATGGAGCTCAGCTATAGCCCTCAACTCCTGCAGAGCACAGGAGGCGCACCTTGTACTTACAGGATAACTGCAATGCTTGCTTGAGCAGCCCTAATTAAACTCAGACACATCAAAGGTGGGGCATAAAAAGAGGGAGTTCTTGGGAAAGAGGGGTTCAGTGAGAATGGGAGGGGAGTAAGAGAGGAACTGGGGGATTATATATGTGTGTGAAATGGAAAGGAATAAACTTTTGTTTGTTTTTGCTTTTTCAAGACAGGGTTCTTCTGTGTAGTCATGGCTGTCCTGGAGCTGGCTCTGGCCTTGAACTCACAAAGATCTGCTTACCTCTGTACCCTGAATGCTGGGATTAAAGACCTGCACCACCAACACCCATCAAAATAATTTTTAATGGGGCTGGAGATGGCTTGGCTGTTGAGAGCATACGCTGATTTCAGAAAACATGAGTTAGATTCCAGCACCTACATGGCAGCTCACAGCTGTAACTCCAGTTCCAGGGCATCCAAAGCCCTCTTCTGGCCTCCTTGGGCACCAGGCACACACACGGTGCACAGATTTGTATGTAGGCAAAAGACTCATACACATTAAAATAGAAAAGCAATACAATAATTTCAAAGTCAAGAAAAAAACTAAGGAAGGAAATTGGGGCTGGAGAAATGGCTCAGAGCTTCAGAGCTTGCTGCTCCTGCAGAGAACCTGGGTTCAGTTCCCATGAAACCACTTACAACCAGCTATAACTCCAGCCCCTGGGAAAGACTCCCTCTTCTGGCCACCAAGGGCAACTTCATAACACAGAGAGACAACACATAAATAAAAATAGATCTTTTCAAAAAAGATTATAGTTCAGCGTTTCTCTGGAACACAGAAACAGCTTTTAAATATTAATACACAAAACAACTCAGTAACACAAAATGGACACACACACACTGCCCATCTAAGATGGAACATGGCTTGGTATTTGAAAATCAGTGCCATTCACCATATTAGCAGAAGAAAGGAGCAGAATTTACTCAATAGAATGACAACAGGCATGTGAACTCGACAATTATTCATAATTTAAAAAATCATAGGGCCCTGGGAACAAAAGGAACATTCTCCAGATTAATAATATTTTCGAGAAGTCGACAGCAAAACATTATTCATGGTGAGGCAGCGAATGTCCCTCCTGAATCCAGAAGACATGGGAAGGAAGTGGTAGAACCTTCCTAGAAACTGCATTAAACAGCAAAATTGGTCCTATGTAAGAAACGAAAGGATACCCCGGCTGGTGAGATGGCTCTGCAGAAACAATCTCGCTTCAGTGCTTGCAACCAAGCCTCACAACCTGGGTCTGCTGCCAGGGACCAACACGCTGCAGGGACAGAACCAGCTCTGGCAAGCTGTCCTCCACATCTGTGCTGATCACAAACGCTATGGTATGCACGTGCCAGCATGAACACACACTTACACTCTTCCACGTAGGTGCCGCTGCACATACACTACAGTATGTATGTGCCAGCACATACACACACATGTAAGAATGAATCATTTTAGAATAAAGTAATTCTTATAATCAGTTCATATTAATATGGTTAATAAAAATATTAATAAATTAATTAAGAATGAATCATTTAGAAGAGTCTGTAATATAAGGTAAGTATCCAAAAATCTAATTCCTACATATCTATAATTCTTGAAAATTAAAAAATTAAGTATCATTTACCAGTGGCATTAAACACTACATATTTTTGAGAAAAAAAAAAAACACAAAGCATATGAATGACCTCCACAAAGGAACTGTAAAATTCCATCTAAGAAATGGTCCCCGAACTTGGAAGATTGAAGAAGGAAGCTCTCAAATCCAAACCTGGTCTGTGCTACAGGGTGAGTTCAAGGCCAGTCTGAGCTGCATGAGACTCTGACTCGCACATGCACGCACACACACACAAACGCGTGCGCGCGCACACACACACACACACACACACACACACACACACACACACACAAATATAAATGTGGGTCAATACTCTAAAGCAAGCATCAATACATTCTGGCCCAAAGGTTGAATGGTCCTTCACTTGTTCTCTGTATAGCCTTTAACTAAAAATGGATTTTATGTCTGAACAATTACAGTCTGTCTTGTAACTGAGAACAGAGACCATGAAGTCCAATTAAGACAAAGCACAACACCACCTCAACAAATGTCAAGGCCCTCAGTAGAACTCTACCTGGGCTCAGCCTTCACTATTACAGTCTGGGCTGTGTGGCTGTGAATTTATACAGCTATGCTTTCTCCTTGCCTGGAGCATCACCTCCACATATCCCTTCACTGTGCCTCTGGTGTGTGCACGCGTACTTCACTCCCTACAAGACCTTGGACTCCTTGCCTCCCATCCCAGGTGCTGGAGGTAGGTGGTGTTATCCCTCGACACGAGGAACAAATTCTATGTACACTCAGCACACATGGTACTATCTCAACCCAGAACAGTCAGCATTTGTAATTTTTAAAAAGTGTTTGTCTGATTGAGACAGAATCTCACTATGTAGCCTTAGCTGGCCCAGAGTATACAATGTAGACCAGACTATGATCCAACTGGACTCTAGAAAGCATATTATTTGAATGATAAGTTGAAAGTTACACAGAACAGGCTGAGGCAAATCTACTCTAGGAAGAACAGGGTCTGAACGTTAGGATCAGAATGTACTGGTATATACACGGCACTGAAACGGGTGTGTACACAGGAGTGCAGGCACCCAAGGAGGCCAGAAGATGCCACTGGATCCCAAGGCTGCAGGCACAGGCAATACAACTATGCCCAGTGTTCTGCTAGCCATCTTTTCAGAACCAATAGCCAAGTTTTTAAGCCTTTAGGTGTTATATATAAAAAAATTCACAAATTAAATAGTTTTAGTCCGGTTGTAGGATTTAAAATATTCCAGAACCAATGAGATGTTCAGAGGGTAAAAGTGCTTGCTGCCAAGCCTGAGACCCTGAGTTCAAGCCCTGGAACCCCTGTGACTGGAAGAGAGGACTGACCCTTACAAGTTGTCATCTGATCTCTAGGTGCATGTCTTGGCATGCCCACACTCACACACAAATAGGGAGAGAGACAAATTAATGAATATAAAAAAAACTTTTTAATAAGATAAAATATTCCAGTGTCCACTGCCTAAGGGAGGAAGCTGACCAAGCAAGAACTTAACAATACTGTCAGGTGCCAGAGCAAAGCTGAGGCTGTATGTTGCGGTGTCCTCTGCTCTCTCTGGCGCCATATGTAGTCATAATAAAATGTTAAACCTATACAATTACATGTTGGAATTCTGTTGCTTCTAATTAGGCTACACATTCCAGGTGAGGTTATTACAGCCCAGGCCTACAGCTCTCTTAATTCCAGTGATTTATCTTGACAGTTGCAATTCAAGACAAACTAGTTGAGGTGGTGTCAAAACAAGATAAAACGACCTCCTAAAATATGGCACCAACTTACTAGTAATCAAAGGGATGCAAATTGAAACAGTAATGAGGTACCATTTTGGATTATCAAATTGGCACAGGTTGTTTCTTTTAAATAGCAATACTCAGCACTTCCGAGACAGGCACACGCATTCGCTCACGGTGAGACTGTGATTCAGCACAGACATTTTGGAAATTAACACGGCAACGTGATTAAAGATTCTAGAAAATATCAAACTGTTGATCTGGTAATTGCATTTCTAAAAAGTTAGCCTATGGGAATGATAAAGCTCGCAGACAAATGCTGAGGAGTGAGACTATACAGTGGAGCCCTTGTAGTGTGCTGAGATAGCATAGTCTCAAGATGTTTAACACGAAGCAACACCCACTGATCTACGGTGTGGCCATTCGGCCAACACACCTACAGTGGTATTTCAGGTGGTATCTGTGAACCCCTACATGCCTGAGGTTCTCCTATGGAAAGCAGGGCTCAGTGCAGATGTGTGGGTTAGTTTCTCATCGTATACCTATGAAAACATATCCTGACAAAAGCAGCCTAAGGGAGGAAGGACTTACCTTGGCTCACAATCATGGTGGGGAAGGCAGAGCAGCAGGAGCAAGAGGCAGTCGGTCACACTGCACCCGAACAGGAGTGAGCAACACATGCTCAGATGCTCACGTGCAGCCCACTTCCTCCCCTCTGTGCACTCCAGGCTAGGCCCAGGGAACAGTGTGCCCTCCTCTGGAGTGGGTCTTCCCACCGCAATTAACCTAATCAAGAGAATCCCTCCGAAGGCTTGTCTTCCAGGTCCTGCCAAATTAACATGTTATATGAGCTATCAGGGCAGGATTCTAGGAAAGGAAGGGTGAGCTAAGGTCGAGTTTGTTTTATTAGACTCTCTGTCCCACTGAAACCTTGGAAAAACCTGTTCTAGAGGAATGTTTAATGACAGGCAGTCATTTTCATATTCAATTGTAAAAGGACATAGTAACGGGTGGCTGTGAGCTCTCATGACTGAAGTGCACTGCCATGGGGTGACAGAATGGGTCCCCGAGCACTGAGCAACATATAGAGGTCAGAAAACAATGTCACCAAAATCAATAAACAGATGCTGGTGGTGCAGCCCCACCCAGATGCCGCTCCAGCTCCCATCTCTTACACTCTGTGTCTGAAGATATGGACAGAAAAGCCAATTCCCTGGCAGTATTCCCAGAGACACAGCCCATCCATCATTCCTGCAGTAAACTCGTATGGACAGAAGCAGTTGGACCCAAGGTACATGGGACACAGAGGACACAGGGGTGAGAGCTCAACACAAACATCACAGGTCTCCCCAAACCACCATGGCAAGTTCAGTTTGACAAGAATGCCAGGTGACTGGACAACACTCGTCCCTCAGACAAACCAGTGAGCTCAACAGCAGGTCTACTTTCCAGAACTATTGCTTAAGCCCATCCCGATGTCTGAGTTCCAAATAATAAGAAAATGACCTCCTTCCTGGGACTTGATTGTTTAATCACAGAACTATAGAGTTTAGAAATGTTTGAATTTCTTTAACTTAAGTCAATAAATGTCCTTGTACTTAAGACTAGATCTCAAAAATAAAAACGACTGATTAAAGACAACTGGGTCCTTGAATGAACTTCCCATGTTCCCTCTCTGGAACATTCATCAGTGAGGTGTGTCTGGTGTTTTAAAGTTAAATCAGAAATGACAGCAAGCTGAACCTGCAAGAGGAAGGACAGGACCAGGGAGATGGCTCAGCAGTTAAACACACCTGCCAAACATAAAAGCAAAGGAACAGCCGTACAAGGTTGTTCTCAGACTTCTACATGTGTCCTGAGGCACTCAACTACGAACAATATAACAATAAGAAGTAATTAAATAAAAATTTTAAGAGGGGGACTGGACTGGTGGCTCAGCAGTCAAAAGCAACCTGGCTCTGGCAGAGGACCCAAGTTCAATTTCAAGCACCCATACCAGGTAACTCACAACCACATGAAATTCCAGCTTCTAAGGATCTAGCGCCCCCCCCCTGGCCTCTGCAGGCATTGCACTCACACATGCAAATATGCACACACAAGTTTAAAACTAATATTATTAGAGGATGACTCCATCATTTAAGTGAATCTATGAAGTTTATACTGAGCTGTGTCTGTGGGGACACTGTTGAGCCTGGCTTTTCAAGATGAATCAGAAATGAGAGCAAGACGAAAGGAAGAGCAGAGAGCACTAGGGCCCGGTGCCTTCCACTCAGATTGCTTTCCTAAGGGGCATTCCTTAGGAAACAACCCAGAGAATGAACTACTAGCCACAGGATGCTACAGGTCCATCTTCTGAGCTGCTCCACTCAAAATGATGAGGGGAAAAAGGAGGGAGGGAATACTAAATACCATGGATTAAAAACACAATGGACAGCCTCATAACCAGGAAATGGACTCAGTGTCTGCCAGGAAACACGTGGGACAAAACAGCATTGAGTCAAGATAGACACAGGCACAATCCCAGGGTGCACTCACCTGACTTCTCAGGTGGGAGACCGACACAGTTATATAAGGAGGTGACTCTGTGGTCAAAGAAAACTAAGCAGATAGATGTAGAAAGCATTTAAAAGTAAATGAACCCAAAACATGGTGACAAGGGCCTATGATTCCAGTGTTCAGGTAACAACAGGAGGACCCGAGTTTAAGGCCATAGGAAACCCTGCCTGAAACGAAAGATAAAAGTATCTGCATAATAACAAGGCTTTTAAAAACATATTGTTAGAAAAGTAGGATGGCTCAGCAGTAGAACCCAGTGAGGGGCTGGGGATGGTTTCTGGTTGGCACCGGCCTAGAATCCCCCAGTCAGAAGCTGGAGGCGTGGCTCAGTGGTAGAGCACTCACCTGATATGCACAAGGTCCTGAGTTCCAAACTCAGCACAAAAGTTAAATACATAAATATTTTCACATGCACACAAATACACATATAGAACCTATCAAGAATGTGTACAGCATGATCCAATTGTACCTTATAAAACTGAAATGTAGCCCGCATATGTTAAATAGTTAACTACCACAACAAACACCAAACACTCAAATCGAGGGTCAGGTGACGATTCCATAGACTAGAGTTCTTACTGGAGATTATGAGTTTGTGAGGTCCAGAGCAATCAGGTGGACTCCTGACACCTCCATTTTTAACCCCAGCCTTCCCATCCTCAGAGAATGGAAAAACAAAAGCGAACCCAGCCTCAACCCCTAGGGGAAGGAAAGTCTCAAAGAGGCCGCCCAGGTTGTAATCATGTGAGGGCCAGGGCTGCAGGCATGACAAAGCCCCTGCCTTCCATCCCGAGCATCACATAAACTCCAAAGGTTGTTGTTTATGTGAAACTGAACATTTCTGCTTGGTCCCAGCAACAACTCATTTCTTCCCACTGTGTGGCTGGATTTAGGAACAGAACAAATGGCTGGATACAAATGGTATTTATTCCAACCCACTACCCTCAAGGATAATGGAGTAATTCTTTTATTCCTGTGAAGGCGAATGACTTTTCCCACACCTGGTGCCTTCTTGCAGGCCCTCAGCAGAGGTGCAAGTTATCTTTAAATCACCATAAATCAAACAGACCACCAAATGGTCTCAAAGATCTTCACTTCCCAAAAGTGCTAATAAAATGGTTTTTCAGATGTCAATTTGAGAAAGTGCTTCCCCTTCCTTCCGGCTTCAACCAGACAAAGAAATTAGCTCCTGATCATTCTTTTTAATTTCCCTTTCCCCCTTAAACTCTGCTTTTAATAAATCAAACATGATGATTCTCATGAAGGTGTTCGATTCTAATCTCCAAAATGGGGCTGGTTGGGCTCAAAGTTTAAAACAAGCCTGGAGATGAGCGGCTCTGAAGGATCTCTCACTTGCTAAGAAATTAAAGGTTATGGAGAGAGCTCATCAGCAAAGAAAAAAGCCACCGAGGTCAGCAAGACAGCCTCAGGGGTAAAAGGCGCTTGCTGCCAAGACTCATGACTTCCTAGTACAATCTACATGGCGGAAAGACAACCAACTCAAAAGTGAGGACACACATGCACACTCACACACACACCTCCTCACACACATATATACTCATACTCACACATATATTCATACACACATAGAATAAAGGAAAAGCATTTTTGTAAACAGCCACTGTGAGTGGTGAGGGCCCGTCAGCTGCCAGCAGCCACGAGACAATGAGAGGCCTGCCTCAAGGTGCAGCCCACACCCCTTATCCCAGCGTAAGTCACTTCTTAATGCCGTGCAGCACCAGAGACCATCCTGGTGCAGACCTCCAGCTGTGCGGGCACCTTCTCCACCTATGAGCTCACAGAGGTGCTAACTTTTGTACCGTGAAGGGTAACAGTGCACTGAAGGCAAACTTCTGGCTCCTTCTTTTAGCTACACAGGTAGAATGGCTCCGCTGTGCTCTTGCCAAGTTGAGGACTTTGACCCCTTCACTCTGCAGGCATATCTCGGCTAAGCTGAATCATCAACATCACTGCTTGGTGCCCGGGATCCTGTTCTAGTTTTCGTTCTTTGGTGTGAGAAAATACCCAGACCAAAAGCAACGTTTGCTCGAAAGGAACAGGAAAGGATTTATTTATTCCCAAGTCACAGGCCATCACTGAACATCAGGGCAGAAACTAGTAGAGGAAGGAGGATCAGAAAATAAAGGTCATTTGTGGTTACAAACTGAGTACGAGGCCAGCCTTGGCTTCAAGAGGCCCTGCCTTTAAAACAACAACAAAACAAAAAACCAAAAACAAATATAGTGACATATCTTTAATCCCAGCACCTGGGAAGCAGAGACAGGGAATCTCCATTAAGAAGTAAAGCCAGGGCTACATAGTCAGACCACATCTCAATAAGTGAATGAATGAATGAATGAATGAATGAATGAAGAGATGACCTAACAGTTTGCTGTTCTTACAGATAACCCAGCACCCACTTGGGAGCTCACAACTAACTATAGTTCCTGTTCCAGATGATCTGACACCTTCTTCTGGTCTCTTTGTGCACAGACATACAGGTAAAACACTCATATGTATAAAATAAAAATTAGTATTTTCAGTAACAACCTTGTGTATTTCCAATATTTAAGCTTCTTCTTTCCCCCTTTAAATGAATTGATTTCCTCTTTCCTTTTGATTATTTCTTTTGCAGGTGCACATGCAACTTTGTGTGTGCTCATCTATTTGCATGAAAGTAGAGGCTAGACGATATCCTTGGGTGTCAGTTCTCAGGTGCTGTCTACCTGGGATTGGAGGACGGGGCCACACATGAGGCCAGCACCCATGAAGGCCAGAAGAGAGAACAGGATGCCTGGAGCTGTGAGCCAATGATGCAGGTGCTGTATGAGGACCTATTGGGGTCCTCTGGAAGAGCAGCAAGTGTTTAAGTGCTCAGCTACCTCTCCAGCCCACATTATGTTTTTTGAGACAGATCTCTCAATGGATGGCCTGGAGTTCTGCAAGTGAGCTAAAATGGCTGGCCACTGGGCCCCAGAGATCCACCCACATCCATTTCCTCAGTGCTGGGGTTCTAAGAACATGCCACTGTGCCTAACTTTTTATGCAGCACTGGGGATCTGCACTTAGTCCTCAAACTTGCTAAACAACGCATTCCTTGCTGAGTACACCACTGTCCAGCCCTCTCTCAACTCTCCTTCCTCATCTCCCTAGCTCTTTGCTCCCCTGGTCTCACGGCTGGTACTTACGAATTCCCCGTGGTAGACAAGCCAACCACCTCAGCCTTCAAGCCTCCTAAGCAGTCTGCTTGAGCTACAGGCTGCACACAACAAGCCAGTTAAAATGGCACGTTTCCTGGCTCCTTTAAGCAGAATATGGCTAAGGAACTGAGTCTGGCCAGCAAGATACCAATGGAAGCGTTATATAAATCACCCAGGGGCTGGAAAGATGGTTTGGCAGTTAAAAGTGTAATGACTTCTGCAAGTGACCCAGGTTCAGCTCCCAGCACCCGTGTGAGGCAGCTCCCCACCACCAGGTCTGGAGGCTCTGATGCCCCTTTTCTAGCCTCCGCAGACACTGCAGTCACACACCCATACCATCATACAGACAGACACATAGATAATTAAAAACAATCAATCTTTAAAAGGTGTTGGATTCAGCAATGCCAAGGGAGAAAAGAAGGAACTGGAGACCACACACAAGCCCCTGGCTCACCAACACTCTAGCACCAGCTCACACATCGTCTGTGTGGAATCTGCCCCTGCAGCTCATCTGAATGCCAACGGCACAGTCCACTTAGTTCTGGATCTGGCTAGCTATGAGGGGTGCTTATTCTCACTGTGTTACAGATATCTGTAGCAGCAGCTCCAGTTCTCTTAGCCTAATCCATGATTAAGAGCTCTGGCTGCCTTCCCAGAGAGCCAGAATTTGGTTCCCAACACGTACACTGGGCAGCTCTCAACTGCATGTCACTCCAGCTCTAGGGAGCCCGATACCCTCTTCTGGCTTCCTCAGATACCTATGTTCATGTGGCATGCATTCACATAAACACACACACATAAATAATGTTTTAATGTTATTTTTAAGATGACTTTCTGAAATGCAAGGGCTTGGAACTTTGTCGGGTTTTTTTTTTTTTCTCACCAATAAGAAGCCAAGCTGGATAATATACTACCTGCAAATGATTCTCTCTCTCCCTCTCTGTTCTGCCTGAGAACAGGGCCCTCCACTGCCCTGTCTACTGTTGCTCATGACTAGGATTAGCCTTACCAGGTATTAAGTACCCAGAAAGTACCGGCCAAGTGAAGGGGCAGTCTGTGTGGTTGGGTATTAGGGTTTGTTCATGGATGGGTATGCAGAACCTCATACAGCTCTGACAGGGCATCGGACGGAGCTGGAGGAGTAGCTCAGTAGCAGAACGTGTGCTCGGAATGCGTGAGGCCCCAAGTTCAATCTCCATCATCAAGAAAAACAAAAGCAAAGAAATAAACACATGGGGGGAAAAATCTATAAATGTTAGAAGGCAGCAGCCCATTTTTAACAGAAACTAACAGGACATGACTCTATCATAAGAAAAACGATTTTGGTAAATAAAAGTTTTATACACACACACACACACACACACACACAAAATGATAACAGCAATATATACACCCAAAACCCAAGTTTATGTGAGGGCCAGTGTGTCCAAGGCCAGCCTTCATTACATGAGACCCTAACAATCAATGAGAAAAATTAAAATGGGCCATATATCAACTAAAGTCTTCTGAAGAATTTCTTAAAAACTCAGATGAGATTCCTGTACATGAAATAATTCTGGCATAGATCTGTACATGTAAAACAACACTTCCAAGCCTAAAATCAAAAATAAAGGTCAGCAACAGCTGCTTGGCAGAGGAAGGCAGTCTTTGCGCCAGCACCAACCAGGAAGTCTCTTGTTTGGTGATGCCTAGTAATCTGGCCACACCAAATTCAACTGACTCTGGTGGTCCATCAACCATATCTGCAATGCAATTGCTTCCTGCTCACAGTTTGCAGGAAACAAACATAAATGCTGCCCTTGCAAACATCCATTTACAACACTGGGCTGAAAGATCTGTATGCAAAGTCAAGTCTGGATATTAAACTCACGCTCCACTGGAAAACCAACAACCTCCAGGCAGAGGATCTGCAGGGAGCTGCCTGGATTTGGAAGGCATTTGGAAGATATATGGATGCTAATATTCTTTATATGGTATGTGAGCCAAAAGTCAAAGGAGGTGCACATAAAACTCTATTACCTTGTGGATAGACAGATCTTGAAAAACATTTCTCATTTTTAGATAGCTGCCAAGCTGCCACTGCTGTTCAAGTCGCAATCTTCTCATGGCTGACCTCTATATTACAACGAGCTTTGAGAAAAAGACAATTTACAAACCAAAGAAGGAAAGTATTGTTTCCTGAAAGTCACCCTCTGCTCTGTATATTTATAGTCATCTGGCTCATCGAAATGTAGAAATTTCTGGAATCAATTTTGCAGTGCTATACAAACAACCATCATGAAACTTCAGCAAACTTTCAGAGACAAATAACAATTACAAAGACTGTAGCTTATGTTGGGGACTTCGGTAGGAAGGCTGCTCTGTTTTGAGAGGCAGTCTCAGTAAGTAGGCCGGGTGGGAGAGGTGTGAATGGGAAGAAGTGATCTCAAAGCTAGAAGGAAGCACACAGAGAGACAGAGACAAGGAGGGAGGGGGAAATATGCAAACAGAAAAGGCTGAGCAAGACCCAGTTCCAAGAACACACACTCCGTGGCCAAATTCCTCCAGACAGGCTCCGCCTTCTGCTTCTCATAAACACCCGTGCCATCACCGAAAGAGGAGTCCTTCCGTTAGGTTAGGGCCTCCCTCACTGACCCAGCCAGTGCTGCACTGCATTTGAGCCTTAGCTTCTTCTCTTGGAGTCTGTCAATCCTACCAAGCTGACACCCAGGATTACCCATCATGGGGCTAGAGATGTGGCTCAGTGGATAAGAGCACTTGCAGAGGACCTGAGTTCAGTCCCCTGCACCCATGTCAGGCAGCTCACAAGTGCCTTTAATTCCAGCTCCAGCGGATCTGATGTCCTCTCCTAGTCTTCGCAGCCAACCCCATGTGTGGCTATACACACATATACACACAAACACACACACAAATATTTTTAAAAATATTACAGCCAGGTCCTGGTGTCACACACCTTAAATCCCAGCACTTGGGAGGCAGAAGCAGGCAGATCTCTGAGTTCAAGGCTAGCCTGGTCTACAGAACTAATTTCAGTACAGCTAGAGCCACAAAGAAAACTCTGTCTCAAAACAAACAAAAAAACAATAAAAAATGAATGTATACCATTTCTTTATTCGCATCTCTGTGGTTCTCTTCATTCATCCCCAATTTCCATATCCAGCCTGGAACACTTTCATAGTCAGAGAAGGGAAGGTCAACTATCAAACGTTCCTTCAAGTGTGAATGATGGGCCATGTGCACACTGGCTTGTTTAAATAGTAGACATGAGATTGGAAAGACGGTGAAGTCCTTTCAAGCTTCCACAAGCAGGAAGACCTAAGTGCGGTCCCAGAACAAGCACACACAAGCTGGCTTCTAACACTGGTGCCACAGAGGCAAAGCTAGGCTCACTGCCCAGGCATACTAAACTAATCACGTCTCAGGGCACTGAGACTCTGTCTCAAAATAAGGTGGATGGCACCTGAGGAATGACACCTGAAGTTGAGCTCTGACCTGTACACACATGTATACCTAAACGCACATAAAGACAAATATTAACTAGTACAGAACGCCCCATTCCTATCACAAGCACCCCCATAACAAGTAAGTAACATAGCTCCAGGACATCAGGTCAACAAGCCCCACAGTTTTCTGAGCTAATGTTTGCTTTTGGGTTTGGAGGTTTTGGTTTTTGGTTTATTTTGTAGGGATAGGATCTCACTATGTTTCCCTGTCTGTCCTTACATTCTCAGAGATAGATACCTGGGATCTAAAATTCAGTGCAAAGGACTTGTCGATCCTGTCTGTGGTCTCAGCCTCAGTTCCCAAGTACCACAGTGAAAACAAGAAAAGGAGCACATACAGGAGCCAACTATTTCCAAGACAACATTAAAACTTTTTTTAAAGATCTTTTAATTATTTATTTACATGTACACACACACACACACACACACACACACACACACACACACACACAAATATAGGTGCCCATAGGAACCAGAAGAGAGACTCAGATCTCCTATAACTAGAGTTACAGTGGTTGTGAGCCTGACACAGGTGCTGGGAACTGAATTCACATCCTCTATAAGAGCAAGTACAGGATTTTAACCACTGAGCCACCTCCCTGCCCAAGACATTCAGTTCAGATGCTCTGACTCTTAGCAGTTCTTATGCATTATCCACGTGCTGACACAGTTACCTGAGACTCACACTCAGTTACTTCTGAGCCTACACTGACACTGAGTTACTTCTGAGCTCATGTCAGAAAGGACATAAGCCAGCACACTCAAGAGAAACCTAGTAAGATATAAACGCATAAGAAATGCTCTTTGTTCCTCAGAAATCTGATGATTTTCTAAGCCAGAAAGTAAGTAACCCAGAAAGCAAGTAAGAGGGCTTCGTGGATAAAATCACCTGACACGAGTGACCTCAGTCCCAGAACCCAGTGACAATGCTGAATGCAGTGGTGGCATCTATAACTCCAGCACTCCTACCACACGAGAGGTGGAGACAGGAGAAACACGGGGGTGAGCTAGCCTGGACTACCCAATAGCAGAAGCAATAAGAGAAATCCTTCTTCAGCAAAGTGCAAGGAGAAAACTTTGCTTCCCAAATGCTGTCTTCACACCATGGTATGTGCACACAAACATGTACCACACTCTGCCCCACCGCACTCAATAATAAAAAATACATTTTTAAAAACAGAATTTGCAGCTAGGTAGTGATGAAGTATGCTTTTAATGACAGTACTCAGGAGGCAGAAGCAGGCAGATCTCTAAGTTCAAGGTCAACCTGGTCTACAGAGTGAGTTCCATGACATCCAGGGCCAAAAGGAGAAACTCTGTCTCAAAACAAAAGAAAACCTTAAGATGTGGAACAGAGAGGGTTCAGCAGTTAACATCACCCGCTGCTTGTGCACAAGACGCAGAAGTATGGCTTCCAGCACCCACATGGGGAGGGTCACAACTGCCTGCTACCTCCAGCTCCATGCCCTCCTCTGGCCTCTGAAGAGATGTCTCAGGGATTCAGACCTGGATTCAGTTTCTACTATCCACTCAGCCATAGTCTCTGGCCCTGAGGTAGTAGGAATGCACACAGTACACACGCAGGCAAAACACACACACGCAGAAACCTTTTCTTAAAAAAAATTGAAGAAAAAAAATAACATTATAATCTTTCTGTATTTAAAAAAAAAATGAGGTAAACAAGGCTTTGTTCATTTCTTATGTACCTATTTTGGGGATGATGTACAAATCCTTACCTTTGCAGATAAGGCTTTCAAACTGTCTAGGAAGCGCTGCCAGAAGTCCTTGAAGAGCGGGCGGTCGATCTTCTTCAGGCTGTCTTTGGTGCTGGCGTCCACGCTCACGTAGAGCTGCGTGACTGGTGTGAGGTTCCTTGGGAAGGGAAGAAGAAGACAGAAGAATTATGGCGCCATTAGGAGCTCCACCATATAAAATGTACAGTGCGGAAGAGACGACAACGCGGCAGAGGTCTAGAAGTATCCACTCTGCCCGCCGGCCCAGAGCTGGGAATGGAAGCCGAGGCCCCGTGCTGTGAGGAGTAGCACTGAGCTCCAGCCCAGCCCACGAGGATTTTATAATGCGACTCAACAAGAAGTCTCTGGTTACTTTCCAATGCCTGGACATGGAGCTTAAAAAACTGAAAACATTTAAGTATCTGAAACAGGTCCATCTTTGCACACTCAGTTTTAATGGAAACTGGTAAGATGAAACCCAGCTTGAGACCCTCAGCCATGGCACAGCACAGGGAGACAGGCTTCCCTCGTGAGCTCTGCCACGTGGTCTGAGGCAGGTGCAAACTCAGAACTGTGGAATGAAATGGAAAAGGTGTCGGATAGTGTTTTGCTGGGGCAAACACTTGAAGGAGTATTTTCCTGAAGCAGACATGAGTAAAAGGATGTTTTGCTAAAGCAAGCACAGGAAAGGACGCTTGACGAAGGATTCCCCACTGTATTGGTTAGCCTTACATCCACTGTTGAGCTCCATACGGAGAAATGCACCGAACAAACTTCTGGTGGTGTGCTGGTGGCTTCTTGCCACGTCCTTGGACTCAGACCAATTGGCAGAGTAATGGCAGCTGAGACGGACTCACATGACGTTTGGTAAGGCAGACTCTCGTTCTGAGGCAAGACCCGTGGAGGACACGTGATGTTTAGAGGGAGTATAACCAGGACTCGGCGGACTGTGAGAGGGGCTTGCTTACAGAGCCAGCTCTGCAACACTTCTTGGTCTCTTGTCTTCACTGATCTTTGCTTCCGTGAAAGCAAAGAACTTGTCCTGGTGTCCCTCCTGCTGACTCATGCAGATTCGGCTGAGGCCTGGATATTCTGACTAGATCGTGCCACTGCTACTGCTATCCCGATACTACTCAACTGGAGCTGCTGGTGCTGACCTATAAACTGAACTGCTACTTACCATTTCTAAATAGGCCCACTTCCCTATCATCCCATATCCTAATAACCTTTCTTTTTCCACTACCTCTGGTGGGTGACAGGCTAGAAGGGAGGTTACAGCATTAAAGAACTGTGGTTAAAATCAAGGTTGAAAAAAATTTAAAACTACAGTATAGTTTTAAAAACTATAGTCTGGACCAATGGGTCTCTGGAGGAAACTCCAAAAGACAGGAAACAGGATCCAGCCCATATAACTTACTCGAAGAGCACAGAGCCACATCCATGCTTTGGAAGGAGAAATGGGTTCAAGTCCACTTCTCCTGTGTAAAAGACTGGCTGAAGAGATAGGGGTGTGAGTGTGTGTGTGTGTGTGTGTGAGAGAGAGAGAGAATGTGTACATGTGTGTACATGTGTGTGTTGCTCTTTTGTTCTGTTTTTTTTTTTTTTGAGTCCAGCTCTCACCATGTTGCCCAGGTTGATCTAAACCTTGCTATGTAGAAACTGCCTCAAACTCACCATCCTCCTGCCTCAGTCTTCTCGGTGCTGGGATTACAGGTATTTACAACCACATCCAACTTCTTCTGGGATTCCTAATCAACACAATGGGGTCCTCTAAGATGACTCAGTGGGTACAAGTACTTGCTACCAAGCCTGATGACCTAAGTTTTGTCCCCACAACCCACATGGGAGAAGAGCATTGACTAGAAAGTTGTCCTCTGATCTCTACAGGCATGACATGGCAAATGCATACAAAGAAACACTCATAATCCATTTTTAAAAATTCTTTATAATCCCATCACTTGAGAGGTAGAGGAAGGGGGATCAAGAATTTAATGCCAGGCAGGGCTCCAAAGTAAGACCCTGCCTCAAAAGCCAAAGGAAGCAAAGAAGGCTGTCCTGAAAACTACTACATATCCAGCATAGCCTCAGACGCCCACTGCTTGCTCATAATCCTTCCTGATCACAGCAGAAACTAGCCTGATCCTTTTCCTGAGTAACCACTTAGGACAATGGACAGGAAATCTCAAAGGTCAGACGTACTGTACAAACATCTACTGCACACGGAAACCTGCAGTTCCAGCAGTGACACTGTGTGAAGTGTCTGAGATACAGGGTCAAGGAAGTCTCCTGATCTCACTCCAGAAGCAAAAAAGAAAGAAGGTCTCCATGAGTGACAGAGCTCACTCTAAAGGGCTGGATAACAGCAAGGGACGCTGAAGAAATCTGCTAGGACCTAGGGAATCAAATTCCTGCCTAGACCTGGCCTCTGTAACAAGGCAGTTCACAAGGCTCCCAGTCTGACCCCTTCCTCTACCTCTGCATACAACATGTCAATAAAGAAGGGTTGATGGCTCAGCAATTAAGAGCACTTGCTGCTCTTGCAGAGGACCTGGGGTGGTTCCCAGCACCCATATCAAATGGCTCATAATCGCCCATAATCGTCAATACCCTCTTCCGGCTTCTGAGAGAGCCTCAACATACACAGTACATATACAAATAACCAGACACACATACACATAAAATCAAAACACTGTTAAAGACTGCTATGGCGTAACTCCTGGGTCTGAGAACTCCATCACTACTTAGGATGATGGAAAAGGGAGAGTATGTTGGAATACAACCTTAAACCCAACCCTCACTGTCAAAATGTCCAAAGGCTGTGTGGACACCAGGATGGCGCCTTCGAAGTTTAAATGTCTGAGTGAAGTGCGATGGAGCATGCAGGGCGAGGATGGTTCCGCAGGTAAAGGGAAGCCTAGACTAATGACCTGAGGTTAGTCCCCAGGACCCAGGTGGTGGCCCAGCCTCAGCTTAACAGTGACTTCAGATCAGAGTCAGGCCTGCCTTCCACTGTTCACTGTCTACAAGCCAATAATGGCCCTGGAGTGCAGTGACACTGTGGCCTTACCTGATTTCCTCAGGGAACTGTGCATTGGTGACAAGGAAGCTGGAGATCCCATGCTGGTGGAGCAGCTTCAAAAGCCTGTTGATCTCTGGGTACATTATGGGCTCACCCACGAGCGACAGCGCACAGTGCTTGACCTCCATCCCCTCTTCAAAGCGCTCTGCCTTGAGACCTGGCACGCCTGAGAGCGGGAAAGAAAGTCAGAGCGAGGCACGAGCAGAGCGCTGCTTCCATGACCACTGACGACACATCGACTTCAGAAGGAAACCCCTTTTCAATTTGTTTTTTGTTTAAACTGGAGCTCATTCTGTGACCCAAGCTGGCCAGAAACTCTCAGTATTCCTACTGCTGAGATTACAGGAGTGGGCCACCACACCTACCTTAAAACTTAACTCTCTTTATAAAAAATGTTTTTACTTTATAGATGCCTGCGTGCACCACAGTCATACAGTGCCCAAGGAGACGAGAGAGGGCAGCAGATCACCCGAAGCTGGAGTTAACAGTCAGCTGCCCTGTGGGTGCTGGGAAGAGATCCCAGGTCCTCCCCCAAGAGCAGCAAGAGCTCTTAACCAGTAAGCCCTCTCTTTAGCCCTGAAACTTGACTGTGGGGCTGGAGAAATGGTGTAGTGGGCAAATCACAACCAACTGAAGACCTGGGTTCAGATCTCAGCAATCAGATATGAGGCTGAGCATGGCCATGCAAACCTCTATAACCCTAAGCATCAATGGGAGTAGACACAGGAGGATTGGTGGGGACTGCGAGAGACCCTATCTAAAATAATGGGGGGAGGGGCAATCATAGAACAGGATGCGCACCCACACACACACACCACAGACTGTGAATGGTATCTACCTCAAAGAAATTGTTATGATTAAATTAAAAAACTAGATGTGAAGATTTCCATGAGATCCAGGAGGCAGGCAGCAGCAGGTAGATCTCTGCCAGCCTTAGCCTGGTCTACCTAGTAAGACTCAAAAACAAAACAAAAAAATTTTTCTATGAGACCCTTCCACTAAGAACTAGCTATTATAATACCTTAATCCTAGTTTACTGAACAGCACAATCAACTAAGTGTTAGATGGGGAGGTGGCTCGGTCAATAAAATGCTTACTAAACAAGCATGAGGACCTCAGTTTGATCCTCAGAATCCCTGGAGTTTTGGGGTTTGTTTGTTTGTTTGTTTTAAAAAGCCAGGTAAATGGGACTAAGCCTTTAATCCCAATACTCAGGAGGCAGAGAGGCAGGTAGATTTCTGTGAGTTCTAGGCCAGTCTGGTGAACATAGCGCATTCCAGAGCAGCCAGGGCTACAGAGTGAGAACCTGTCTCAACAACAACAGGGTGTGGGTGGCGGCTCCTCAAGTAGCACAGGGGAGGCAGAGACAGTCAAGTGCCTGGGGCTGGGGTCAGCCAGTCTACTCGGTAAGTTCCAGGCCACTGACAGACCCTGTCTCAAAACCAACCAACCAACCAACCCAGGGTGGGCAGGGCCTGAGGAAAGACAACCAAGTCTGTCAGAGAGTGCTTGTTCAAATTGGGGACAGGCAGCGGGAGTGAGCTGTCAGCCTGAGTGGGCAGGTGCTGAGACGTTCATACCCCACCCCACCCCACCCCACACACTTCTGAAATCCTTTCAGCTTCCTTCCAACAAACACAGTTGTCGCCTGGGCTTTATACACACACACACACACACACAGACACACACAGACACACACAGACACACACACACAATCAGTGAGTAATGCCTCAGCAAAAACAAAGAACTTAAAATGTACTTGGAAATATAAACACGCAAATAAACCACCACCACTCCCCCACCCCCATCTAACGACCAGAAAGCAATGAAAAGTCTAAAAATGACAGATGACATCTTTTGTGTGCCTGACACTCAGCATGTGCATTTCCCATCAGTATTTCTGAGTTCTTCCTTGCGTTATCGAAATCTAAGATTTAACACAGATCCAAGTTTTAAATAAAACTTGATCCTTAAACTCAGTCTGTGTTGCCAAGACAACCTAGCACTCTGCCTAACAGTCCTGGTTAGCTTTAAATTCCCCGTGAGCAGCAGAAGAGAGGGGTGGGTTTACCCTGAACTGCAAAATAAATCAGCCTCCAACTCTGAATGTGGGACGAGGGTAGGGAAAGAAGCACTGGGCTCAACTTCTGACTCTACTATGAGGTCAGTCTGGCTTCCTGGGCAGGACTCCCACCTTCTCCTCCCTAATGTGTAACACAGTGAGCAGAGAAAGAGAACAAGAATTAAATTAGGGGCTGGAGATATGGCTCAGTTGGCCGAGTGCTTGCCCAGCAGACATAGGGGTGCATTCCTGTAACCCTAGCATTCAGGGGGAGGTAGAAGAAACACAAGTTAAAGGTTATCCTCAGCTACATGCTGAGTGAGGGGGGCCAGCTTGGGCTACATATGACTTTGATGCAACCCCATCCCCCTCCCCCTGCGCACACACCCAGATAAAAATAAGTAAGCAAAAATGAAGGCTTGCTAGTGACACAGAGCAAGATGATGACTGTTGAGGGACTGGGGTGCAGCTAATGTAAAATGGACTTCAGATGAGGCCGTCTGGAAGGAGTCACCAGCACGTGTTTTGCTGATTCGATACGTGCCTGGGAGAATAAGGTGTCCTAGGGAGAAGTTCTATGTGTATGGCCTGAGCAACAGAGTTCTGAACATCAGAGACAAAACAAGCAATGAACCCAACAAAGTAACCAACAGAAACCCCTGGGAGAAATACGGAAGAAGAAAAGTATGTCGGGTATTCAAAGACAGACAAGAAGCTGAACCATCTGTCAGACAGCTAAATGCATAAGCAATGCTCAAATGTTGGTTCTAGAGAGACAACTTCAGGAATCAGCACACACACACACACGCACAATACATATAAACAAGCACAAACAAAACGCAAGCATACACCCCAGACATGCACAAGCACACGCACATGCACACAATCCAATTCACAAAATCTTAACCCTTTCCAGTTTTCCTGGCTTCACTGTTGCTAAGCAACTTCTGGGCCATTTCCCTCATCATGAACAGCTTCCTCCTCCTGAATCATCACAAGAAGAGTCATCAGACAAACTAAGGAGCAAACTATTTCACAAAAAGATGCCAAAGAAAGCAGAGCTTTGGGATTTAGCCTAACATTCAGTAAACCAAATGGTACACACACATGATAAATGCACTAATCCACATACAACTTCGTAATTTCCTTTTTGTGGCTTGAGGCAAGGTCTTACTGTGAAATCAAGATTAACTTCAACTGTAGCCCAAGATGTGCTAGAACCTACTATTCTCCTGCCCCAATTTCCTAAGTACTAGAACTGCAGGTGAGCCTCACCAAGCCTGGCTCAAGTATCTCCACATCTGAAGTGGGGGCTAATCAAATATGAAACATTCTTCTTTATTCTCATGATACAGGTCCACTGCTGAGAGTGACAGCCATGACATATGTTTGATGAAGACTTCCCAATGTCAGGTGTGTATATGTATTTGTATTGGCACAAGTGCATGTCCAGTGTAGAGACCAGAAGACAACCTCCTTATTCCTTGGGGACCATCCATCTTGTTGAAACAGGGTCTCTCGTCAGCCTATACATCACCAAGGAAGCAAAGCTGGCTCGCAGGGAGCCCTGGGATTCCATCTGCCTGTCTTCTCGCATGCACATGCCACTGTGCCCAGATCTCTTATATGGGTTCTGGAAGTTGAACTCAGGTCCTTGAGCCTGTACAACATCAGGATTTTGTTTTGTCATCCCCTACTCCTCTCTCTGGACATTAGACAAGGTTCAGAGAACAGGGGCTGGAGAGATGGCTCAGAGGTTAAGACCACTGGCTGCTTTTGTGGAGAAGCTGGGTCTGGTCTGAGCACACATGTGGCAGCTCAAAACCCTGTGACTCCAGTTCCAGGCGATCTGATGATCTTTTCTGGCCTTGGTGGGCACCAGACACGCATGTGCACATACATACATTCAGGCAAAAAAGTCATACACACAAAGGAAAGGAAAGAAAAAGCAATCAAGCCACTCCACACCTCTACGCCACTTTCTGACACAGCCTTCGGCAAGCCATTAGTGTGTCTGCTCTAAGTATGAACAGAAACACTAGCAACAAATGTCTATTTCATTTGCATCTTCAAGACCCACAGCATTCTTAACAATGCAGTCACCCCTTGATACGCCAGGGCTGATCCTCTGAGACTGTGTGCCTGCCAGGGTGGTGCTGGGGGTGGTATTGGGGGGAGGCAGAGCATAGTGCAAAAAGATGCTGAGTTGCATTGAATTTCTGACCTGATCATCAATACAGAGTGTATACAGGAGATGTCGAGAAGAAAGCTATCTTAATGGCTGGGTAAAAGAACTGGAGAGACTGATTGCCCGCTGAACTGAGAGCACAGGGGAAATCATTTGGAAAAAAGAAATCGGTGAGTATCTTCAAAACCGGCTCTAAGCTAGGCAATATGCTAATGTTAGAAAACCAGAGACAACAGGCAACACAGCCCATAGTCCTTCTTGTCCTCAAAAGCAGGATGCTGAGATGAGGGAGCCACCCCTCCTCTACAGAACAAAGGATGACCTTTTTGTTGTTGGTTGGCTGGGAGGTTTGGTTAGGTTTTGAAAGTAGGGGGCGTGCAGGGGGGCAGGGGATGACGGACAGACTTGTAGCCCAGACTGGCTTTGAACTGCCTCCCCCTTCCCAAGTGCTGGGATTAGTGTGCACCACCATGCCTGGTTTATTTAGTGTAGGGATAGAGCCCAGGCTTCACACACATGCCAGGCAAGTCTGCCTGAACCACACTCTCAGGCTGATAGACACTGAAGTGATTGCACACCTTCTAAAGACAAGCCAGGGTGGAGGTGCCCAGTGTAGCAGCTAGGAGGAAAAGGGCTTCAAGAATGGGCATACATATACTTTGCAATTGATGGAGGAGGAGAGGGAGAAGAGGAGGAGGGGAAGGGAAGACAAAAGAACTAAAACTATTTCTAAGCATTTCTGGTTACAACATACAAATGCCAACGTATTCTATATATGCCTAAATGACACTAATAAATGCCCCCTCTTCTCTCTGTCCCTGTCCCCTCCCACCCATCTCTTTTTTCAGTTTTATGAAACAGGGTCTCAAACTTACTATCCTCTGCCACAGTCTCCTGCTGGGATGACGGCAGTGCAGACAGACAGACACCTAACTAATAAATCTATTCTGATGCCTCCCAATCAACTTCAAATGTCACTGACCTTAGGAAAGAGCTGCGTCTAAAACACTGGAAAGGGGGTGGGGGACCTGCAGCCCTGCTTCTAGAGCCACCTTCTTAGTGGCTCCAACAACACAGGACAATTTACCCGTGTGTACAGTGCTGTCATATAAAACCAGCATGTCACAAGTTCACCCCACCAGTCTACAGCAGGCTCTCAATTACACACCCAAGTTCAACAGTGTAGACTCCTGGAATCCTGTGAGAGGCACACACTGGCCAGCCATGGTGGCCCACACCTGTCAACCAGGCCTCAGGAGGCTGAAACAAGACGAGTTCAAGGCTAGCCTGAGCTACACAGTAAGACCCTCATCTCAAAAGCAGGAGAGAAAGGAAGAGGAACGCACAAAGAAAGAACTGTGCATTCACAGGCCTCAGCTCGCTAGACTTCCTCTCCGGGAAGGAGCAGCCGTCGGCGTTTGAGCAGCCGCAGATGGTTCTGACTCACAGTAAAGTCTGGAGCCAGAGCTCCCCGGTGAAGCCAAGTACATCTAAGTATTCGGCAGAACTGAACTGGAAAACTAGAAAATAAAGGACAGTTTCTGCTGCATCACTGTGGGCCATGTGAAGGCATTTTATTAAGAGCACCACACTTTTCATGGGGCATTAATAAACCCTTTCCCAGGCAACCCTACTTCACTAACCATTTTATATACACGTAACACCATTTTGCGTTTGTTTGGTTTTTTTTTTTTTTTTTTTTTTTTGGTTTTTTTTAGACAAGGACTCTTTATAGACCAATCTGGCCTTTAAATTTAGAGATCCACCTGCCTCCTGAGTGCTGGGTTTGAGCCCCCACATCTACCTTACTTTTATCTTTAATTATGCATGTGGTGTGTGTCTGGGAGAGAAGAGTATGTGCATGAGTGTAGGTAGTGCCTGCAGAGGCCAGAAGAGGGCGCCAGATCCCCAGAGCTGTGGTGCTGGGTTGTAAGCCACATAAAATGGGGGCTGGGAACACAACTTTAGTAGCACACTCTCTAAGCTGCTGAGCCCGTCTGTCTACAGACCGAAGCATCCGTTCATTCCCAAAGCCACATCAGCTCTCCAAGAAGCAACAGCAGAGGCTTTGTTGATTGGTATTAGTGTTTCCTGTCAGAGAGGATATGGAATGTGTGCCTAGCATGTAGGCATGCATGAAGCCCTGGCTTCCATCCCCACCACAGGACAAGGCCAGATGCAGTGAAAAACACCTGTAATGCTGGTACTCTAGAGACAGAGAGGCAGGAGGATCAGAAGTCCAAGGCCATCTTCCACTACAAGGCAAGTTCAAGGCCAGCCTGAGATGATAAGACTTGTCTCATAACAAAATTAAAAAAAAAAAAAAAGCAAACAGGTAAATACCTTTGAACTTTTTAATCATGTTCTGATGGTTCTCAATGGCTTCCTTTAAGATCAATTCTGGCTGGTCCATCTTCCACCTCCACTCAGTGCCCACAGGATTGGTGTGGTGCCTGTCAACACAGTACAGAGCGCTAAGGGTTTCCGCTATGACACCCGAGAGTCTACTGTGATTAGCCCGTCCAACACAAGGTTAGAGCCGCTGTCCCGACAAAGCTCCACCGTTGAGAGGATTCTCCCTGCTTGAGTCATGGCACATGGCAGACATGGGTGGAGAGCTCCTTCAGCAGTCTGCTCGGCTCTGGGCTCAGAGCAACTCCACATACAGATTGACCAAAAAATGAACCTGATTTTTAGAAAGTACTGTATTACTTACTTATGGGTATGTCTGTGGGTATATGTGCACCTCTGTTCAGGAACTCAAGGAGCCCAGAAGAGGCATCGGCTTCCCTGGTCCTCTGAAAAGGAATAATTGCTTCTAACAGCTGAGCCACCTGCTTTTAGTCCTGCTCACTGGACACAGACACAAATGTACGGCGACCTCTGGCCAGCACATTTCCACTGTGAGCTGACAATGCCTAAACCACATGAGAAGAGCAGAAGCGCTCAAATTGAGAAACCACAGCCTACACCAGGCACTCGAGTTTCTTAAGAACAGTGGGTATGGCTTCTTTCTATACTCCAGTCTTTTGAGACAGACTCCCATATAGTCCAGGCTACCCTCAAATTCCCCATGTAGTTGAGGATAACCTTTAACTTCTAATCCTCCAGCTCCCAAATCCCCTGTGCTGGGATTATGGTGCTGATGTGGTTTATGCAGTGTTGGGAATGGAACCCAGGGCTTCATGTATGAGCAGCAAGCACTCTACCAACTGAGCCACACCCACAGCACTTCCTATTCTTTGGCTATTTTTCCTTTAGTGTTCCTTGGCATATTTAACACATACAGGCCCTCCTTGTTCCAGCTCTGATTTTTTTGTCCTGTATTTATTTATATGTGGTTATACAAATGTATGTGCGGATGACCCCAGAGGCCAGAAGAGGGCATCAGATCCCTGTAGAGTTGGAGTTTCAGGCAACTGTGAACTACCTGATGTTGAGAGCTGGGAGTGAAATTCAATCAGAAGAGCAGCAAGCACTCTTAACCACTGAGCTATTCTCCAACCCCCAGTTACAATTTTTAAACACTAATTGTAGTGATTTGAATAGGTTTGGCCCCGTAGATTCATGTGTTTGAGCGCTTGGCTCACAGAGAAGTGACACTATTAGGAGGTGTGGCCTTGTTGGAGGAAGTGTGTCACTGTGGGGTTGGGCGGGCTTTGAGGATTCCTAGTGCTCAAGCTCCTCCAAGGACAGAAGAGAGCATCCTCCTGTAGAGGAGCCTATGGAGGACAGTCCCCTCCTAGCTGCCTTCTGATCAAACAGTAGGACTCTCAGCTCCTTCTCTAGCACCCAGTCTGCCTGCCATGTTTCCCACCACGGTGATAATGGACTGAACGTCTGAAACTGTAAGCCAGCCCTAACTAAATGTTTTCCTTTGTAAGAGTTGCCTTGGCCGTGTCTGTTCACAGCAATGAAACCCTAAGACACTAATTTGAACAAGACACTCATGACAGGGCTACGTAGGCTGGCATTCTTCTTAAAAGTTTGCTGGAGCTCGGTCCATACAGCACCAGAGTCCAGCACTCCCCAGCAGTGCTCAGCATTTGGTCACCACAGCACACGCCTGCACTTACCGCCAGCAGAAGACACATTTATTCGCACATGCCAAGCTCGGGGTGGCTTCCATGCAGCGATGGCTCTCGATGCCGTAGAAGGTGTGTTTGTAACAACCTCCTCTCCCCCGCAGCATTGACTAAACAGGCAGGAAACAGACCATCATTTGATTAGAACAACAGAGACTGGGCAGCTAGACATTGTTTGTTTGCCTGCTTTTGTTTTCTACTGTGTGTGAGGTGAATGAGTGCAGGCCCAGGCAGGCCGCAGCATCGAAGGTCTGAAGACGGTTGTGGAATTGACTTTCTGGCACCCTTATGTAGGTCCCAGAGATTGGACTCAGGTCACTAGGCTTGTGTGGCAGGTCAGTAGGTTTGTGCGAGCTATCTCCTCCACCCAAAGGCATCATTCTTAAGACAGCACTGTTGGGCAAAGGATGACTCAAGTGGGTAAAAATACTGGCTGACCTGAGTTTCACCCCTGCGACATACAAGGTAGGTACACCAACATCTCCAAATTGTCCTCTGACATCCACACACCGATAACTAAGTTCTGTCTGTGCTTTTCCCAGCCTGCGTCCCGCTGTCAGCAGTATGTGACCATGCTGCCTTAGTTCCACTCTCCCCATGTGCATCCTGATACTTCAGTGTCAGAGATGCTAACTGAGTACCTCATTAGTCCACAAATCCCCGAGGCCCCACTCTGAGTTCTGTTTGTTTTATGTGTGATCTACTTTGATCTCTGTGCTTCAGACTGGGTACATCCTATTGACTGGTCCTGTGCCATCGATGTGCTGGGGTCGGTGTACAGAGGCTGAGCCCTCGGGAAGTTGTTTTATCTGTTACTCTGATTTTCTATTGTATTGGGCTTCTCAGCTGTGCTCTTAGCCTTGCTCTTTGGCAGACTGTTTTATTCCTTCACTTGTGTGGAGATCACCCAGTTCGATCCTGTTGACAGCAGCTATCCAAGTTATGACTTTCTCAAGTCCTTCCTGTGGCAGGTCATTTTTCTACAGTGTCCTGAGCACTCTGCCAGTGAGGAGAGTCTGGACCTGTAGTTCTCAACCTGTAGGTCTGACCCCATAGGGGCGCCACCTATGAGACATATCAAATATTCAAGACTCATGACACAGCACCAAAGTTACAGTCATGAAGTAGCAACAAAAACAGATGTTATGGTTGGGGGTCATTACATGGGAGATGTATTAAAGGGCTGCAGAGTTAGAAAGGTTGAGAACCTCTGATCTACACCTTCCCCTCCCACTGCATGTGTGTGCGTGTGTGTGTGTGTGTGTGTGTGTGTGTCTGTGTGTGTGTGTGTGTGAGAGTCTGTGTGTGTGTCTGTGTGTGCCTGTGTCTGTCTGTCTGTCTCTTGCTGAGCTGGAAAACAGGTCCTGTGCTGGGCTTTCCACAGCAACTATACTTCCTTAGCCTTTACAGAGGACATTACCTTGAATGAACCCTGGTCTTTGCTGGTTCACTGGAAGTCAAGAGTGTCAAGCCAGCAGGCTTTTCACCCTGGGCTGCTTCTACAGCAAGGCCTGTATAGTCCGCAGAAAGGAAACTCCTGGCCTCACAGGGACAAAGGGGCTGCCCTGGCTGCACGAGCCACCTAGTTACCAAGGTACTGCTATGGTGCAAGTGGGAAAGAAAATGTCAGGCCAGCGAGGAAGGAGAGCATTTCTCAGGCCAGATTCCTTGTGGGGGAATGGTCTCTTCTCACAAAAATTGGTTGGCTGGTATCTCCAGACGGAGAGAATTCCAGGCCCAGCTAGACTAAAGAGCACATGCCCTATTTGTTAGTGGGGATGCCAGTGCCCTTTGTCAGGAGAACTGCCTAACTCAGCTGGAGGGATTTCCCTTTGGGCAAGAGAGTAGAGCCTAGGGAGGCATGCCTTTCTGTGAGGCAGAGGCAGCTAGCACTGTGTGAGACTTCCAGCTTCTGTGATGCTCCCCACGCCTGACAGCTGCCCTCCTCTCACCACCTCCTTCACAGCACACCTCAGAGCCTTGCCTCCTGGCTACAGAACCCAAAAAAACTGCCCAGAACATGATGCCCAAGCCCTCCCGGCATATATGGGATGCCAGCCAGGCTCCCAATCTTGCAGCCTAATAACCCTTGACATGGAACTTCGGAAGATGTCAGATCCTTTGCTTCTCTCATCAAGCTCCTCTCCATCCCTCTCCTCACACAGAGCACTGCTTTGGCTCAGGACACTCAACAGCCCTGGCTCTGTCGTCTGTCACTGTGACTGATTTCCCCACCACACTGATTACTCACATTCTCCAAATATGCAGCCATCCATGACCCAGTCCCTACACGTAATCAGTGCTATCCCAGTGCAGGGACCGGCCATCTAGCACACGGCCTCACACTGACTTAGTGTGACACTGAGTTACAGACCGAGTCACTCACCCATTCACACACAGTTCAGAGTGGCTGGGGCTTCACATTCTTTCTTGCCTACCCTGTCCTTCAGAAAGTCTGCATGGGAGCTTTGTTTGAGACAGGGTCTTATGTATAACAGGATAGGTTCACACTCTCAGTAGCCACAAATGACAACTACACTACTTTACCCAGTGCTAGAGATGGAGGAAACCAAGGTTTCCTGACTCGAGGCAAGTACGCTGAGCCACACCCACAGCCCCACGGACATATTTGAATTAAGTGACAAATGTTTT
Organism: Micromys minutus; assembly: GCF_963924665.1. Classification (NCBI taxonomy): domain Eukaryota; kingdom Metazoa; phylum Chordata; class Mammalia; order Rodentia; family Muridae; genus Micromys; species Micromys minutus. The sequence goes on from NC_137964.1 coordinate 18,924,596, forward strand.
ACTGTAAAACCATCATCATCTTTTGCATACCAGAGGACAACTTGTGCGACTTGGTTCTCTCCTTCCACCAAATGGGTCACAGTTACTGAGCACAAATGGTCAGACACACTGAGCCATCTTGCCAGCCCTTAGGAATATTTGTTTACAAACAGATATGGGAATGATAGAGATGGGGTGGCGGCTGCCAGGTGTTGTCCTGGACAAGGGAACGGTGACACTGCATAGCTGCTGACCGGAGAGCAGGGCGGCGAGGAGACCGAGAAGCCCCCGGTGACAGGACACGAAAAATAAGAGACTCTGGCACAAACTCAAACTGCTGAGCAAGGACACTATCACCTTCAGAGTCACAGGGTAGCTTCCGGCAAGACAGCTCATGTGTAGCTGGACAGCAAGGTAGCCAGGTAAGGCAGTGTGCGTCTATAATGCCGGGACTCAAAAGGACCAGAAGTTCAAGGCCAGCCTGAGCTACACAATAAGACTCTATATCCAAAGCAGTTAAGAAACAAGGAAAATAACTCCCTGTAGAATTCTTATTAATATAACCTTTTTAAAAAATGACTGCTGACCTCACATATTGTTAATAATTCCCATAAGCAAACTAAGTGAATGAATAAAAATCTACCTGTAGTAACCATGTGTTTGAATTGTTCCAGGGTTGCCCATCACTCACTCTGAAACTCACCACAGGTCTAGCATCCATATTGACCTAACCCTTCCTTTTATTCCTGTTTTCCATACATGGCCTCCTCCAGTGGGAATGGCTAAAGGAGATCATCTGCAAGTCTTTTTACAAATCGGAAACGGGGCTAGAGAGATGGCTCAGCAGTTACAAACACATCATGCTCCTGCAGAAGTCCCAGATTTAGTTCCCAGCACCAGGGAGGTGGCCACCACCTGTGACTCCAGCCTGAGGACTCAATGCCCTCTTCTGGCCACTGAGGGCACTACATACATGTGAGCGCACGCGGACACACATACACCACACACACACACACACACACTTTACATTAAAATTAAAATAAATTAGAAACCAAACATGGACCTTAATGAGTTGTGACATTTCAACACATGAGACCTATTTTGTGTGTCATTCCATGCCAACCCCCCACCGAGGGACATCTCAGGGCTCCACACCCACTCTAAGTTATGAATGAGGTCTGAGTCTGTGGAGTTGCGTGCAGCCTCCCTCCCCTCTCACTTTCTTCACTGGATTGTAAGCCCTGGGCTTCTTCGCCCTCCTTTAGTAAGGGCTGCTTCCCTCTTAGTTTTACCACAAATTAATAAGCCTGGCATCTCACTGATTCCCATGCAGAGCAACTTCTAATCTTTCTCAAATTTAAATGTATCCACTTTGGGAGGGCTGGGGGCATGGCTCAGGGATAAAATGCTTGCCTAGCACAGGTGAGCCTCCAGCTAGATGCTCAGCACCGCCCAGAGGAGGAGCTAAGAGGAGAAATAATAAAAAGAGGAAGAGCAAAAGGGGAGTGAAGACAGAGGAGGGGGAAGAAGAGAAAGAGGAGGATGTAAAAGAGGAGGAGGAAGAGGAGTCAGCAGCAGAAGTGGGACAGCAGATCTAGACAGAGCACTGGCCGCTCACCAAGGCATCTACACTGAAGCATCACAGCATTTTCATAGAAATACATATTTAACATAATGTGCTTCCACTTTCATTTTATTAGAGATGGGATGAAACACCAATTTTCAAAATTATGCATGTGATTTACTATCTGAAAATTGAATTTAGCAATGGTAAAAAAGACACTACTTATTACTAGCTGTGTACAGAAGGCACCAAGTCCAACATCAATGAAAGTCACTGGACTGGAAAAGAGAACCGTGGGGAATGTGATGTGTGGAAACCATTAACTAATGTGCAGGGCTGAGCATGCTGTCACCAAAAGGAGAAGTAACATAAAGTATCGGAGCAAAGGTCTCGGAATATTTGTACCTTAAGAAGAAGGGAAAGGTTAGGATTAAATAGTTTCTTCAGGATGTAGCTCAGAGGTAACAGTGTTTACCCAGCAAGAATGAGCCCCTGGATTGAAGCCCCAGGACCCTAGGTATGTGTAATCCCAGCATTTGGGAAGTAGAGAAAAAAGAAAATCAGGAGTTCAAGGTCATCCTCAATGAGTTCAAGGCCAGCCCAGGGTCCATTAATCAACATCTCAATGAATAGGTAAGGTATGACCTGCAATGCCATCAGCCACAGGGACGAATCAAAAGTGGATTCATGGCACCCAACAGCTGTGCCACAGAAACTTCAGACCAGTGACAGAAAGCAGACACAATGAGCCACACCTATGCTGGGGTCTTCTGAAATGTGGACTGAACCACTTCATGTGGAGACAAAAGGCAGATCAGTGGTTTGTGAGAGCCGGGGGAGGAGTCAAGAATGCTGATGCTGGCCTTTCTTCCTGAGAGAGATCCTCAGGGTGGGCTGTGATGATGGCTATCAACACACTAAAATGAGCGTGTAAAGTGCACCGCAACCACACTGCTGAGAACATAAGGGAACCATCCAAGTGGCTGTCAAGCTTGAAGACCTGATGTTGGTCCCCAGAGCCCACAAGGATGAAGGAGAGAACCAAGTCCTGAGGGTTGTGCTCTGACCTCCATGTGTGCGCACACACATACACAAATCAAAAAGAAAAAATAAGATGCAGAAAATAGAAACAATATCTCCATAAAACTAATAAATACCTTTGTCCACCTGCAAAGCTTCACACCGGAGTGGCTGCCAATCAACTGGTACCCTACGTGGAGAAGCAGACAACAGACAGAAATGAACCAAAGTCCCACAGAAGGTGACAAAAAAACAAAGCAAAGCCACTTTTCTTTACTAAGTTACACAATTCAATGACCCTGTAGCTAAAAAACCTCAAGGCTTAAATTGCTGAGAAGGCTTTGTATTTGGGTTTGTGACTAGGCCTCACAGTAGCCCCAGCCGTCCTTCCTCAGCCTCCAAGAGTGCTGAGGTGGCAGGCTGTGAGCCATGAGAAACTGATTCAAGTTTACCCATACTGAGGCACGACTTGTAGCCTCTACAGCCAGCAGGTCATAATGAAGTCTGAGGCCAGGCTGGGTTACATGCCTTTAATCCCAGCGCCCAGGAGGCAGATCTTGAGACTAACCTAGTCTACGTAGTGAGCTTCAGAACAACCAGGGCTACACAGTAAGAGCCTAGCTCACAAAAAATAAAAAATAAAAATAAAATAAAATGTATATGTATTTAATGACAGAGACTCAAACAATAAACTAACTCATTGTCATGTGGGGAAGATTTTGGCTTCCAGGAGCTCAGCGGTCTCAAGGGCAATCTCAGTAGTAAGTCCCAAGGCGTGAGCAGTGTCCCAAACAAACCTGGTCTCCTTCCTCTTACTCTATTGAAACACCCAGTCCAAAAGCAACTTATGGGAACACAGTTTGTCTGTCTCATACTTTTAGGTCAGTCTATCGCTGAGAAAAATCGGGGGAGGAAGGTAAACTGAAAATATGAGAACACTGCTCAATGGCTCACTTGCAGGCCACTGCTCACTTATGCACATAGTCTAGGACCATAGCTCAAGGACTGGTGCCGCCCACAGTGGGTTCCTCCCTCCTACATCAATTAACAATCAAGACAATTCCCGGCAGACATGCCAACAGGCCAAGCTGACCTGGGCAATTTTTCAACTAAGATTTCCTTCTTAGGTGACAGCTGTGTCAAACTGACAATTAAGGTTGACTTAGATCTTGCCCAGAAACACACTGCATTCAACAACTAGAGTATATGTGGCCATTTAAATGAGAAATGTCCCACAGAGACTCACATAACTGATTTTGTATATCATATGTAATATAGAATCCATAATGAAAGAGAAATGCCATTTGTCTTTCTGAGCCGGGCTTACTATAATCATCTCCAGTATTGACTTTCCTACAAATATAATTTTGTTCTTCTTTACGGTCCAACAAAATGTGTATGGACATTTTCTTCATCCATTCATCTGCTGACACCGAGTCTGACTCCATCCCCATCTCGGCTAGTTGGCAGTTGTAGCCCTTTGGCTACAGGGCTGCAGTAAATGCAGCTCTGCAGTTATCTCTGTGGTTCTTTCTTTAGGTTAGGCCAGCAAGAGGACTCAGGAGGTAAAGGCATTTGCTGCCAAGCCTGAGTTCAATCCCTGAAACCCATATGGTGGATGGAGAGAACAAAAGTGCAGATGTGAAAGGCAATGAGGACTTCTGAAGTTGGGCTTAATGCATTTTGCATTATGATATGGCCTCGAGCCTGTAGGGGAATGAAGCCCAGGGAAAGGAAAGTGCTGGTCTGAATGAGAATGGCCCCCATAGGCTCAGATACTTGAATGCTTATTCCCAGTTAGTGGAACTGTCTGGGAAGGATTTGGAGGTGTGGCCTTGTTGGAGGCAGTGTCACTCAGGGTAGGAATTGTTTCAAAAGTTCACACCATTCCCAGTTATCTCTCTCTGCCTCCTACTTGTGGATAAGATGTAAGCTCTCAGCTACTGCTCCTGTACCATGTGCCACGCTCCGCCCCCATGATAGTTATAAACTCTACTCTGAAACTGTAAGCCCTATAAACTCTTCTATACGTTGCCTTGATCATACTGTCTCTTCACAGCAAAAGAAAAATAAGACCTTGAACATAAAAGGATTTCCAGATCTAAGCCAGGTGGTATTAACATGTGCCTCTAATCCCAGCACTTGGGAGGCAGAGGCCGATGGATCTCTGAGTTCCAAGCCAGTCTGGTCTACAAATCAAGTTCCAGGACATCCAGGGCTACACAGAGAAACTCTGTCTTGAAAACAAACAAACAAACAAATAAATAAATAATAAGACTGCCAAATCTGATGGGCTGGAGAGAAGGCTCAGCAGTTAAGAGCACTTGCTGTTCTTTCAGAGATGCTGAGTTCAATTCCCAGCACCCACATGGCAACTTGCCACTGTCTATAACTGTAGTCCCATGGGATTCAGTATCTCCTACTGGTGTAAAAATGTATATCAGATGAAACACCCATATACATATAAGTAAATCTTCAAAAAAAAAAATGTGCCCGATCTGAAGATGACAGAAGCTAAACTGAAAAGTGAGACAAGATACAAAGAATTTAACAAATGGAAACATCAGTGAACTTTGGTCAAATGCAAGCAGCCATGAAGACATGTAGCACAGTCCCCGAGGAACAAGGAGAGGACATAATAAAAAATACTGAAGAAATAATAAAACTCAAGTAATGGGTTCGAGAGATGACTCATATGGGTTAAGAACACTGGCTACTCTTCCAGAAGACATATGTTCAACTCCCAGAACCCATACTGTGGGTCCAAACCATCCAGTTTCAGAGGATCTGGAGGTGGTGTCCAAACATGCATGCAGGAAAACCAAGGCAGGAGGAGCAGAAGTTCAAGGTCATCCTCTATTTGATAGCAAGGTTGAAACTATTCTGGAATACACAAGACCCAAAAGAAAGCCTGAGAAAGGGAGATGGGGAGAGAGTGTCCTAGGCAGCTCTGTCTTCCCCAGACGATGATCGACCTTGCTGCCAGCTCCTCTGGATGGACTAAGACCTAGGTATGTCCAGAGAGCATCAGAAATGGAGGACTCCGAGGAAATAAATGCTCCTCTGATGGAGTCGAGTGAGCAGTTTATATAAGGCAGTGCTACTGAGGAAGGTGGGCTGGTTGGAGGAGTGGCTAAGGGTGTGGCTGCTTCCTGTTTCCAACTATCTACTTCTACTTTGAGGTCTCTCCCAGGAAGTTCTGCTGCTGCATGGCTCTAACTCATTACAGACCCAGAAACATGAACCACAGGAGCAGGAGCCACACAGACTAAGTGTCTGACACTGAGCTAGATAAATGCTTTCCTGTACTATTTTTCTCAGGTCCCAGTGCCCTAAGTTCTGACTAACACATGCTATGACTCAACGGCCACACTAACCAACATGAGACGTCTTTGTCTCCTGTGACAAGCCTGCCCTGTGCTTCCCATCCTGAGCATCAAGCTGAGTGCACAGGTGAACAAGAATGTGCCAGTCCAGGCAGGTGGTCACCTTGTTTAGTCAGGGCCTCCCGCAGAGCAGGTGTTATCATAGCTCTTGCTTCGCTGTCCTCATTCTTCGGTGAGTTTCTCTGCACAACAGCTTTCTCCTCCTGTTGAGTCTTTTCTCTCTGTGTTCAATTGAGAAAATAAAATCCAAAATTGGCAACAACCAAGACTCCGTAGGAACAGTGAAGAGGTTCAGGCAACCAAGGTGAGACCCAGCATCCCACAGGGTGAACTCACAGAGAGATATGATCAAAAGACACACTACCAGGGTCCAACAAATAAATTAGTAAATGAAACAAAACGTAACCATAAAAACCCAGCCTAAGTCAGTAGTCCATCTGCTTAAAAAGTATTTAATTTTTATTAGACTTTATTTACTTTATTAGAGCGTATGTGTGTGGCAGTCGGTAGACAACACTTGGGAGTTGGTTCTTTTCTCCTCTGTGCACACCCCAGAGACTATAAACTCAGACAAGTCAGGCTTGTAGCAAGCACTTTTACCCCCGAACCATCTTGCCTGCCCCAAGATCAAACATTTTAAACAATCAAACACAGACAAACTGCCTAACTTTGGCAAATTACTGACTTTCTCTGAATTTCAACTTCTTCACCTAAAAAGGAGGCAGAAAGCAAGTATTAAATAAACCACCCTTTCGGGCTGGGGGCCACAGGGGGCGCATGCCTCCAATCCCAGCACTCGGGAGGCAGAGGCAATCGGGTCTCTGTGAATTCAAGGCCAGCCTGGTCTACAGAGCTAGTTCTAAGCCAAGCAGGACCACAAAGAGAAACCCTGTCTTGAAAAAAAAACCAAAGATAGTAATATAAACTAACTACAGCTCCTAGCAGGAGGTGCACACTCCCACTGGCACACTTGAGAAAGGAGGCAGAGAAAAGCAGAAGAGGAGGGAAAAAGAAGAGAGAGGGAGGGAAGAGGGAGGGAAAAGGGAGGAAAGGAGGGAAACGGGAGAGGGATTGGGATTCAAGGGCAGCAAGCTCTCAAACAGTGAACGAATACAGTTCAGGCTGCCTCTTCTACCTTCTTACTCTGAGAAAAATCAACCACATTTCATCTTCAAAATCAGCACTCCAAATGCCTAAGTGCAATCACAATGCAAAGCCAATACAAGATGCCCTCTGCCAGTGCAGCCTCCAAATGGAACTAAAAACATTACAAAAAAAAAAAAAAAAAAAAAAAACAAAAAAACACAATCACGTGTTCTCATCGGTGGCTACACACCAAGTTCAAGGCCAGCCTGGGCTACATTTGACTCTCAAAGAAGCAGTAACCAAAAAAACAAGAAAAGACAAATAGAAAGAAAGGATTCAAGCTATAACTCAATGGCACCACAGAGTCTAGCATATACAATGGTTCCAAAGTTAATACACAGCAATACAATGAATTAAATACATGTGTGCAAACATATATACATGAAATGAAGAAAAAACACTGGTGACTTATTTTTAGGTCTTTTGGAAAATGAAAAATACACACAGCCCCTTCCATTTGATGGTTTTTATGGAAAATGTTTAAATACTGTAAGCTGGCAGCTTTCAGGTCCAACATCATTTCATTTCCAAAACTAGTAAATAGCAAAGATAAAAGTTTTCATTGATGTGTTCTCTAGCGACCTCTACTGGCCATAAGACAAAAAGCAAAGAAATATGTCCTAACCTCACTAGGCAAAGCCTTAAGGCATATGTAAATTCCAGAATTCTATCTAAATCTGCTACTTAATTTTCCATTTAAAGACTTCCCATAAAGATAATTGCATTTTCAGTAAAAAGCCAAGAATTACTTTCACTGTATTACAGTCTGACTGATTTGGGAAAATGAGCATAAAAGAACTCACATTTTTGTTTTTTGGTTTGTTTCTTTGAGACACGGTCCTTCTGTTTAGCCCTTGCTGTGCTGGAGCGAGCTCTGTAGACCAGCATAGCCTGGAACACACAGAGATCCTCCTGCCTCTGCCTCTCCAGGATTCAAGTCCTGTATACCACCCAGCGGTGGCTGGGCTTCCATTTGAAATCAATGATAAAGAATGCTCCACAGCCCTGAGTGCCCTCTCCGAACCAGTTGTCCTCCTCAGCCTCTGCATTAATATCTACCTGTCCTCCAGGAGCCTGTTTACACAGAACTGAACAACAACTTGGCAAAGTCCACGGAAGGGCCAGAGAAAAGGCTCAGCAGAGAAGTACCCTTGCCGCACCCCTGAGAGCTTGATCCAACTGTGGGGACCCACAGGCTGGAAGGAGAATAAAACCATTCACAGATGCTGTCCTCTATGCCCGTGTGCCTGTGTGCCCCTACACACATATAACACACAAAGTACATACACATGTGAAGTAAGTGTCATTCTTAATGTTCAAAGTTCATGTAAATATAGCAAAACAAAAAAGACAATCAACAAAAACAGAAACCCTTCCAGGTACAAGCTAGAGATCCAACTGCCTTTCCTTCAACTGTGCTGCGCCACAAGCTAGGAGCTGAATGGAGCACAGACTCCAACTGCAGCAGCCCCCAAAGGAACAGTACCTTTTCCCTCTTCATGGAGTTCATAATGTTGCCCAGGTCCTCGACGTCAACCACAGAATTCAGGCTCTGATAATCCTGGGCTCCAGGCTCGTCCTCGCTGCTGCTCTCACAGGGCTCTTCCTCCTGCAAGGCGAGAGCTTCAGAATCCCACACAAACCTCATCTTTCACGCCGCCTTCCACAGGCGTCCTGGTTCTTTTATTGTGCTGGGGTGGTTCTGTGTTGCTGGGGATGGACTCCCTGGCCTTTCACAATCCTGGGCAGGTGCTCATCCACTGCTACACTTCCAAGTACCTGGACAGTATTTTCCTGTGATTTTTCTTTGCTGTTTTTTAATCCTTATTTTGTGTTACATAAATGATCACGCACATGTGTGTATGTGTGTGTATGTGTGTGTATGCATATACAAGTGCCATGGTGTGTGTGTATTCGCGCACATACAAGTGCCATGGTGTACCTGTGAGGTCAATGCTTCCTTTTATCTATGTGGCTTCCAGGGATGGAACTCCGGTCATCAAGCTTGGTGGCAAATACCTTTATGTTCTGAGGTATCTTACTAGCCCCCCCCTTTATAGTCTTAATCTTTAAAAATATAAACCATCTTATATTTCTGGCATCAAAGTGATCCCTGTGAAAAGGCATCACATAGTGTGTCTAGAGAGATGGCTCAGTGGTTAAGAGCACTGACTGCTTTTCCAGAGGTCCTGAGTTCAGTTCCCAGCACCCACATGGTGGCTCACACTGTCTCTAATGTCGGTTCTAGGGGATTTGGCGCCCTCTTCCGGCCCCCATGGGTGGGGGGCTGCATCCACATGGTGCACAGACCTACTTGCAGGCCACATAAACAAAAAAACCTCAAGAGTGACCAAAAACTAGTCCCTCAGCAAAGCTGCCATGTGATAACGGACTGGACAACGCTCAGGAGATGAAGACGCCAGGCAGAAGTGGGAACAGTGGTTGTGGAGTAGCTCAGCAGGACAGACAGCTCTTCCTAGCAGGCTTGAGGCCACCAAAAGCAGATGGGGCCACTAAGAAACTGCAGTGAGTCATGGTGCCTGCCACAAATCCTGGCAGCCTGGGCTCTATCTCCTGGAGTCACTGGGTGGACGGAGAGAACTAACTCCTGCAAGGGGGGCATCTGACCTCTACACATGCTCTGTGGCATGTGTGCACACGTGAAAACACGCGCACACACAAATTTTTTTTTTTTTAATTTTGGGCAGAAACTTGTTTGCTTCTAGATGACAAAATAGTAATGTGTTAATAGTCACAAAAAAATGTCACCCAACAATGGGCCATATGTGTGGCAGTGGCCTGTGAGCCCATACTGCCTGTGACTTTCAGCGTATAAGCTGATACTCACCCAGCACTGGAACAGCCTGAACATGTCACAGCTCAGAACATATTTTGGGGTTAAACGCCATGCGCCTGTGACTCATTTCTGCAGACAAGTATAGCAAAATGATTTCAGTTCAGTGCTGTATAAAGGGTCAAAGGTCAGCATTTCTGGAAAAAGAAACAATCCCAGCCTCAGCTACACAGCTCTGCCCAGCTTAACACAGATGCTGCTGTGCAACAGGGAAAGATGAGTCCAGCTTCAACCCGGCCCTCCCGGGAAGTAAGTCTGGGGAGGTAGACAGTGACTGTGCTGCCATAGCGTGTAAAGAGCCCTGGTTCTGGCCCAGCACTGGATAAACACACCTGGTGCTATGCACCTATATTCCTAGCACACTGAAGGTGGAGGCTGGAAGATCAGAAGTTCAAGGTCATCCTCAAGCAAGTGGATATCAATCAATGCCACCTGAGCTACATGAGACCCTGTCTCAAAATTAATCAATTTAATTGAAATTTTTAAATTGACAGCAGGTGGCATTTAGATGGCGAGACACTTAGCTGACCATCTTGGGCTCCTCTGTAGCTCAGGGTCAGAGCCTCATCTCTGACAGAGACAAACTTACTGCCTCTCAAAGGAACTCATTTCATCATCACATAAAATCTAATCAGAACTGCCACTAACTTGGCTCTCTGACCTTCACAAAATTTAAAACCTGTCTTCAATAAAAGATGAATGCAGACGATTCAAGAGACGGCTCAGCTGCCAAAAGCACCGGCTGCTCTTGAAGAGCCTAAGCTCTGTTCCTAGCATCCGCTCGGTGGCTCACAAAGGTCTGAGACTCCAGTTGTATGGATCCCACACTCTTTTCTGGCCTCCAAAGGTGCCATATGCATGTGCTACACAAATAAAAACACTCGAAGGCAAAAGACCCACACATACAGTTAGGAAAAAAAAAATGAATGTTTAAAAAAAAAACAGAAGAAGTTAAATGTAACTCATGGAAGCCACTGGGGTTAGAAAATTAGCATTCCCTTCCTCCCCAGAAAGATTCCAGTCCAATTACAGCAACACAGGGGTACAGACATTAGAGTTCTCACGCTGTGCCTAAAAGGTTTAGGGATAAGCAACCACAGTAGGCTGCCTCTGTCATGGAACAACTGACCAGACATTAAGAGAACGTAAAGCTGTAAGAGTGGATGGGAAAAGGCGCCTAAGTTGGTGGGAGGTAGAATACAAGCAACAATAAGCCACTGAGAAATCACCAGAAAACTGGGAAACAATGTGTAAGGGTGGAGGAGAGATGTGGGGAGATCACATCCTGGAAGGAAAATGGCAGAGGCTTCTAAAGTGCTTGAAAAGGGCTGGGGAAACTCTTCAGTGGTTAGAGTGCTTGCTGGGCGAACATGAGGCCCAGAGTTCGGATCCCTAGTTGGAATCCACACGAATGCTGGCTGAGTGTGGCTGCCCACCTGTGCTCCTGCCTGACCAACATGCAGAGCAAGCCGGTGGGGAGATCAGCCATCTGTCTGTCTGTCTGTCTATCTCTCTCTCTCTCTCTCTCTCTCTCTCTCTCTCTCTCTCTCTCAGCACTGGGTGACAGATACCCTGCCTCAGTGAACAGGGTACAAGAGCAGCCAAACATGATTCCAAACATGAACATCCGCCATCCACATATGTACATATACACAAACACACATATGCCCACAAGCGTGCAAAAATCATGCATACACACACAGGCACACCACATACACATGGATAAACATGGGGGGAAACTTTAAAACAGAGTCTAAAAGGAGAACAGTGTAGCCCGTGTCTACCTGAAATACACAGGCTGACGGAATGGACAGACGGCAGACAGGAGCAGCTGTGGAAAGCCGCTACAGTACACTAGGGAAGAGAGTTGCTGGCCATCCGCGGGTAACGGGAGAGCAGATGCCTGGTGATCAAACTCTGTCATTTGATACCTATGCTCAGCACCAAGGACCCCAGAGCCGCAGTAGCTGGTAATGAAGAGAGGGAAAAGCAAGATGGAGGTGGAAAACGGGGAGTGAGCAGGGGCTAACGTCAGGTAAAGGGGCAGGGCTTCTGAGAGAGTATGAGAAACTGCCGATGATGATGATGAAGAAAAGGAAGAAGGACACACTGACACACACTTCTGATCCCAGCTCTCAGGGCTACATGATGAGACCCTGCCTTTAAAAAAACATTGCTCTTTCCAAGTGCAGCGGTGTGTCTCCGTAATCTCAGCAGTCAGGAGAGAGGTCACCTGTCACCAGGTCAAGGCCAGCCTGGACTACACACACCCAGTTCCAAGGCAATAGAGAGCACAGGGCAAGGCCCTGTCTTAAAAAGGAAAGAAAAAAGGAAAAGAACCTAGCGGCACAAGCCTGTGATGCCCATTATTCAAGAACCTAAAGCAGGAAAGTTCCACAATCAGCCTGCACTAACAAGTGACTTCAAGGATAGCCTGGGCAACTTGGTGAGATCCCTTTGCCAAATAAAAAGGAAAAGAAAAAAAAAAAAAAAAAATCAAGATGGGTACCCATGTGATCCCAGCACACCATGCAGGAAGATCTAGAACTTATGGTCATCCTCAGTTATATGTCAAGTTCAACAGCTGAATGAGACCCTGTCTAAAACAAATCAAAAAGGGCGGGCTGGAGCTATATGGGCAAGACCTACGATCCCATTCAATCCCCACAGGAAGAAAACAAAGGACTCTGGTTTTGTGTGGCTGCACACTTCTTCAGTGTATCTGGAAGGTCAAAACAAGAGATGGTGTGTTTGAGGCCAGCCTCACAGGCAGAAGAAAACTGTAGCCAAAAAGCAAAAAGGAAACCCTACACCACCTTTATAGAAGAAAAGCATTGTCGCTGAAGCTGTGAGGGCAAGGAGCAGCCAGTCCGGGAGATGGACTGACCATTTACACAGCAAAAGTGGAGAAAAAGACACAGTGAGCCATCACTCAAAGCGGTTCCTGAAGGATGTGGCCAGGCGGCCAGGCAGAAGACCCCAGCTGTGACCACAGCAGCTACCGTGCAGCCTGAAGACAAGTCTAAGGAAGTGGATACCTGGGGAGTTGTCCAAAAATAATGCTTAGAGACCAAGGGAGTCGGCAGGTGAACCTAGGATGACCTGCCGCTTTAACAAGAGTGAGCAACAGTCACTGGGGTCAGGATACACACTCAGACCGAGACATATGTCACTCCTCTTAGTTTCCATTTCTTGACCAAAGAAGATGGTAAAAGTCAGCCTGACTCAGCAATGCATCTGTGAAAGGGACAAAAACGGGTGTCATGGCCCTGAGCTTTAAGGCCCAGTGCTTGGAAACTGAGGCTAGCTCCAGCTAAGTAATGAGCTCCAGGCCAGCCTGGGCTACATGAATCAGACAGTGTCAGACAAAAGGGAAAAGGGAAGAGAAGTGAGAAAGGAGGAAAAAGAAGAAAAGAACAAAGGAAAGAAGGAAGAAAGGAAGGAGAACGAAGTAGAATGAAAAGAAGGAAGAGAAGAACAGCAGAGGAAGAAGAAAAAAGAGGAAAAGCAGGCAGGAGGGGAAGGGAAAGGGAAAGAGGGAAGGAAGAGCTACATAATACACAGCTAGCACCTAGTACAAGTCACAAGCTGAGCTCTCTGAAATAGCTGCACCTGAGTTTCATTCAGATCATCTAACTAGGGTAGAAGTAAAGTCAGGTATCTCCACACAGCCACACATGCGCTCATGTGCGCTCTCTCTCTCTCTTACACACTTACCTACACACACACACAGGAGCATAAACACACACCTCAGCATCCACAGGATGCAATTCGCCTTTCGGGTGAGGCCGCACATCTGGGCCGTGATGGGCCGACTCGCACTTCCCTCTCTTACAGTCCCCACCACAGGTCTTTTTCTCCCCTCTCTGAAGGGCCTGCAGCCGGGAGATGAACTTGGTCTTCCAGGCTGTGAAGTCGGCCTCGATGCTGCCATGTTTGCTCTGAACTGCATTGCAGTCGCCTTCCCCTCGGGTCAGCACCCGCTGGGCACCAAGCATCCAGAGCCACTTGTCAACGTTCGTGCTGACCTTTAGGAGGGAAGAGAGAGACACACACTGAAAAACCCGCAAACCACAAACACACAAACTCAAAGTCCAATCTGTCCTCCAAAGCAGACCTCCAGGCTGCACTGCAGAAACCCAGTGTCGGGGCTACAGTCCAGGAGCGTCTGTGGAGGAACACAGCAGGGGTCCATACAACGCTCTTCCAGCTCCAAGCTGGCCTGTCAGCCTAGCTACTCAGGAGTTGGAGGATCTCAGGTCCAAGGCTTCTCTGGACTATTTAGCAAGTTTAAAGCCAACCTGGGCCACTTATGAGACTCTGTTCCAAAATAAAAAGGCTGGAAATATTCCTCAGTGACAGAGCTCTTGCCTAGTACACAGCAGACCCAGGGTTCAGTCCTCAGCACTGTATAAACTAGGTGTGGTGGCACACACTTCTGCATTGTCACAAGTCTGAGATGAAGGCAAGAAGATCAGAAGCTCAAGATTATTCTAGCTGAAAATGGAGCTGAGTGGCAAAGCCTAGAATCCCCCAGTGAGGGGCTGGGGGCGTGGCTCAGTGGTAGAGCCCCTGCCTAGAATTCCCCAGTGAGGGGCTGGGGGCGTGGTTCAGTGGTAGAGCCCCTGCCTAGAATCCCCCAGTGAGGGGCTGGGGGCGTGGCTCAGTGGTAGAGCCCCTGCCTAGAATCCCCCAGTGAGGGGCTGGGGGCGTGGTTCAGTGGTAGAGCCCCTGCCTAGAATCCCCCAGTGAGGGGCTGGGGGCGTGGCTCAGTGGTAGAGCACCTGCCTAGGATCCCCCAGTGAGGGGCTGGGGGTGTGACTCAGTGGTAGAGCACCTGCCTAGGATCCCCCCGGTGAGGGGTGAGGGGTAAGGGGTGAGGGGCGTGGCTCAGGTACTTGCTTAGCATGTTCAAGGCCCTAGGATCCATCATCAGCACCATAAAGAATCAACATTAATGTAATAATTTACTACTATTATTAGGGCTGGAAAGATGACTCAGCAGTTAAGAGAACCGATTGTTCTCCCAAAGGACCCACACTGAATTCCCAGCACCCACATGGCAGCTCACATGTCTAAAATTCTGGTTCCATGATATCCAGCACCTTTTTCTGATTTCTGCAGAGACCAGGCATACAAGTGTTGCACAGATAACCATGCAAGCAAAACAGACACACACACAAATTAAAAAATAATCAAAGTTCATAGGTTAGTTTTCACATATAATGTGTTCTCATGAGACCTTGTCTGTCTTTTGGTTAAGGAAAGACCTAGTTTTATAACTCACCACACACCTACCTTGTTGAAGTGGCTCCGGTACGCAGAGTCTCCCAGGCCAAACACTGCATAGTGCAGTCCCTTCAGGTAAGTTTTGCCAAAGCGGAAATCATTAGCCGCTTCTTCTAACCACTTGCAGAACCACTCTGCACTCTCTGTAGGGCGGCCGTCAGTGTACGTAGCAACCAGGAAGGCACAGACGGTTTTCCTAGCAATCTGAATGAAGCGGCATTTGGGTCAGGAGGACAGTGGAAGCATGATTCCGAAAATATTCAAGACAAGAACGGAGAAATGACTCTGTGGTTCAGAATACCCGCTGCTCTTACAGAGAACCCAGGTTCTTTTCCCAGAACCCACACAGTGGATCAGAATCAGCTATAACTCCAGTTCCAGGGGAATCAACAAAGCCCTCTCTGGCTTCCATGGACACCAGGCACGCACACAGTGCATTTATAGACAAGCAGGCAAATGCTGATAGTCAATGTCTTAGGGTTTACTGCTGTGAACAGACACCATGACCAAGGCAACTCTTATAGGACAATATTTAATTGGGGCTGGCTTACAGGTTTAAAGGTTCAGTTCATTATTAAGGCAGGAACATGGCAGCATCAAGGCAGGCAATAGTGCAAGAGGAGCTGAGAGCTCTACATCTTCATCTGAAGTCTGCTACCCGAATACTGACTCTTAAGCAGCTAGGAGGAGGGTCTTAAAGTGCACGACCAAATAAGGCCACACTTCTGAATAGTGCCATTCCCTGGGCCAAGCACATTCAATTCATGACAGTCAACAAATAAAAAGACATATTAAATCTTTAAAAAATAGTAATATGGAGGGTTTTGATTGTCTAAGTGAAGTTCATTTTTCAGATACAGGCATTGGAGTGGAACACAGTGGTTAACCAGGAATCCCTAAGAACTCTCAGGAAGCAGAGGCAAGAGGACTGCTGCGAGTCTGAGGTCAAGCCAGCGCTACTGGGCAGGATCCTGACTCAAAAAACAAATAGAGTCAAGGCAGAAGCCAGAAGAGGACATCACACTTCCCAGAGCTGGAATTATGGGCAGCTGCGAGACACCCAATGTGGGTGCCAGGAACCGAACCTGGCTCCTCTGCAAGAGCCACGGGAACTCTTAACTAGTGTTTCATCTCTACAGCCCCAAACTTGGGAGTTTTAACTGAGAAAAAAAAAAGAGAAAAAAAAAAAAAAAAAAAAAAAAGAGAGCTGGAGAGATGACTCTGGTTAAGAGCACTGACTACTCTTCCAAAGGTCCCGAGTTCAATTCCCAACAACCACATGATGGCTCACAACTATCTGTAATGGGATCTGATGCCCTCTCCTGGTGTGTCTGAAAACAGCTACAGTGTACTCACATTAAATAAATAATCTCTTAAAAAAAAAAAAAAAAAAAAAAAAAAAAGACATTTACCAACCTCTCCTATCAGATTGTCATCTGGATCATATTCCTTCAGATTAATAATGGTCACAGGCAGGTCCAGAGAGGTGACAGCTTTGGCAAGAATCACTGCAAATCCCTAGAAAGAGAAGAAGATAATAAACTCTTCAGTGTACCAAATAAGGGAAGCATGGCCGCTGTTTGCTCCAGGTGGCAAGGGAGCATGGCACCCCTTGTGGTGGATGCTGGACGCTTCTTTAGCAACTTTGACTTGAGCGGTCATCACTGTGAACAGGGGGTTCTTATCCTCTGCTTCCGGAGTTCTCAAGCCCATCACTGAGATGAGGCACTGGGTGGTGTTCCCACGCTATAAAGGTGTGCCCAGGGATAAATCACACTGCTTTTGGTGCTCTATCCCAGTAGGAAGAGGAAAATTGTGACGAAAATGGAAATAGAGAAGCCGGGGCTGGTGAGATGGCTCTGTGCACAAAGGAAGGCACTTGCCCCCAAGCTTGATGAGCTGGGTTGATTCCTGGGGCTTACATGATAGCATGATAGAAAGATAAAACCAACTGACCTCCACACACATGTACACATACGACAGATATACATGATTGTTTTGTTTTGTTTTTTAACTTTATTTTAGACTGGGGAAACAGTTCACTGGATAAAGTGCTTGTAGCATAAGATGAGGACCTGGCTTGTATCTGTGTAAAGCCGGACACAGCGGCACACACTGGAATCCAGTGCTCCTACACGATGGGACATGGAGACAGGAGACTCCCAGAAGCTAGTACGCTAAACTAGCCTGGGGTCCACAGGCTTAAACAACACAGACCCAGTCTCAAACAGAGTAGAAAATGAGGACAAACACCTAAGTTTGTCTTCTGACCTCAACTTATACACTCTGGCACGTGCAGACCCACACTCAACACCCAAAACAACAAAAAAAAAAAAAAAAAAAAAAAAAAAAAAAAAAAATTAAAAGAACCTAAAACCCAGCAAGATGTTTATGTATTTATAATCCGAAAATTTAGGAGTCAGAGAGGAGTGGGTCCCTGGGTCTCACAGACCAGCCAGTCTAGCCACATGCACATGTGCTGGTGTACACACAGGTGCTAGTATATGCACATGCACACAAACACAGCTGAGTGGCAGGGAATAAGAAGCTAGCTGACAGGCAGGAAGAGGCCCTGGAGTCAAGGTTGTGTCTGACAGAGCCCAGGAAAGCTCTGGCCTTAAGTCGACTACAGCAGGAAGAAGGTAGGAAACAGAATACCAAGTTACTATACCGCAGGGAGGGAGATACACTGATGTATGTCAGAGACCAGGGGTCAGTTGCCCTCTCCCCTGTAACAATCTTGTCAGCCCTCCCAAAACACATGAGCAAATGCTTCAGGAAAGCTCAAATTTCCAGGCAGGTAGGTTGACACTCAAGAAAAACACCCCTCCCTTTTGCTGCTTGGCATTCCCAGGACTTAGCCCCTATCACCACTTCACTGACCGTGCCAGCCTCGCCTCTGGGCAACATTACACAGAAGCAAACCACACAGACAAAGCCCTGGTCCTGAAGATGCTTCTATAAAAGTGTCAGTAGAGCCACCAGGTGGTGATGAGCACCATGGAAGAAAGGATGAAAGGAGAGGTGCAGGCTGGGGCAAGGAGAGCAAGGAGGTTACTATGCACAGAATGTCAGCACAAGGGTGTGTGTGAAAACCCTTGTTAGTAGTAAGTAGTCTACCCTTGTTACTCAGCCCAAAGTCCCTAAAACTCTTGAATTCACTATCTTGCCAGTGACATGACTCACCACAGAACCCTTAAAGGACTCCAGGACAGAGGCTGATGGCCAGGAAAACCAACCATGTGACTAGAATTTAATCACCAATGACCAACAATTAAAAGGAGCTATTATGTGATTAATATGTAAGAGAAAGCCTAAGGGTTAATCAGTAAAAGTCATTCTCTGGTATACACAGAATTTGAGGTCAGCCTGGAATAAAGGAAAGCTTGTCTGAAACAAAAAAATTATAAGGCTCTGAATGGGACCAGTGACACTGCTCAGTGGGTAAGTTAAGGCTCTTGCCACCAAGCAGGACAACCTGAGTTTGATCCCGAGGACCCACATAGTAAAAAGAGAGCCAACTCTGGCAGGTTGTCCTGAGCTCCATGTTGGGTGCAGTAGTGTGTGGTGCACATACACACATACATAACTTCAATAACCTAAAAGAATGCAGGTGGCCACAGCTGTAATACAGCGTGCACAGAGCCACACTGCTGTCATGAGGTGCATTAGTCTGGTGACTCTGAAGAGCCTGTGCCCACGCTGTTATATCCTTGCCCTCCTCCTAAGCAACTGCTTTCCCTGATCCCTTGTGCTTGAAATGTACAAAAGTGTTTCTGAATAAACTCCAGTTTCTCCCGTTGACAAATGACAGGCTGGAGAGATGGCTGAGCAGTTAAGAGCACCCTGACCTTCCAGAGGACCCAGGTTTAAATCCCAGCATTAGCATGCATGAAGGGTCACATCAATGTGTAGCTCCAATCCCAGGGGACCTGACCCCTTCTTCTGGCCCCAAGGGCTCCAGGCATGCAACAGACATGCAGGGAAAACATCCCTCACGTAAAATAAATTTTTATAAAATGGTAAAGTAACAATTACAAGGCCAGCGACACGGCTCAGTGGGTAAGGGCCAACTACCAAACCTGATGCCCAGAGTTTAAGCCTCCTCTCCCACCCTCCCATCTCCCCTTCCCTCTAGCCACATGGTAGACTCCTGCAACGTGTATGAACACGCAGGCTCAAACACACACTAAGCGAATAGTTTTTTAAATCAAATAATGAAGATAAGAAGTATTACCCCAAACAGGACTCCTGAGACCATCTCAAACCAAACAGCTGTCTGTATAACGTCCACGGGAGGGAAGCAGAACCCTCTCCAGCAGCACAGGAAATGATGTTTTTAGAAGGATGCATTTTCACAGCAGCCTTACTCGGTCTCTTCCTAGAAAGCACTCGGCAGTCCTGACCTTCTTTCCAGGGAAGCTGGTAGCATGTGCATCCAAGAAGAGCAGGCAAGGCTCTCCAGTCTGAGCCTGCCTCAACATCTACCTTCCCTGCCTCTAACACACTGACTGCACTGGCTAGATGTGCGAACTTGCCAGGGACAGAGCCCTTCCCTGGCATCAACACCATCATTCACTTCTCACTAGTGCCTGGCACATCCAACCAACAGCTGATAGCCACAGGCATCCCAAGGCAGCTATAAAAGCAGCACATTAAAAAAATAATAATAAAAAAAAATAAATCAAGCTTGCTTCATTACCAGAGTGCTCAACAACTTTTTCTACCTCGACTGTGGGGTTCTCACATGTGAGATTACAATGTCATGTCACAGTGTTGGATGTGCCCGAAGTCCACATCCTATCCCTACAGCAGAATCGCCATCCTCCGGAGGTAGACAAAGGCTTCAGGCTCCTTTGAGACCAGAACCCACAGACACTGGGACCAAAAGAAGGAAGCCATTCATCATTCCAGAAAGGAACGAAGAGAGAGGGGAGAAGCGATTAGAAGGCTGACAAAGCTAACTGCTGAAGGAGGGTTTCTGGAATTTTCTTTAAACATGGGGAAAACAAAGGAGAATCATGATGAGAAATGTTCACCTTGGCAGTGCCCGTCTGTGATCCGTAGAAAATCTTCACTGCAGACACATGTGTCTGCTTCTTCTGAGGGGAGAGGGAGCTATCAGGAGCTCCTGGGACACTCTTCTGGGAACGAGTGACCTTGAAGATGAACAAAGGAAGAGACTCCATCAAGACTCAACCTCAGGCAGAGGCAGGGGGATCTGTAAGTTCAAAGCCAGCCTTGTCTACAGAGGCATGAAACGCACAAGAAATTTAGAAGATTCAAGAAGCTCCCACCATGGTTCTATAAGCAGCAAACAATTGCCTGGAAGACTTTCCGGTGGAGCTGCCTGGCAGGTGTGCAGGAAGGAGCCACACCGGGGCAGGGCTTTCAGGCGGTGCAGCTTCCCAAGAGGCAGGCATGCTGCCGGAAGCAACCCCAGTAAACTGACTAGTTCACAAAGCAGGACTTGGATGAAAACATTTCTTCAGTCTGGCATAGCCCTCTCCTGAGGTGAACAGAAACAGTACCTGAGAAAGTGTCACGTGACAGGTGAGACGGGAAGTCAGTACTTGTAAAGAAGTGTGGTGCCATGTGTGCTCATGCGCACGCACACGTGAGTACAGTGATCAAAGATTAAAGAGGGTGTTGGAGTCCCTGGAACTAGAGGTACAGGCAGTGGGAGCAGAGCTGGAGTCCTCTACAGGAGCACACATCCTCTTAACCGCCAGGTCATTTCTCCATGTCCACAGCCAGTTTTTTATGTGGACTCTGGGAATTGGACTCTGGTTGTCAGATTGTCATGTCTGCATGGCTGTAACCCTCTGAAATTCTCTCCAGAGCCAAATATTTTCTATTCTTTCAACTTAATCCTAAAAACCACCAGGATGTGGCGAGCAAACTGGGTTCTGATGTTCTGACCTCTAGCGGGTATAAAAGGAAAGATTACCCTAATCCCTGAAAGCTTTATTTTTCTCATTTATTTATCTATTTACCCATCTATCTCTTCATTGATATATATATATATACATATATATATATATATATATATTTTTTTTTTTTTATTATTAAGGAAGGTTCTCTCTATGTAGCCCTGGCTGTGACCTCACTCCGAAGACCAGGCTGACCTCAAACTCAAGAGATTCACCTGCCTCTGCCTTCACAGAGTGTGGTGATTAAAGGCATGCACTACCACACCTAGGTATTTTTCTCTTGGCAAGTTAAAATTCCATTATAAAAATCTCCTGGATTCTAACTTAGGCCACATAGTCTTTAAAATGTTAAGGGAAAAAAAAATTAAGGCATTAAAAAAAATCTACACAAACAAAAATGTGATTTAATACCCTGTGGCATTAGGCTGGAAGAGTCACTCAGGAGTTTAAAACAGGAGGACTGCTCAAAGTTAAGGCTAGTTAGTGGCTACATAGTTAGTATGCAGCCAGGGATACAAAACACAGCTCTATCTCACCTAGCTGGGTAGGTGGGCAAAGGCTCCTGTGGCCAAGCCTGCTGACTGGAGCTCAATCTCTAGAACCTACAGTATGAAAGAAAGGAACCAACTTCTGAAAGGTGTCACCCCTCCTTGGAAGACAGACAGATATTATGGAAGAAAGGAACCAACTCCTGAAAGGTGTTGCCCCTCTCCCACACAGATAGAAACAAACACACACACACACACACACACACACACACACACACACATACCCCAAATAAATAAATAAACACCAAAAAAATGAAAAATAAGAACTCAGGGAGATGGCTCAGCAGTTAGGAGCACTTACTGCTTCCAGAGGACCTGGGTTCAACTCCAGCAACCACATGGTGGCTCACAACCATCTGTAATAGGATTCGATGCCCTCTTCTGGTGTGTCTGAAGACAACTACAGTGTACTCATATACATAAAGTGAATCTTTAAACAAAATAAAAACTCTAGAGGTTCTTTTTTAGCTTTTCTGTAGTTTTATGAAAGCTTTGAAAATTTGTCTTTCCTTTTGAAAAAGAAAAATGAAGGCAGGTGCTGGAGAAATGGCTTAAAGTTAAAAGCCATTGTTGTTCTGGCTGAGGACCTGAGTTCAGTTCCCAGCGCTCCCATGGTGGTTTACAAGCATCTGTAACTCCAAGTCCAAGAGACCCAATGCCCCCCTTTGACCTCCAAGGTCAACATACCTACATGCACGTGGTCAAAGACATACGTATAAAATGATTCTCAGGAAAAAAATGGGAGATGGATCAGACAGTACATCCATCAGTTACACACACACACACACACACACACTGAGGACCTGAGTTCAAACCCCAGTGCCCACATTAAAAACCTGAGTGTGGTGACACATACCTGAAATCCCAGTGCTGGGGAGGAAAAGAGAAAAAAGTTCTGGTTCACTGGCTAGCCACCATGGTCCAATCAGCAAACTCCAGGTTAAACGAGAGACCCCGATCACAAAATTAGATGAGGCATCAGAGACAAGGCTCAGTGGTCAAGAGCACACACCTGGCCAGTTACAACCACCTGTAACTCCTACTCCAGCAGATCCAATACCCTCTTCTGGCCTCCACAGGCACTATACACATACCCACACATGGGCCCCTAATTACAAATAAAATCTATTAAGGGGAGAGGTAGAGAGAGGAAAAAAAACCTACCCCAATTACCTGTTTCTTGACAATGATCTGGACACAAATCCAAAGGGTAACTCCCAGGGCACAGCCCATATATATGTAGAACCTGTTCATCCATAGCGACAGCAAAGGTGAGGAAAAGTCCCACACATCCAGAAGAGGACCTAAGTTTAAAACCACACAGATTTAACAACACAGCAGGGCAAACTTCATATTCAATGATCTAAGAAAGGTAGATAGCTGGGTCAGTTTTTTGGTTGAAACAAAGTCTCGTTTTGAAGACCAGGCCACCTTCAAACGTAAAACAACCCTCCTGCCTCTGTGTACAAATAGTCTTCTTGTGGTTGCTGTCACTGTTACTTTTTTTGTGACAGAGAGCCTCTCTATATAGTTATGGCTGTCCTGAAACTCACTAAGAAGACAGGCTGGCCACTTGCCTCTGCTTTCCAAGTGTTGGGAGTAAAGGCATGTGCCACCATTTAAAAAGATTTATTTGTGTTACTTTCAGTTACATGATGAAACTAGAGGCATGATGAACCTTGGAAGCCAGAGGTGAACTCCAGTCCTCTGGAAAAGTAGCAAGCATCCTTAACCACTGAGCAATTTCTCTAGCCCAAGTTTGATTTGTTTTCAATCAGAGCCTTAAACACAGAAACTGAAAAAGATGTTTTTCAAAGGACTAGAAATCTGAACTGTACTGTTTACAGGGGCTGTTCAGTAGACCCAGAAGCCTCAAAATATGTGTATAAGGAGTTACTCCCACCACCACCCGCCCCTGAAGTTAGGCCAGTTTCCATTGAAATGTATCCCTAAGTCTCAGATAGGGAAAAACCTAGTTAAGAGCATAAATTGGTCCTCCCTGCTCCCAGGAGCAACGGCCTCCTGCCAATATGTGCGTTTAGCAGGCTGAAGTAGGAGTAACACCGTTCATTTTTAAGGCTAACCTGGGCTATATCTGAGTCCCAGGCCAGCTTAGACTACACAGCGAGTTCCTAATCTGCCTGGGTAATGAGTTCCAGGTGAGCCTCGGCTATACACTGAATGCCGAGCCCATTGCTTCACATGTTGAGTTCCACACCTGGGCTACATGGTGAGTCCCAAGTTTTCCTGAGCTACACAGTGAGTTCTCAGTTAACGTGGGATACAAACAGAAAAACAAAGAGAAATGAAATAAGATGAAGGAAGGAAAAATAAGATACAATAAAAACAAAAAGTAAAACATCAAGTGCAGCAACCTATGGCCCTATGTGGGGAAGGAAGCTGTTTCCTCCTGCCCGCCCCAGACCCTGGCCAGCCCGGCCTCACCCATCCTCCGCGGAACCGGAGCCCCGCAAGTCGCCAGCAAACGCAGAGAGCGCGGGACTGAGATCAGGAGGGTCAGGTTTACGGGACCAGGGAAGCCATGCCGTCCGCAGACCGGTCTGCATTGGCCACAGAAGACAGGGGCGGGCCAGAAGAAGAAGACGGAGCTCGCGGAAACTCCAACCTCCTCTCTGATAGGCTCAAATAGAAAAGAGGCGGGACCAGAGAGAAGCCATCGATTGTAACCCTGGAAAAGATGCAAGAGCACTTCCTGTTCTTCTCCGATTGGCTCAGAGTGAAAAGGGGCGGGCCTGTAAGAAGCTCCGTCCAGAGAAGAAAAGGCAAAAGCAAGCGTGCTTCCGGCTCCACTAGGATTGGCTCGGAAGGGAAAAGGGCGGGACAGAAGGCAGTACTATCAAGAAATGAATGACAGACAGCTCTGCATGGTTCACACCATTAATCTTAACACTCCAGAGACACAGGTAAGCAGATCTCTAGGAGTTCCTAATTAGAGGACAGCTTTGTCCGCGTAATGAGGTCCAGGACATATGTATGCCAGGGCTATAGAGAAACCCTGTCTCAATAAATAAATAAATGAAAGAAAGAAACGAATTCAGCTTGGTAGCACAAGCACTCTTGAGGCTGAGACAGAAAGATCACGAGATTCAGGTTAGCTACTATTTAGAGAAAGAGTCTCACTGTATAGCTCTGGATGGCCTGTAACTTGCCTATGTGGAAAAAATGGCTTCGAATTTACAATGCAATTAGCCTGCCTCCGACTCCCAGGTGAACAAGTGCGTAGAACAAGAGAATTTTTTTTTTACTTCTTTAAAGAAATTGTGTCTGAGAGTGTGTGCGCGTGTGTGTGTCTTCAGACACACCACAGGGTATCGGATTCTATTGCAGATGGTTGTGAGCCACCATGTGGTTGCTGGAAATTGAACTCAGGATCGCTACAAAAACAGCACTCTTAACCAGAGCCATCTCTCCAGCCGCTCCAAGAGAATTTTTAAATGAGAAGAAAAGGGAGTCTAAAAAACAAGCAAATAAACAAAACGGACTAAGGGCACCCAGGTGTAGTAGCGCATACTTCTAATACCAATATTCGAGACTGAGACAAAATGAGGAGGATTGGATTGCCTACAAATTAGACTAAAATCCACTGTGACTATAGTAAGCAGTCCAGATGTACAGTGAGCGGGCTTATTTGCATTTTAACTGGAATTGTTTAGGTTAGAAAAGTAGAACTTGACGGGTGTATTAGACGAAGTGTCTGCTAACGGTATACGCACTTAAGTATTTAAGAATAAAACCATATGATGATTTGTTTTGAAGGAGATGATGAAAAAGGCTCTCAAACAACCGAGGCTGGCCTCGGACCCCCTGTGTTGGTGAAGATGGCCTTGAACTCTTTGTATCCTGTCTATACCTGCCAAATTCTGGTGTTACAGGCGATGGCCATCCCAATGAGTAATTCGTTGTAAAATAATACACTTAAAAGAGGGGGAACAGGTTGGTAATTATTGAATCAAGATGGAAGCTCGTTACACTTTTTAACCTCCTTTTTTGCCTCTAAATTTCTTCTCTTAAAACGTTAAAAATGAGTGCAGCGTCTGAATTCTGCAGAACTATTCAACCAGAATACCAAGTTTCCACCGGAACAATAAACATTACTCACCAGCCTAGAGGCATAACTGGCGCGTTTAAATGACGTCGCAACCGAACGGACCGCCTTTCTTTGAGGGCGGAGATAGAGGGCGCAAAAGTCACACCACGCAGGCGTAGTTGCTTTCTTGCCGTCTGCCCGACTAGTGCGCCACCTGACGCATGCGCAGTAGGGCAACGGGTGCGAAGTAGCTGCTGCCCCTGAGTAGGTCCCGGAAGAGCCGCGCACTCCTTGGGCGTTAAGGGTTCTCGCGCCGCAGGGTCGTTTCTGCTGAGCACTTGGGAGTCCCCGGCAGCTCGAGATCTGTGAGCAGCCATCATGTCGATCTTCACCCCCACCAACCAGATCCGACTGACTAATGTGGCCGTGGTGCGGATGAAGCGGGGAGGGAAGCGCTTCGAAATCGCCTGCTATAAAAACAAGGTCGTCGGCTGGCGGAGTGGCGTGTGAGTGATCCTGTGCCCAAAGTTCAGCGAACCGGCCACCCCGAGGCCTGGCCTCCCTAGCCCCGGCTCTTGAGAGCCACGGGTACTTTTCAGGCCTGGTTTGCCTGATTCGGATTGGGTTTTGGTTTGGGATTTGTTGGTGCCATTAAAAACTGCCAACTGCAAACTCAGTCAGAGCCGGGTAGGACTGGTGGCCTAGGACTGTAATCCCATTGCTCAGAATACTGAGGCGGGAGGATTGCTGCGAATGCCAGATGTGTTTGGCCCTGTCCTATTAAAACAAAGCTGCAGTCAAGAGGACCCGAAATTGTGGTGGCCTCTTGGATTAATGAATAAGACAGAAATCCGATACTCCAAACGCTATCACAAAGAAATGAAATGTTGTGGTCGTTTTCCAGGGATAATAATCGGGAAGCTAATTCTACACCTACAGATACTGAAATTAGTACAGCATGGTCACTCACACCTCAGAATCCCCATTTTCCCAAAGTGTTTAGTGTCTTCGATACTGCCATCTAGGGACAGATATTCCAGAATGAAAGCACCACTCCCCACCACACCCTGAGTTTCCTTACATAAAACAATGACGTAGTTTAACCCTCTGTGGTGAAGTGGAAGCATACAGATACTGTCCTGAGTTTTCAATTGGTTATGTGCAGGTAGTCACCAGGGGGAGAGTAATAGTGTGTGTGCAGTTCTCTCTTTTTTCCTTTAGGGTTTGTTTTGTTTTTGAGGCTGGGCCTTAAACTCCCAATTTCCCTGCCTCACCTTCTAAATGACGGATTACAGCTGTGCACATCACACCCAACTTGCAAGGATTCCCATTTATCTTGTTGACATCTTGTGTTTAAATGTGAGTGGATTTCAACTGTCCAGTGGATTCACGTAGGACTTTCTCTCCTGCCCTTTCAAGGGAAAAAGACCTTGATGAAGTTCTGCAGACCCATTCAGTGTTTGTCAATGTTTCCAAAGGTCAGGTTGCCAAGAAGGAAGACCTCATCAGTGCATTTGGGACAGATGACCAGACTGAAATCTGCAAGCAGGTAGGTCCTGCCAGCCGCAACATAACACATTTTCAAGATCATAGCCAACATCAGGACTACTCTTTCTCTTGATGAGTTTTTGTTTATTTTAGATTTGTTTGTTGTTTGTTTGTTTATATTGTTGGGAGATTTGGGAGGTTTGTATGGTATTTGTTTGTTGCTATTTTTTTCCGAGACAGAATCCCACTCTGTAACCAAAGCTGCCATCAACTCAGCAGATAGCCAGCTTCTGACTCCCCAGCATCATGCCACCTCACCCACGCCCATTATAAATTGCAGTGATTAAGACCGGAGTCCAGTACTCCAAATACTGTCACAAAGGAAAAAAACCCGACTGTAGTTATTTTTCTAGAATAATAATCGGGAAGCTAAGCCTGCAAATACTAAAATTAATACTGCAGATCTCACACACACACACACCCTCCTCAGAATCCCCACTTTTACCCAAGTACGCAGTGTCTCTGCTACTGCTGTCTAGGGACAGATATTTTAGGATGGAAGCACCACTCCCCACCACACCCTGAGTTTTCCTCACATAAAACAATGTCATGATTTTTTTTTTGTTTTGTTTTGGGGTTCCCCCCTCCAAGATTAAGTGGAAGAATACAGATATGGGGGGAGGGGAGTCAGCACACAGTATATCACTCTGTAGCTCTGGCTTCCCGAAACTCACTGTGTAGACCAAGCTGGCCTTGAACTCACAGTGATCCACCTGCCTCTGCTTCCGAGTTCTGTAATTAAAGGTGCATACCGTCATGCCCAACTTTTTTTATTATTTACGTATGCACATGAGGGAAAATTGGTGCAAGGTGCCTGAGAAACTAGAAAGTGACCACAAAACTAAAATTGGACGCCCCTGGACCCAGAGTTAGAAGTGTTCGTTAGCTCCGCTCTCTGGGTGCTGGGAATTGAACTCCAGTCCTCGGGAAGAGCAGCAAGTTCTCTTTGCCACTGTACCTTCTCTCCAGCCCCCTAACCCCCACGATCATCTTCATAGTGAGAGGTGGTTGTTTTGTTTGAGAGTTCTCTTAGCCTTAAGTGGCTTTTCTGTAACTCTGTTGATAGTTCCCAGAGCATTTCTGCCAGTTTTAGGTTAAAGCTGGTGGGACATTAAATATTCTGCCAACTTTGGGCATTGAAATTTGCAATTGCCTTTCTGAGGCCTCGACACTGGACCCATCTTTCAGCTCATCCTTAGGAGCCCCATGACTACCTGCTTCTCCATCTTTGTTTTTTGAGACAAGGTTTCTCTGTGTGGCCCTGGCTTTCCTGGAACTCACTCTGTAGACCAGGCTGACCTCAAACTCGAGAGCCACCTGTCTCTGCCTCTTGAGTGCTGGGCTTAAAGGCATGTACTGCCACCAACTGGCTCTGGCTCTTCATCTCATCAAAGAATATAGAAGCCATCAACTTTTCTAATAACTCACCTTATTTACCTGACTGTTTCCTGTCCCAACCCCAGAGCTTTTTTTTTTTTTTTTTTTAATAAAAAAGAGCAAGATTTCACTATATAGCTCTGGCTGGCCTGGAATTTGCTATGTAGACCAGGCTGGCCTCAACCTCAGAGATCTAGGCTCTGTCTCCCAAGTGCTAGGACTAAAATTGAATGACACTACATCCGCCTATGGGTTTGTTTTATGTTGTTGTTGTTTGGGGGAGTGGGGGGGTTCTGTGGTGGTTGTTCTGAGGATTGAACCCAGGGCCTTCAGCATCCAAGGTAAATGCTACCACCAACCTTCCTATTGTTCCCTTAACACAGTTTCTCATGTTGTTGTGACTCCAACCATAAAATTGTTTTTGTTGCTACTTCATAACTGTAATTGTGCTACTACTATGAATCGTACTGTAAATATCTGATATGTGGGGTCACGACCCATAGGCTGAGGACTGCTGCTCTAGGTCTTTATCCCTGGCCCTCAGTAAGTGGGATCATGAAAGGCCTTATAATCCCATGCTGGGTTTAGGCAGCACGCGGTTCTGCATCAGCAGCTGCAGTGGATGACACTTCCTTTCCTCCCTGATAACTAATTTCGTGCAGTAGAGAAAGATAACTAGAACTAATGAGGGCTTTCTGTATTTTCTGCCATCTTTAGATTTTGACTAAAGGAGAAGTTCAAGTGTCGGATAAAGAACGGCACACACAGCTGGAGCAGATGTTTAGGGATATTGCCACCATTGTGGCAGACAAGTGTGTGAACCCAGAAACAAAGAGACCCTACACCGTTATCCTCATCGAGAGAGCCATGAAGGACATCCACTACTCCGTCAAACCCAACAAGAGCACAAAGCAGCAGGTGAGGGTTCACTGTCCTCAGAACTTAGGGCCACGGCAATATCTGATGCTCCTACCTGCCTGTCTCTGGCGCTGGGATCAGAAGCACACACTTGTAGTCTGCCTTCTGTGCTTGTGGTTGGTAGCAGGGATTTGAGCATTCTGGGTAAGCACTCTTCCTGCTGAGCCACACCCTTAGCTGCTATGTGTTGGAGCACAAATACATGCAGAATCTACTTCATGTCCAGCTCAAACCTTTAAAGACAAAGCTTGGACTTTGAGTCACGTGAATGCTTTTGCTGTTTGTATTTACTAACATATTTCATACAGCTCAGCCCTGTCAAGCCAGTCATTTTGCTACGTGTTTATATTTCAAGCACTTGGGAGCCTGGGACTAGGGGTTCTTGAGTTTGAGACCCTCTCTCAATAAGTAGTCACCGGTTTTTTAGAATATTCAGCTCTGTAGTACTTTCACAGAGCTTACAACCTTTTCAAGTAATACTGGTACCTTCATCATGAAGGAGGTGGAGGCAAAACATCATCCTTCGCTACATAACAAGTTTGAGGCAAACTGAAACTGCATGAGAAACTCTAAAGGCCTGGGAAGATGGCTCAGTATATAGGAGCACTTGCTACACAAGAATGCAGACCTAAATTTGGATATCCAGGACCTAGATAAGAATCCGAATTGGGTCCCTGCTTCTTCACCTGTAACCCCAGTGTTGTGGGGGACAGGGGCAGGAGGCTTTCTGGGAATTGCTGTCTACCAGAGCAGTTGCAAATTCAGTGAGAGACCCTTTCTTGAGAGTGTGGAAGAGGACACTAGAACAAGACACCTAGCATCCTACTGACTGTCCTGTTCTGACATACACACGCTTGAATTTTCATAGAACGTGCATAAGCAAAAATAAAGTGTTCGACGGAGCACGAAGTATAGTGTGATCCATGTAACTAACAAACTGCCTGAGTCATCAGTGTTCAGGCAGTTTCCTGACTTAGCCCTGACCATATGTATCCAGAAAAGCAGAAGGAGCCAGAGAAGAACTTGGATACACAGAAACTCTGGGCACCATCAGAACTACTCACTTTCATTCTCACAACCCAGACCGGGGACTTCTCTGCAGGGAACATCACGGGCAAGGTCATGAGGGACTAATGACTACATGCTTCACACATGCGAGAGGTCAGCCACCTCTGCACTGTTCCCTCTCCATAAATCCCTCAGATTCCTCAAGCCCAGCCCCATGTTTCCTCCACATCCAGCTCCCAGTGATGCTCCCTGCAGGTCAGTGCCAAAGATGCCAACACAGAGGCCCATCAGAACTTAAATGTGTATTAGCAGTTACATCTAAACTCAAAAGCTCTCAAGTCACTAGGCATCCTGAGACTCTGAAGGGCTATTAGACTTTCAAGGAAGCCATTGAGTCTGCCTTGTCTACCCAGTGACAGTTTCTCAGGTGGGGTGTTCACAACGTGGAAGCTCATTGCTGGACAACTGGTGGGATGCTCTAGTCCATTTTCCCAAGGAGCATTGGCCTGGTCTCACTACTGTTCTAGAATTAATGTGAACTCAGCTATGGGCTCAGGTCCTCAAGGTTCATGGCTTAAACATGGTGGGCTTAGAAGTCTCTGAGGCCAAAAAATATATATATATTTTGTAATCTTCAGATTACAATCCAGAGAAGTAACTTACCTTTACAAATGTATGTAATTCCCACCCCATACATTTTCTTGCTTTAGAACGCTGAGGACAGAGCCCAATCCTCATGCACACTGGGTAAGTGCTTTACCACTGAACTGCATTCCCAGCCTTGTCTTTCTTCCAAAGCAAGGGTTTTCTTCCATTTCACAAGATGAGACACTATCTCACTTTTCTAGGTATTTCTAGGATTGCTTGTTTCTTGGCCGTGCAGCCACTGGCGCACTGCAGTTTTGTGGGAGCTGCCTTGTTGGTGTGGTAGTGCAGCAGAGCACTAAACAACAAGCCCCTTGTTATGTCTTGAAAGGCTTTGGACGTGATAAAGCAGCTGAAGGAGAAGATGAAGATCGAGCGGGCCCACATGCGATTGCGCTTTATCCTGCCAGTGAACGAAGGGAAGAAGCTGAAGGAAAAGCTAAAGCCACTGATGAAGGTCGTGGAGAGTGAGGACTACAGCCAGCAGCTGGAGATCGTAAGATGATGGGGGCGGGGAGCAAGCGGCCCAGCCTAGGTCCAGAGATTATGACTTTAACACTTTGGTCTCCTTCTACCAGAGTAGCCTCGTTCATGATCATAAACGCTGTGTTCGTTACTTTTGCATAGTTGTGACCCAAACACTTGAGAAAGCAGATTAAAGGAAGTAAGGTTTCTTTTGGCTCAGTCTGAGAGGGTTCAGTCTACAATGCTTGGTCTCATGCGCTTGGACCGGACAGGAGGGAGAGGAGATAGGGGAACGGGAGAGCAGGTGTAGCTTACAGACAGGCCCTGAGATCCACTCCCTCCATGTAGTCCTCAGCCACTAAAGTTCCCCTAAGGAAAAGGCAAAGTAAGCCTATTGGGGACATTTCATATTTAAACCATAGGATAATATTTATAAAATGTAGGCTGGGGGAACATGTCCATGTAAATCGGATAGTGCAGTTAGCATTCATGTGATTTTCTTATTTGCTTCTTTGTCAAAGCATTCAGAGCAGAATTGTTAGCCATAGTCACCTTCTTTGAAATAATAAGATATATTTTACACTGAGTCTTCTCTTACGGTCTAATAGTAAAAGTAGAGCCAGGTGTGCACCCCTGTCACCCCAGCACCCTGCAGGTCGAGGTAGGAGAATCATGAGTTCAGGGCATCCTCAGCTCCACAGTAAATATGAGACTAGCAGTTACCAGTTCTTTTTACCAGAACATGGTTTAAGCATTTGCAGTGAAGCTACAACCCTTTTATATATAGGCACACAGAGACAGACAGAGACAGAGAGAATGAATCTGGAATCTGATATCTTAGAAAAGAGTGAGGAAATGCTAGGGATTAAACCCAGGTTTGTTTGGTTTTTTTAAAATGCATATGAGTACACTGTGGCTCTCTTCAGACACACCAGAAGAGAGTATCAGATCCCATTACTGTTGTAGTAAGCCACCATGTGGTTGTTGGGATTTGAACTCAGGACCCCTGAAGAGCAGTCAGTGCTCTTAACAGCTGAGCCATCTCTCCAGCCTCTGAACCTAGGGTCTTAATGCTAAGCAATGCTCACTCTGTGAGCTGTAGCACTGGCCAAGTGAGTCTTCAAGGATGTCGTAGGGTTTTACAGCTGTGAACAGACACCATGACCAGGGCAACTCTTATAAGGACAACATTTAATTGGGGCCGGCTAACAGGTTCAGAGGTTCAGTCCATTATTATCAAAGCAGGAGCATGGCACCATCCAGGCAGGCATGGTACAGGAGCTGAGAGCTCTGCATCTTCATCTGAAGGATGCTAACAGAATAATGGCTTCCAGGCAGCTAGGATGAGGGTCTTAAAACCCAAACCTACTCCAACAGGGACACACCTCCTTGATAGTGC
Organism: Micromys minutus; assembly: GCF_963924665.1. Classification (NCBI taxonomy): domain Eukaryota; kingdom Metazoa; phylum Chordata; class Mammalia; order Rodentia; family Muridae; genus Micromys; species Micromys minutus. Next base: position 18,957,723 of record NC_137964.1, read on the forward strand.
CACTCCCTGGGCTAAACATATATAAATCATAACAAGGGCTAAGTCCCAAAGTCCAACAGTAGATGCTTAGCATCAAGGCTGAACTTCAGACCCAGCCTGCTGCCCTGGCCTTCACCATGTGAGCAGCACCTAGAACACAGCCAGAGATCTGCCCTGAGCATTAAAACTGGGTTTATTCTTCCCTTGGAAACCAGCTATGTTAATCATTGCAGGTATGTCTAGTCGACCCAGGCTGCTTCAGAGAAATTGATGAGCTGATAAAAAAGGAAACCAAAGGCAAGGGTTCTCTGGAAGTGCTCAGTCTGAAAGACGTGGAGGAAGGAGATGAGAAGTTTGAATGACACTGCTCAGCTCCTCGGCTACAGCACAACTGGGGATGTTTGTTCCTGACAGCAGCAGCAGCAGCTCGTTTTCGTGACCTGCCAAAAGCCCTACTCAAGCAACGTGCCATTTTCCATCTTGTGTTAAACAGTTACCTAGGTACCTGGGTATTTTTGTCAATCGGGGTTTCCAGCAAAAATGAAAAAAAAAAAAATCCAAAATACAGAGTCCAGAACAGCTGTTTAATGCTGTGTATGTCTTTCTAGTTCCAAAGGGAAGACCAGAGACAGCGTTGGTGAATAAGGTAGATTTAGTACGTGACAGATCATTGGAGAGGATCTGTATAACAAAAGGGGGACGATTGCTGGGAAGGAGGATGTGGTGTTTATGCATAATGAAGGCCAGGTCTGGGGTGTGAGCTTGGAGAGAACTTCCTGCTTCCCTACCTATAGATGTATAATGACTAGGGAGAATTTGAGTTTTTAATTATCAACAAACATGGAACCACAACTGACTTAGATTATTCTTGAGAAAATATATAAAATCATTTAATACTAATTCTTAAAAGTTTATAATATGTCAGTATAGTTAAAAAAATATGTAACCAATAAAACTTATTTTTATTAAGCTCTGGCTTGCATTTCTAGACAGCTTCCTTTTGCTCTGGTTTTGTCTTCAGTCCTTTTCTCACTGCTGTGATGAAGTACCTGAACAGACATCTTAAGGAAGATAAGGTTTTCACCTCAGCTCAGTGTGAGGGAGACAGGCCTTCACAGTACAGGAGGTCTGGTGGCAGAATGGTGAGGCACTGGTCCTGCTCCATCTGCAGTCAGGAGGCAGAGATGAATGCAGATGCTCAGTCAGGACCCCAGCCCACAGACAGAAAACCCAATCTAGAGACTTAAGATGTGACCAGAGGTCTGTTCCCATGGAGATTCTGAATCCTGTCAAGATGGTGGTACCAACACAAATTGAGGTGGGCGTGGGGAGTTATCCCAGCACTAGAGGTAAGAGGCAGAGTTAAGGCTAGCCTAGTTGCCAGCATGCTCTAAGACAGCCAGGACTACGGAGAAATCCTGTCTCAAAACCCAAACAAACAAAACGTCCAAGAGCATAATGTACCTTGACAGTCTTTTGGTTTTGCTTTTAATTTCTTCCCATTAGGAGTCAATCTCCTGCCTCAGCCTCCCAAATACTGGGATTACAGACCTGTGACCAACCCCTATTTTTAGAGTTTGTTCATCTATAGCCAACTAATATAGCACAAGAAATGTGGTTTTTAGAGGCCCAGCTTTCACAAATGTGTTTCTTTCTGGGACTTATTTTGTTGTTTTAAATAGGTTCTCAGGCCACCAGCATGACCAGCAAAGGCCCATACCCCCAGTCTAATGACCAGAGTCCTATCCCCAGGACCCACATGGTAGGGGGGAACAGCTGACTTCTGCAAGTTGTCCTAACTTTCATGTATATGTTGGTACACATGAACCCATACATACATGGGAGGCATGGTACGGGGATAAACCCAATCTCTGATTTGGCAGCCAGCCTGGTCTACTTAGAAAGCTCCAGCCACCTGGGGCTTTGTAGTGAGACTTGTCTCCAAAATAAACAACTTAATGGAAAAAAAAGAGACAAGAATTGTCCAGTCCAGCCTGGCCTTAAACCTGCCCCTTCCTGCCTCGCTGTTCTCGGTACTAAGACCACAACATGTGCATCATACCTGCCCTGTGCCCTCAGTGAGTTTGACCACTGCAAAAGAGGTCATTTCACATTCTGGTAATCCTTGCTTTTCTGAGTGCAAGGGAGCTTAGTACAATACCTCACAAGTCAATTCTAAAGCAAGATCTCATTATAATAGAGAGGAGACATGTTTATCCTCCAAGGCATATTCTCTCCAAGGTGGGAATGAACACATAAGACTCCAAATGCAGGGTTCCAACAGAAAGTAGGAAGTGGAGGGTCAGACAAGACTCTAATACCCACATGAGCATAACCTGACCTATAGAGAGCAGAGTTCTACCCACCACCACCACCCACAAAGTGGGTGCTAGAAAGTGAACTCAGGTCCTATGGAAAGTAAGCTCTTAAGCACTGAGCTATCACCAGCCATAGCCTGTTGTTAATGGTGTCTGGGGGCACACTAAGGATTTATAGGTAATTGACCCGGGATCTTTAACCTCTGCTGGTTCATTGGGTGTGTGTATCCTGTGCACTGAGAATGGAATCCAGAACCCTACTGCTGAGCTGTCCCCTCGGCTGCTCACTAGGAAGTTCTCAGCCAACCCTGGCTCTTTCTAAGGTCTTCTGGTAGAGTTTGGATCGGGTCCATGGTCTCATACAAGGTTTTATGCTCTTTGTTGAAGTCACCTTAGGAAACACTGGCCATCCTTCATCATCACAGCCTGCAAAGCTTGGAAGTGTTTCTTGCCTACATCTTTTGTTGAAAGAACACCTATCAGGGAGCTGGAGAGATGGCTCAGCAGTTAAGAGCACTGGCTATTCTTCCAGAGGTCCTGAGTTCAATTCCCAGCAACCACATGGTGGCTTATTAACCACCAATGGCATCAGATGCCCTTTTCTGGTGTGTCTGAAGAGAGTAACAGTGTACTCATATACATAAAAATTAATAAAATATTTTTAAAAACACCTGTCAGGCTAGAGGAAAGACAACAAACCAAGTAAATCCAGATGTTTTATTCTGTAAAGCACATATGCACATACTTCAAACACAGAAAATCAATGAGGGAGGGACGCCATCACAGATCAGCTAATGACCATCATGCAGCAAGGGACGGGAGATGGATCTGCTGCCCTTGAGTCCCACAGTGCCTACAGGAGGGTCAAAACACAGGAGGCTGGATTCCTAAGCACTGCCAAGAACACAACAGAAATACCAGGTTCCAAACGATGAGAACTTACACATAGAATCAAAACTGATTCAAGTCATACCATACGGTGAAAGACAAAAGGAAAGAGATCAATATGATCTGAAACAACCATTTCCCAGGAAGTCACTGACTTCTGACTACACCCCCATGCATGAGGACAAGCCAGTGCTGCTGGGGTCAGAGGTCTCTAGTGGCCCACTCTGACATTCCATTTCTGAGATTTACCAGCAAGGAGCAGCTGAGGGCCAGGCCCAGATGTATCTGCAGTCCCCGAAACTCAGCCCACAACCTCCTTCCCCAGCCATCCTCCATCTGTCTACCTGCTATAGTGAATAATTTGGGTTTTAAAGTATGTATCTGGCCTCAGGATGGGTCACATCTCAAGCATTTTGGGGACTTCCTCTCCCCAGGTCTTGTAGTGTTCCTCCTTCCCACCCTGTACAGATCCCAGCCTCTGCCTGTCATTACCACCAGGGTGACTAAGAGGAACACGGCCTACATGCCAATGAACGTGATTCTTCTCGTGTTTACTACTGGATCTTATTACTCAGTAGCAGCTTAATGTGAAGCTCGACAGTCCCGATGACACATTCATGCCAGCCAAGCCACATGGATTTTCTCCATCCAGCCTAACAAGGGTCTCAAAGTCTCAGAGAAGACTAAATTAAATTCACACATTAGCCATTTTATAAGCAATTCACCTCTGCTTTAAAAAGTACGAGAGCATCACATAACTACAGTGATTATTTTAACAAGATTCAATTTAGAACAAAAAAACAAGAAGTATTGTTTTCCATCTAAGAATGCCTGGGATAAAATTCCCTAGGCCAGTAAGTTTCAGAATATAGCAAGTTAACTCCAATTGAGACAGACCTACAGGACAGAAGTGCTGACGACAAACCTAAGTAGTTTTTCTTCCTTTGAGAGATAGGGTATCAGTGTGTGGCCCAGGCTGGCCTTGAACTCAAGATTCTCCTGCCTCAGCCTCCAGAGGGCTGCTCTTACATGCATTCTTCCTCACACCAAACAAATCTGGAACACTGCTTGAGAGAACACTGCATGGAGATTAAGGCAAGGCGTTGATTTAAAAAAAAAAAAAAAAAAAAAAAAAACATTGAAAACACAAGTAACGGGCGGAAGGGATCGTGAATGATTTTTCTAAATGGAACATGAGAGGGCAATGGGCAGAGGAATCAGATGGGCACAACTGCCCTAAGAAGAATTCTGGTTTTAACTAGCAAGCCATCAGAGCTTCATGCCTTCTTCAGATCTCCCCAGTATCAGTTCCACTACCTGTAATGGTCATTCTCCTTCTGGAGAAAATGAATGCAAAAAATTTAAAAAAAAAAACAAACAAACCACACACCTTCCTTTTATTAAAAAAAATAAATAAATAAAAGAGCAAACCCTATTTGTGAGCATTAGAGCAACCTGCCATCTCTTCTGCCTCGTGAAGTCAGTCAGCCCGCACAGCCCTGTGCCTCCACCACAGCTACATCTCTACTAGGAGCACAGAGAGGCAGAGCACTCCAGTTCCTAGCTGCCGGTGTAGAAATGGAACTCTGATCTTCACTACAGAAGTTACAGAATTAACTTGGGTGCAGGACCTTTTACCTAGGATAGACAAGCATGTCTGTCCTAACTAGGGGAACAGTAAAATGCAACATGTTCTTTTTCTCTTTAGGAAAAAAAAAAAAAAAAAAAAAAAAAAGCTTCCTTGCAAGCAAACTGAGAAGGAATTACTGCTGTCACTATATTGAGCCATGGACATGTAAGAGTCAAAGGAGGGAAATAGTGGCTTCTGAAATGCAGTGTCCTGACAAAGATACAAACAGCTTCCAACACTCAACACACCAGTCTGAAACAAGAACCACAGCAAACCTCAGCCACACTGGTGCTGGAACACGACCTGCTCAGCTCTGGCAAGATCCCCACGTCCCCCTGGCACTACATGGAAGAACCCCATGTCCGTGCCCTCCTGCCCCTCAATGAGGGTGACGGGTTCAGGCTGCATCCAGGGCAAAGCACGTGCATCACAGGACCAATTTCTAGATCAATGTTTATAAATATGTACAAATCAGTTACAGGCACTTGAAATGTCTTTGGCTGGATAACCCAACATTGCAAGATCGTATATTCACAGAGTGGCCGGGCCTGGCCAATTCAGCAGGCAATGATCATGGTTCCTGGTCTCTCAGAAAATGGGGAGCTGTGGGATTAGGCATCAGCCAAAGCCACCTAAAAGAGAGCAAGCAGACAACTGAGTCAACTAGGGAGCAACTAGTACCTAGAGATGACTATGAACATCTATTATCTTTTGGCAAGGGAATTAATAAGAATTTAAGGAAACTACCTCACCTCAGAAAAGAATGAACAAAACCTTAAGTCTATAAGCAGTTGCCAACCTGCAAAGCCACTCACTTATGCTATACTTGGAGAGCTAACCATCATTCATTCACTCATTCATTTGTTCATCTTGGAGACGGTCTCGCTACATAGCTCTTGCTGGCTTGGAATACTCTATGTAGAACAGGCTAGCTTTGAACTAATTGATTACTTTGCCTCTGCCTTCTAAGAACTGGAATTAAAGGTGTGTTCCACCATTCCTGACCTTGGATTTGTTTTTGTGAGACAAGAATTCGGGTAACCTAGGCTGACAAACTCGCTATAGAGCTGAGGATGAACTCCTGATCCTCCTGCCTCAACCTCCCAAATACTGGGATTACAGGCATGTACGAATGTCTGGTTTACAAAGTCTGCAGACTGAGCCCATGGCCTCATGCACTACTCTAACCAAGCCATATCCCTAGCCACTAGTTAACTGGCCCTGATAGGCACTCTGCTGCGTAACGCCTGTGTTGGAGGTAAAGAGGCACCCAGGGACATCAACTCTCTGTCAGAGATTATTTCAGGACAGCTATCATGAAGGCAAGACCTTTATGGAGAAAGGCCTGTTGGCAGGAGCCAGCCAGACCCACCCACTACTCACCTTCTCAGGGCAAAATTCAGGATTGCTCTGCCGCAGTTTGCTGGGTCTGCCTTTGATAACTGCATAGCAGAACATCGTTATCACCATCACGAAAAGGAAGTAACTGGTGTGCATGAGATGCAGGTTTATTAATGAGCGGTCATCCTGAAGAACAAAGGAAGCCAGACCTGCATTCCATCACTGACATTCCAGCAGCAGCTCCATGCCTGCAGCAAGTTCATTCATTCCTTTGTGGTGCTCTGAATTGAACACACTAGACTATCACTGAGCTCCATCTCCAGCCCAAAGATTCTTAAATTTGAGCAGGCAATCAATCTCTCCATGTGTCTCCAAAACTACCAAACTAGTTGTCATTATGTAAACACATGGAGCTTCCTGCAAGTGGAGCTGCACACTAACTACCAGAGTCCTGCTCATCTTTGACACATCCTCTTGATCCCCAAAACAGCTGGTCTGCCGCCCTCCCTCTGAGACAATCCTCTACTGGACAGCTGGCACATCCCACCATAGACAGCATCCCTTCTTCGGCTTTCACTACATCCCTGGCAGGAAGGGGTGCAAACTAACCTCATTCCTGAGATATCATATGTAAGCACGGTAGAAGGGTGCTGGGAGTACCTCCAGTACCTCCTCTCCATCCAGTGCTCAGGGCCTGTTTTAGAGTCTTACCCTTGAATACATCTTCACCTAGAACTCACTATATCGCACAGGCTGGCCTGGAATGCATCTTGCTTCAGCTCACAAGGGCCAGGATCTGAGGAATATACATACCAGGGCCAGACCAGTCTTCTTTAAGATTTTTACTTTTACATATATGTGTGTGTCATGTGTGTGCAGGTGCCTGTGAAAGCCAGGAGCGAATCGGGTCCTCAGGAGCTAGAGTTACAGGTGCTGAGAACTGCCTGATGTAGATGAACTCTGATCCCCTGCAGAGCAAGTGCTCCCAACTGCTGAGCCATCTTTCTAGCCCCAGACCAGTGAGTGCATGAATGCTTTACAACCGCATGACAAGGCAGTTAGGGTCCTGCTGGAGGAGACAAGTGAACACTGTGGCTGGGCAGGGAAGGCTCTGAAATCTGACCTCTGTCCACCATACAGCCTTCCCTTCCACCCCACACTAGCAGCTCTCTGGCTGTCAACATCCGTAACGAAACAGAAATTGAAAAGGGGACAGTCCAGAGAAAAAAATAAAAAGAACCCCATGCAGCACACTCAGGAAGGAAGCAAGGGCAAAAGTCATCAGTGTGGCAGACTGTACCCCGCTGACTCAGCAGCGGCCGCATCCTCCTTTTGAGGTTAAATGCTATGTAGGCCCCACTATGAAGACACACACACATTCTAGACCAGGCATGGTGGCACAAGCCTATAATCCCAATACTCAAGAGGCTGAAGCAAGAGGATTACAATTCCCAGGCCTGCCTGAGCTATATAGTGAGACACTGTCCAAAAGAAGAGAAACAAAGATTTGCCTCTTCCTATAAACTTCTCCACCCTTTTTTTACCCTAAACAGCAGTATGCTAACATTGACATTAAGCAGATATTCTGCATATAAGGTCGCATAGGAATCTCAGTGACCCCTATGGGTTACAAACACAACAGATCAACATAAAACTGTTGCTGAGAAACACATAAAACTAAGGAACAAGGCTTTTCTAAACCACAAAGGTACCAAGATACCCACAGCTCTACCATCTAGTCTCCCAGACCAACTGGAAACCTTGAGTGGCCAAGGCTAAGCTAACCCAAGATGTAACATTCATACACTCCCAGTTCCGGGATGCTTATACACACACACACACACACACACACACACACACACACACAGTCACAGACACACAGGAGGACTTGTTTCACTTACATCTGGAACAATAACGGTGAGTTTGGGATTTAAAGCGTGGTAGACTTTCCCAATGGCACCCTTATAACACCAGAAAGGATTGTAGTCTTGAGCATATTTCGTGTTGGCATCTCTGGCTGTTGTGAAGATCTTGTACCAGAGTGTGGCATTGCTGTATGTATCAGGGACACAGTGAGGTGGCTGACTGCAGGGGAGAGGAAGAGATCAGCTCGGTGACCTGAAACATTTATTTGGGCCCCCTCCACATAGCACCCGGCAACACTGAATAGAGCAACATGAGGAAAGGAGAGATAAGATGTTTGGAACAATTATCATGCTCCTCTGGGACAAATAACATTATATTTTGAGGGTTGCTTGTTATGACTCATGTTTTGAGGCAGGATCTCAATACGTAACAGAGGCTGGCCTACAAGTATCTATGGTGGTTTTTGTTTTTTTAAATACACACGTAAGGCATGGGAGTGGACACCTAAAATCCCAGAACTCCAGAGTAAGACACGATGATCTGCAATTCTATGCTAACCTCTGCCATATAGTGTTTGAGACCAAGTTAGACTACATGAGACTATCTCAAACCAAATCCCCACCAAAATTAAAATAACTGTAATCAGGTATTCATCCCCTACAGATATACACAATTTAAAGTAATAAAAATGGATCTTTAGAAAAAATGAAATAAAATATAATTTCTGGGTCACAGATATGAAGAGAGCCTTTACCTTTAATTACAGGTCACTCTGGCAGAGGACCTGGCTCTTCCTTTTCCAATACATGATTTCTTTAATAGGAAAGGTAACTGGAGAGTAGCCACAGCACCACTACCCCACTGAAGCACTAACCTGGGGGGGGGGGGGCTTCTTTCTAGATTTGTTTTGTTGAGACAGGATCTCATATGTACCCCAGGCTAGCCTTGACCTCCTGATCCTCCCACCTTCACCCTTCCAGTGCTGGAACTATAGGTGTACTTCAACATGCCCAGTTCATCTGTGTTGAAAGTGAGACCCAGGACTTTCATGTGTGCTAAGCAAACACTACCAACTGAGCTACAACCCCAAACTGGCACATCTGTTTATGGAGAAGTTAGAATTTCAGATTAAATTAAATAATCCCTGAAGCCAGCAAGATGGCTCAGAAGGTAAAGGTGCTTGCCACCAAGCCTGACAACCTGTTTTCAGTTCCTAGAACCCACTCAGTAGGAGAGAACTGACTCCTGCCAGTAGACTTGGCCTCCACAAATGCATAGGACACTTACACGGTGACAGGGAAGACTCCAGGGGCAGCTGTGAGGGTCATGCATACTGTGAACACCACCTGCTCACAGTGGCCATGGAGGGCACAGTCATCAGCGTTCCAGGCAGCAGGCAGGGTGAAGGTGATGTTGATCTCCTCATGGGCTTCTCTGCCTGTGGAAAATTTAGCAGTTTATTGGTGGACACAGGCAGAAATTCATAAACTGTTTGCTGGTATTCAAATAAATCTGAAAGCAAGTGGCCTGCACACCTGCCCTATGGGATTTCTGAATGCCACAGTCCTGATTTGTGAGGACCACCAGACTAGCCCAGCAACAAAGTAGTTCACAAAAGGCTCCTACTTTTTGTTCTTCATTCAGGGTTAGGGAGCCATGCCAGAGCCCATACAGGAACAGAGTTGGCAACTTAAGCGGAGTAAGTTTCTGTACCAATGTTACTTCACTCAGAATCAACCATTATCCCATAAATGTGCCTCAAGCACCTGTACACACAGGGAGAAGCAGAGGGTCTACCAGACTTAGGGAAGGTCTTAGGACTACATAGTGAAGCTCGCACTAAATCAAGATGTTCTAAGGTCCTAAGGAGAAAGGAGTGTTTGTTTCCTGGAATTCACAGGAGTGATTTGTACCCTTACTATCATGGCGTCAACTGTCCGCTCTTAACAGTCAAAGGCAACAGGCAGGACCCCACCAGCATCTTGTGGTCTTGATTACACAAGGGCTTTTGGAAACCAAAGGTTATCCCTCCAAAGTTCAGCCAGCCCTTAGAATGAACAAAGGCTTTGCAGATCTCCCCAGCTTCCACACCACTGAACTACTGTGCTCAGGCTTATTAGCACATACAAGCAGGCATGGCCATAATTCATTTTGCTTTTTGTATTAGTGTGGTGGTTTGAATGAGAATGGTCCCCATAGGCTCAAATGTTTGAATACTAGTCCCAAGTTGGTGCCACTATTTGGGAGGGGTTATGATGTGTGGCCTTGTTTTGGAGGAGGTGTGTCCTGGAGGTGGGCATGCACACCTTTAATCTCAGCACTTGGGAAGCAGAGACAGACGGATCTTGGAGTTCTAAGCTTGAGGCCAGCCTGGTCTACAGAACGCGATCCAGGACAGCTAAGGCTACACAAAGCAGCACTATCTGGGGGGGAAAAAGTCTCTGCCATTCCCAGTGATCTCACTGCCTCCTGCTGTGGGTTAAGATGTGAGCTCTCAACTGCTGCTCAAGTAACCCAATAAAACTTTGAGTTGCTTTGTTTAAGGTGCTTAAACACAGCAACAGAAAAGTAACAGATACATTTAACAAGCTCCTCATTAGCATTTTAAGTACCTGGTAAGTGTTAATTGATGACCAACCCCCACACATACAGTATGGACTGGCTAAGAAGGTATATCCCAGTACTGGTAATGGCTTGCCAGCAGCAGCACCAAGCTAGCAGGATATGTAAATGGTTGCCATTTCCTCACCTGCCCCAAAGGCAAGCTGACACAGGGAGAAGAATCTCCCACTATGCTAACAGCTTTTCTATATAGCATTTGAGCAATACCGTACTGACAGTTGAAGCTAGGGCAGAAGGAAAGAAGAGAGAGGCAGAGGAATAGAGGCTGAACAGGAGGAGCAGGACAGAGAGGTAAAGCAGAAAGAAAGCCACAGGGAAAGCCACAGTGGCAGGGACATCAGGTTGAGTTAAATGGGCTAGCTGAGGGGCTGCCCCAGCAAACAGGACAGCAGCCCTACACTCTACAGATGTCTCCATGTCTTTATTATTAAATCCCAAGCAGGGACCCTGAAAGCCCTGCAATAATGAGCTGTCTTAATGAGCTTTCCACTACTGTGATAAAACACTATGACCAAATGCAACCTGAGGAGGAAAGGGTTGGTTTGTTCCTATCTCTCAGGTCATATCCATTGCTTAGAGAAGTCAGGGTAGGACTTCAACCAGGGCAGAAATCTGGAGGCAGGAGCTGACACAGAAGTCATGGAGAGGTGTTGCTTACTTTCTTCCTCTCCATGGCTTACTCGTTTATAATACCCAGGGCTCACCAGTGCAGGAGTAACACCACCCACAATAAGCTGGTATCCTCCCACATCTCTCTCTCTTTCTCTCTCTCTCTCACACACACACACACAGGCCAATCTAGTGGGAATATACTCTCAATTGATGTTTCCTTTTGCCAGAAGACTCTGGTTTGTATCAAGCTGACATAAAACTAGGCAGTATATGGACTTGGTGTTTGGTTTATCCTTTTTACTACTGGGACCTAAACTCAGGGCATCACACACACTAGGCAAGCCCTTAACCAATGAGTTACACCCCCAGCCTGACTCCTGTTATTTTTGCCTCTTTAAAATCCCCAAATTTCAAGGCTGAAGGCACCAGGTCTGAAACTTACTCTAGTTCTTCCTAGAAGCTAGCACACCACCAAATAAACTATGGACATTTAAAACTGTGCAGACCTGGGGCTAGAGAGATGGCTCAATGGTCAACAGTTCACACTGTCTATAACACTAGTCCCAAGAGGATCCTGTGCTCTCTGACCACCGCACCAGGCGTATACATGGTACATTAGCCATACATACAAACAGGCAATACACAATATATATAATATACTTAATTTTAATTAAAAAAAAAAGTTCGGGCCTGAGAGAGCACTTTTTTCACAAGCATGAGGCCCTGATTCAGATTCCAGCATCACACACAACAGTAAACAACAGCCTGCAGGACAGCTAAGCAGGTCAAGGGAAAATAAGCCTGATGATGAAGTTTGGGGCAAGGGACTGAGGTACATATTTTACATATTAAAGCAGACCTATCCTCCAGCTCCTCCCAGCATCCCTCAGTCCCTATGACATACCGTGCTCCTCCCTATATAATTCTGATCGAGCATCACCCCCCATATGATGACGCCTCAGGCCTTAGTCCTTGAAGCCAGTGAACTCACCCAGAGAGCTTCCCAATAAACTTGCCTTTAATATAAGCGAATCTTGCTTGAATTGGCTCATTTCACCAGTGGAGAAATAACCTATCAGATGACCTGAAATTAATCCTAGGAACTTACATATGTTTACAGATATATCTATGAGTAGGTATAGCACTTGTGTACCCCCACACAAACCCCAACACAACACACCTATTCATAGTAAACACACTGTGCCTTGAACAACATGAGGGTGGAGTGCTGATTCCCACACAGTCAAAAACCTCAGTGTAATACTTGACTCATCAGACTTAACAACCAATTTAGCTTGATGTTGACTGAAGTCTTACTAACAACTTCAACATTCAATATATATTTATTCCTGTATCATAAACAGGGAGAAATACACAGCAGCAAAATCACTACTTTCTGCTGTGTGTCACTGACATTAGTCAGTGGACACTCAATCTGTGACCCCACTGCAATCAAAAAGAAGCTACAAAACTATCCCAGTAAGAAAAGTGTGGAATGCTATGCTTCTAAGATGTCCTTTGTTTTTGTTTGTAGAGTGCTGGCCTCAGACTCAATACTGATAACCTGAACTTCCAATCCCCCTGCTTCTACCTCATGTACCACCAGGAACTTTTCTTTTTTAATTCTCTGGTTTTTGGGGTTTTTTTGTTTGTTTGTTTGTTTGTTTGTTTGTTTGAGACAAGGTTTTAATATGTAGCCCTAGCTGACCTAGAAGTTGCTATGTAGACCACCAGATGGCCTCAAACTTGCACAGATTCCCCTCCTGGGTCTTGAGTGCTGGGATTAAAGGACTGTGCGACCAGCTTTTTTTTGTTTTTGTTTTTGAGGCACGGCCTGAAAGTCACGATCCTACTGCTTTACTCTCCCAGTGCTGGGATACTCACTATATACCACACCAAGCCTGGCCACACTGCCTTTATGACAGCATCCTTACATTTGCTTCACTTCTCTATGGCTCAAATAGAGTTGGAGAGATGGTTCAGCAGGTAAGAGCAGAGATCCTCTTGGATCCATGCAAAACATTCATAAACACAAAATAAAAGTCTTTAATAATAAAAACAGTTCAAGTATAAATGGACCTGTGCAAGTAAAACCTATGCTGGTCAAAGGTCAATTATTCTGCTGCCAGAAAGAAACCCCACATTTCCAGCTCCTCTCCTCCCACTTTGCCTCTCCCGGTGCTACAAAGGAAGAGGCTCCCAGGGCCTCACACACATAGGCCAGTGCTCTAACAACGAGCTCTATCCCTGACCCTATCAGTCCTGACTCTGACAGCTTTTATGAAGAGACTGTGTATGTGATACCTGAAGACCCGACTGAAGACGTACAGCAACCAATCCTTCTTGACTTCATGAAGTCCAGTTCTCAAGAGGAGAAACAGCAGAGACAGAACAGAACATGGAACCTATCTCAGCTGCTGCCTCAGAACTCTGAAAGGAAAGTAGCTGACACACACCTGACAATCCAATCTGATGTCCAAGGATGGTGGTGTACAGGTGTGTGACATTTCGAGAGTACCCTCCAAAAGGCTTGAGAGGGTCCAAGGTCAAGGTAATGGCCACTGAAATATTGATGGGGCCTGACTCCTCCAGGGACTGGGGCGGCTGGGTGGATGATCTGGCCTGCCCAATGGTCATGGTGCTCTCAGGTGTGGTAGAATCGTTGGAGAGATGCTTCAGTGTCTCGTTTTCCGATACACACAAGTCCAAATCATTAAACCGGAGCAGGAAAGTATTCCAATCCTTCAACAAAATAAAACAGGAAATATGAAGTCCCAGCATCCCCAAGGCAGAAACAGCCATGGACAAGAAACAGCACAAGAGGAAAAGAATGACTTGAGGTTGACCATCTCAAGTCACAATACACCACCACTCAGCACCTGTAGAACAATGTGATATGATTATGTTAGCCCTGGCAAACTACATACTCTGCAGTGGCTGAGAATTCAGCATATTGTAATGAAGAGACAAATCAACTAATCTCAAGATCAAACTCAAAAGGGAGTTTGAGGAGCTGAAGAGATAGCCTATGGAGAGACTGCCATTCCAGAGGTTGCTAGCACCCACATGGCAGTTACTAACTGTAACTCTAGTTCCAAGGGACCTGACCCCTTCTTTCTGGCACTTCCCACACATAGAGCACAGGCATAAACATGGGCAAAACATCATACACATAAATGAAAAACAAAAAGGTTGTGAAGGCTGTCTCAATGACTTGCTACTCTTACAGGGAACAAGTTCCATTCCCAGCACCCACGTGGTAGCTCACAACCATCTGTAACTCTGGTGCAAGTATCTGCTGTCCCTTTTGTGCTCCTTGGGCACATGGTGCACATATTTACATGCAGGCAAACATTCATGCATAGACACTAAAAATTAAAAAAAGAAAGCAATCAGTCGATCAGAGGTGGTGTACACACAGGTGGATCTCTGAGTTCAAGGCCAGCCTGGTCTACAGAGTGAGTGCCAGCACATCCAGGGCTTCACAGAGAAACTCTGCTTTGAAGAAAAAAAGAAGGGCAGAGGATCTTGAACAAAAGTAGTGACCCATTAAAACCACTAATTCTTATTTATTTTATAGCTTGGTTTTAAGATTTATGTATTTATATTAACATATGGGTATTTGTACATATGTATGGCTGTGTACCACAAACATGCCTGAAAGTTCAATACTGTCTAGAACCCAATTACAGGGAATGCAACACCTTCTTCTGGCCTCTGAAGACACTGCATCCATGAATATGCAGACACACATGCAGGCAAAACATGCATATATACTTAAATAAATAAATGAAGTGCATGGTGGTGCAAACATTTAATCCTAGCACTTAGGAAGCAGAAGTCAGCCTGACCTGTAGAATATCAGGACAGTCAGAGCTGCATAGTGAGACTATGTAAACAAATAAATAATAAACCAATTAGAAATATTTTAGGTTAGCATACGAGGCCATGGGTTCGTCACAGCGTCGTTAACATTTCGTTATCCACTGCTCTCGCTCACTGTTCCCCGCCTCCAATGAACACACTCTCTCTCTCTTCACACTCTTTTGAAACACGTGTACTAGATGGTCCAGGATAGCCCTGAACTCACACTCCTTCTGCCTCAGTCCCCCCAGTGCTTGGATCACAGGAGTACACCACCTTATGCAGTGTTTTATAAGTACTCTCCCAAATGCATGTTTCTCTACTGAAATAGTCTACTTAAACTTACAGTATTACTTAAAACAACTAGGTATTCCCTAAAGTCACAGGAAAAAAAGATAGCAAAGTATACATAAATAGCTATCTTTTGCTGACATATCTATTTGTGTGCCCTTGAATGACAGAGCCAAGAAGATATGGAGTTCAAGGCCAGCTTGGGCTTCAGGAGACCTTGTCTCAGAAAGAACTATCCAGGTGTATACACACACATAATCCCAGCATTCGGGAGGCAGAGGCAAGAAGATCACGTCAGGTTCCAGGTCAGTCAATACACAGGAAGTTTCAGACTAGCCTGTAGTGTAGAGTAAGACCGAAAAAATAAAAAGAGCTGTCCTCCACTTCCTACAAGGTCCATCCAGCACAAGTAGATATCAGCAGTATACTGACCTCAGCCATTTCTGGGGACTTGATCTCCTTGATCTTGAAAAAGTAGCCCAGGGTTAGGAAGGCGATGGCCATAGCGCTGACACTGATCATAAAAACCACCAACGGTGGCCGGCTGCTGATGTACAGCTTCAGGTTCTCCAAGGGGTTAATGCTGAACATGCTTCTCATCAGCGGCAACCTGCAACAAATTCAGCACGGGATGGATTGGTGGCCTGTCTGCACTGAGCTATAGCGCTCACATTAGTCTCTATTACTGTGGAACAAAGGCTGAGTCTGAGAAAATGTCCATGCAGTGAGTTCACTTGGAAGACTAGAGTCAGGCATGGTGGAAGCAGAAGATCAGGGTCAAAGTTCATCCTCAGCTACAGGCAAAGCCAGCCTAAACTGTGTAAAACAGTCTTTCTAAGAAAATAAAAAATTATTTAAAAACAGGAAAACAAAGAGGAGGAGAACAGCGGAGCCGTTAGCTCACTTGGTAAGTGCTTGCCCAGCATACGCAAAGCCCTGGGTCCCATAACCAGCACTGTGTAAAACAGGCAGAGAGGCACACATCTGTAAGGCAGCACTTGAGGGGGGCAGGAGGGATCATGAGTTGAGTTTATTATCCTTGGCCACATACTGACCAGGCTGGGCTACAGGAGACTGTCACCCACACAGTACATTATTATTATCAGTTCATGTGCATATGAGACCTTTATCTACTGATCTGCCTGTAAAGGATAATCAAGTGCTTTACCACTGAGCTCCATCCTCAGCCCCCACTGCTCTTCACCATAACCAGCCGTCGGTGACCTGTCCAGGATGTCTATGTAGATGATCACTGTTTGAGAACAAGAGCATTAGTAGTACTTCTTTTGAATCCTTCCATCTTTTCCTTTTGTCTCCTTCAGTGAGGCATCAATAGCGGTGGCCAGCTAGAGATGCACTGAACCCTGTCTCCCAAGTATTGGGACTATAGACACATGCTACCACACCTGGCTTGTTTTTCTCTTGGTTCCGGGGATTTAACCCAAGGCCTCATGTTTGATATGTAGCTACTGAGTTCAACCAAATGCTACATTTCAATGAATACTTCACCAGCAATGTCTAAACAATCGATTTTTGCCATTTATTCTGTTAACACATAAATAATCTTATTAATATTTTTCATGCTGATTGCACGGTTTGAGTACTTTTGGTATGACTGAGAATTGAAGAGTTTTGTTTTGGTGTTGGGGAAGAACACGTGCTAGATCACAGCTCCTGATCAATACTTTTTTTTTTAAGATTTATTCATTTATTATATATAAGTACACTGTAGCTGTCTTCAGACACACCAGAAGAGGGCATCAGATCCCATTACAGATGGTTGTGAGCCACCATGTGGTTGCTGGGAATTGAACTCAGGACCTCTGAAAAAGCAGTCAGTGCTCTTAACCACTGAGCCATCTCTCCAGCCCTGATCAAAACTTTTAAAGCTACTATGATAATATATTTGCTCCTTTACTCCCAGTTTTTCTATATATTCATAAATGAGATGAGACAAGCTTGCCATTTTGCACAGCTATCTCTTTTTTTTTCCCTTCTTTTTAAGATTCTTTAAACAACCTGTGCAGTCTGGATGGTCTGAAACTCCTCATGTATATCAAGCTGGCTCCAGAATCGCAAACCCACCAGTCTCTGCCTCCCAAGTATGTGGATTAAAGTCCTGTGCTACCAGGAATAAGATACGTTTCTACTTCTTAGAAATTTGATTAACTTTGGCCAGAAAACCATTTGAGTCTGCCAAGTGTTTGTTTTCTATTTTGAGGAGGCTATCTTAGCAACTTTGATGATTTTAAATGTCTATATGTCTATTTTTTACTTCTGGTGAGTCAAATTTGATAAAATGGGTATTTTATTAAATTATCCATTTTATATTAGCTTCTAAACATCATGACATAGAATTAGTTTAAGATTTATTTTTAATTACATGTATCTTTGTATGTTTGTGTGAGTATGCACGTGTATGCAGGTAACTGTGGAGGCCAGAAAAGAGCATTGATCCTCTAAAGGTGGAGTTATATAGGTGGTTGTCAGCCTGCTCACATGGGCACTGGGATCTAAAAGCAAGTTCTCTGCAAGAGTAGCAAGCACTCTGAACCTCTGAGGCATCTCTCCAGATCTTTATTAGTAGTTTTGCTGATGTTTTATAACTCAGGTGGGACTAGAACTGGCTATGTAGCCAAGGAGACTTCCCATCCCCCTGCCTGCACCTCCGCAGGCTGGCATTTCAGGAAGGCACCACCACACCCATTAGAGTGGGGATTGAACCTAGGGTAGCTCAAGGGTTGTACTTCTGAAACTTTCCAGTTGTCTAGTACTCCCAAACTGTAAATCACTAAAGAGTAGGAAAATAATCTTACCTGTCTCTGACTCAAAATATCTTGACAGCAAATGGATTAGAACCAGGTAAGGATAGGGAAAGGTTGACCAACCAGTACTAAGTTATAGTTAAGCAGGAACAAGAAGTTTTAGTGTTCTGTTCTACAGTAAAACCATTCTCAAACAATATCTAGTCCAGGCCTTGAAGTGATTCTCCTGCCTCCACCGTCCAAGGGCTGGGATTACATGGCACTAGGAATACAAAGGTGCAACGCCATGCCTGGCATAAAAGCATCTTTGAACAAAACTATCAAGACTCCAAATAGCTCACAAAACTCAAAGCCCTTTCTACCGTTCACACTCATTTTCAATTAGGAAATTAGAGGCTGTATGTTGTCTTCATCAGCAAAGAGGTGCAAGAAGGTTTCTGAACCAGGCATAGTGGCATACACTTTCAACCCAGCACTCAGGAGGAAGGCAAAAAGGTAGGCCAATCTCTGAGTTTGAAGCCAGTCTGGTCTACATAGTTTCAGGCCAGCCAGGGATACATAGTAAGACTTGCCTTTAAGTTAAAAATAAATAAATAAAAATGCAAGCTGGATGGTAGTGGTACACACCTCCCAACACTGGGGGGAACCCCAGAGGCAGGCAGATCTCTGTGAGGTCAAGCTCAGCGTGGTCTAGAGCGAGTTCCAGGATAGGGGCTACACAGAGTAATCCTGCCTTGAGAAACAAACAAACAAAAACAAATAAGCAAGCACTGCATTCGATTGGGGGGGCACTCTTTCCCCTAAGTTCATCCCAACAGGAAGTGAGAAATGAAGGTTGCAGAATGGCTTCTAAGAAGTCCAAGGACTGAGGGGAGGAACTCCAGACAGGGCCAAATGTTCACTCCACAAGCCCAGAAGGAAGACAAATACAGGTCACCAGTGTGCTACCTAGAATACTTCACTGACACCAGAACCAAACCAAACTGCAGACAACTTAGGCAAAAGGCAGCTAACTGTGCGGAAGGAAGCTCCAACAATCCTCAAGTTCTAAGAACATAAGTTACTTGAAAGGGCATGGGACAGCTGTGTGACACTCAAGAGAAGTAACTGTAGCACACCTGTGCTTCTGCGACTCTATTTCTAAAATCCTAACCATGGCTAAAAAACAAAGGCTTGGCTACTGAGCTGCTTGACTTAGTAATGTTTAAAGCAGTTAAATATAAAAATAAAAAAGGGTTATTGAGATCACGCAAGGGTAAAGGTGCTTAACATGCAACCCTAGTGGCCTGAATATGATCCTTGGGACCCACATAAAGATGGAGAGAGCTGACTTCATAAAGCTATCCTTTCACCTCCATATGCATACCATGGTGTGCACATACACACATACACACTAAATACCGTAACCAAAAATTCAGAGAAAAGAAAATGAAAGACGTCAATAACAATACAAGAAACTCTTTCAGGGCTGGAAAGATGGCTCAGCAATTAAGAGCACTGACTGTTCTTCCAGAGCTCCTAAGTTCAATTCCCAGCAACCACATGGTGAATCACTACCTATAATGGGGTCCGATGCCCTCTTCTGGTGTGTCTGAAGACAGGACAGTGTACTCACATACATAAAAAAAAAAAAAGTAAATTTAAAATAAACAAACACACACTCTCTCTAACAAGAATAATTGTGGATTGTGGCAGAACCAGATTATAACAGGCTAAGGAGAAAATAACTACTTAATATATGCCATGCACTGGGTACCATAACAACTGCTTAGCATACACTGAGTGGATATTTCAATCTCTCCAACACTGTTAGGTATCAGTATCCATACCCCTATCTTACAAAAGTGGAAACTGAGTCAAAACAGCTTAGGTAACTTACAAGGATACAGGAGACCCAGAAGTGGCAGCGATGGACTCTCATTTATCACTCCAGGGCCAATCCATTCCACATGCCTTGGATACACCAACTACATCATCAGAGACTCCAACAATAAGCACTTTAGTTGTCTAAGAACAAGTTTTGTGGGGATGGAAAGAAAGCTCAGCTGCTCTTCCAGGTCACCAATTCGAGCCCATTACTGGAATTCTTCAGACTTTCCACACTGACAAAAGCCATCCTGTAGGTCCACCGCCCCTGCACTGTGCTCTATTTCCCCTCTACACGCCCCCACATCCTCTAATCAGGACCAGTTTTCTCTACTGCTCCTGTATAAAGGAGAGAGAAAAGATGAGTCAAAAGGAAGCATGGAGGTGTAAAAACCGTGCATGTGTTCCAGAGAATGTTCAAACAAAGCAACAACAGAAGCCTGGGGGGTATACAAGTTCCAAACTGTGACATGGCTTCAGTTTATTTCCATGTTAAACCCACATCTCTGGGTTCTCCCATCCGGAGAATTAAAGCTGCATGCCTTACGGTATGTGGAAATCACCCCTTGGTTTGTTGTATTAAACTATGAGGACAGTGAGAAACCATCCCCGTCTTAGTATTGACTAGCCTTGCCACTGCTCTGATTTTGAACAGGGCCTGGTGCCACACAACTAACACCCCAACATGAGAATGAGGCAGGACACAACTCCAAGGTACACATAGTTGGAGACCAGCCTGAACTACACAGTAGAACTGTCTTTAAAACAAAATCTATTTAAGCCAGGCTTAACGGGCATGGTGGTGCACACCTGCCATGCCAAAACGAGCAAGTCTAAGAGAAGCAGGAGTTCAAGGTCAGCCTCCAAAGAGTAGAGTTTGCACTATCCTAGGTTGCATGAGACCCCCCACCCCCGTCTCCACTATTGTGATTAAGACAAAAACAGTACTGTCATTACACTGTTAAACCTCGGCAGTGTGGCTCACGCCTGTATCTGTCTCAGCAGTGTTGAAGGGAAGATCAGTGTAGAAAGTGAGTTTTGCCTACATAAGGAAATCCTAACCAGTCCTGGCTGAATTAAACCCTGTTTTGGATATAAGTAAGATTACAACGCACAGAATTCCATTACTCCGTCTTGGGCTTGTAGAGATGAGTGGCTCCCTCTCATCTTCTCTTCACCCCGAGATCAATCAACACCACCCAAAGTCAAAAATCTGAAACTGAACACACACACTCACATACGTGGAGGTTGGAGAGATGGCTAGGGGAGTTAAGAACAACACCTGCTATTCCAGAAGACCAGAGCTAGGTTCTCAGCACCCACATCATCAGGCAGCTAACAATGGCGTGTACCTCTGGTTCGAGGGATACAACGCCCTCTTCTGGAGTCGGTGGGTATTTGCACTCACGTGCACAAATAGACACAAACATCATTTAAATATTTTTTCAAAACAATCATATTTTTTCTAAAAACTGCAAAGGACCCTAGCAGTTCCACCCAGTCTTATCTAGACGACCTAATAAGCCGTGGAGGATTCCGCAGGCCTCAGGCCTCAGGAGGATGGAGCAGGACGGGGCCAGCTAAATATAGAGGTGAGCGCAGCTGGAGTGGATGGAGGAGCCTGCGCACCGACCGGAGCAGCACGCCATCGGGTCCGGGTTCAGGGTCCCTGGTCTCTGGTCCCGGCTCACGCGCCCGCGATCCCGACCCCGGCTCCTACTCACCGCCCCACAGACCACCGGCTCCGCGGACGCCCGCGGCCTGGCCCTGTTTACTCGCGGCGGCGCGCGGCGGGCCCCGGGCTGCCCCGCACCATCCTCTCCGCCGCCCCGGAGACAGCGAGCGGCTCCTCCGGGCAGAAGCGACGACCCGAAGTCAGGCCAGAGCGCGCCAACGAGACGCCGGCTCCGCGCGCTGCGAACGCCGGACTTTCCGGGTGAAGGCAGAAAACCACGTCACCAATAACGCCTCCGTGACCTTTGACCCCGCACGCGACGGCGGCGCGGCAGGGACAAAATTGCTCCGGGGCGAGTGGCGGTAGACGGGAGGGCTGTCTTCGGTGGAAAATGACAGAAATAGCAGGTAGAAAATGGCAGAAATACAACAGTAAAACGCCATCCAATCAATGTTTATAACATCCAGCAGAACTCAGTAAGGAAGACCTTAAACCTAGGAGGCTGGAGAAGCTATTGAGAGTTTCGTAGGCAGAGGGTCTTCTGTACTCTTTACATGTGCTGAATGACAGCAGTTATTATTGTTGTTTTTATTTAGTACCTAGAATATAGGAAATATTGTAGTGGTTTGAATGAAAATGGCCCCCATAGGCCTGTATGCTTGAATGCTTGGTCCCTAGTTAGAGAAATTGTTTGGGAAAGATTAGGAGGTGCATCCTTGTCGAAGGAGGTGTGTCCTTGGAGGTGATTTTTACATTTCAAAAGTCCTACCTACTGCCTATAGATCAGGATGTAAAGCTCTTAGCTAGGGCTTCCGCACCATTCCTGCCTGCTTCCCACCATAATGATCATGAACTGACCCTATGAAACTGTACGCAAACCCCCACTTAAAGACTTCCTTTAAAAAGAAAAAAAAACAGGAGATCTATTTTTTTGAGATTTTTTTAAATTATGTTTACAGCGTTCCACCTGCATGTTTGACTGCAAGCCAGATTTCATTACAGATGGTTGTGAGCCACCATGTGGTGTCGCTGGGAATTGAACTCAGGACCTCTGTAAAATTAGACAGTGCTCTTAACCTTTAAGCCATCTCTCCAGACCAAGACTTCCTTTTATAAGAGATTTCTTGGCCATGGTAGCTCTCCACAACAACAGAACGGTAACGAAGATAAATGTAGACCACAGAAAAATGGCTTAAAAAAGAAAAAAATAAGCTGGAATGGGTTGACATCACCCTGTTCTTTTTCAGTAGCCTGCCTACGTCACTGTCACTTGAAAGTACTTCCCAGGATGCAAGGAAACCAGGAAACAGTAAATAACAAGCTTAGAATAAAAGGAGTCTTAAGAGGGAGAGAGAAGATTCTATCTGGAAGAAAAACGGGCTTAGAGACAGTGGGGGCGAAGGAGCAGACATGAGGACTCAGCCAAACCGTGGTGGCTCATTCGAGAATCTCTAGGGATCTCTAGAGTATGTCCAGTGCTGAGTTTTTATTAGAGGTAATTGCAGACAAAGGCACTCTATGGTCATCAAACCACGATGGAAATCGACTTATGAGGAAATGGAATGTTCTACTTGATTATTATCAGGGAGAACAAAGATAAGAGTCTGGGAAATAAAGTACACAGGAACAGAGAAAAGCCCATGCATCTCACCGAAAAGGTCATCTGTTGTAAAGATCACTTCCTTCTGTCCTTAGAGTGTCAAAGGTCAGAGGTCTCAGATATGAGCTTCCTCCACTGATGAGGCTACAGAACATACAAACAGAAAAGCCTTAAGACATGCTCAGCTTCCTTGAGCTGGAAAGCCTGCTGTACAGGCTACTTCCTTCTGTCCTGTGCTCTTAAGATGCAGAATGTGTCTCTTCCTCAGACAAGGCTGTTGGCAGAGCCCAAGGAAGGGGTTTCTTGCATGTAATAGCCAACCCGAGTTCAACTCCCACTTAATGAAGGTTCTTTACCCTCTGAAATCAAATGCTTTGTCCATCACACCCTGATTCCCTCTCTGGCTGGTGTCCTGTGTTAGGTCTTTTTATGAACAGGCAGTTTGGTACAATCCCCCAGTCAGAACTGCCAGAAAGCTGGGTGAGGTCACCATGGACACCTATGGAACTAAGGATCCAGACCCTGCATTCACTTCAAGCTTGCGACATGTTCCAACCTCCAGCAAAACCCAAGCACCATCATGCATTATTATTACTATTATTATCATTATTATTAGTCTTTTTTTTTTTTTTTACAATCCGGTCATTATACCCCTCCCAATGTGTTCTTCAACAGATCCTCATCCCATTCCTCCTCCCCCATCTCCAAGAGGATGTCCCCACCCCCACCCCATCATGCATTTTTTTTACCTTCATCTGCACATGCAATTTCCTTGAATACCCTGGTATTTTCTGCTTTGCATGCCTTTAATCCTAGCACTCTGGAGACAAAGGCAGGGAGAGATCTCTGTGAGTTCAAAGCTAGCCTGGTCTCACTATGGAATGAGTTTGAGGTCAGCCACAGCCTCAAAAACACAAAACAAAAACCAACCAAAAAACAAGATGGTACACGGATATCTGGCCTTCAGCAAGCCAACTACCTTTGAGAGAAAAAAACAAAGCCCTCACAATTCCATTATATATGTTTTTCTTTAAACCTGACCAGCATATACAGACTTTCTAAGTTTTATAAACATTATATAGTAGTAATTATTATTATAGTAAGTGGGACTGTTTTTATAAGAGTGGTCTCAATGAGCCTTTAGAAGAGGACAAAGAATTCATACTCCATACCTCTCTTTAGTATGGCTTAAGGTAAGCCTGCCTTCTGAGGGATGGTCCCTTGGCCAGGTAATTGACCAGGCAGGCTGGTTTGGAATGTTAGGTCTACCAAGTCAGGAGATTATGTTCTCTAGATCAGAAGCTTTCTCTTAACAAGTCTCGCCTATTATAACGATTCCTCCGCTGAAGAGCTAACCTGTAATGAGTGACTGTCCTCAGGATCAAGCAACTCGCCATGTTTGAGCATTTGGCTGTGCCCTGCCCTTGCAAAATAGCATCCCAGATGGGCTTGAGAGTTTACATCCCACTCTAACCTAACACACACACACACACACACACACACACACACACACACACACACACACACACCAGGAAAGAAGAGAGAATGCAGCATCCAGCTCAGCTGGCTCTTGACCTTGACGAGGAACAATGAAGGAATGAATAGAGGACGGACACAGCTACAGAAAAGCCGGAGTGCCAACGTAGCTGGGGCTTGGCTAGGAACAAGCAGTCAAGAAGGAAAGGTAAGACTCATGTATAAAAAACCTGGAGTCAGGTGAGCTGTGGACACTCTCATGAAGTGGTCCCACCACAGCAACAACTCAAAACCTCAGCACCTTCACTGTGCACAGAACAGGAGGCTTCGCCATCCCTCTGAGCCACATTCTACCCCCAGAGGAAGGGCTTTGCAAAATTCTATTGTCTGCTACATACACATCCACTCAATGCTTTCTTCAGTTCCCCACATGAGGTGTTGGGTTGGGGCTACATGTTTGTGGTTATGGGACCCTCATTCCTGCTGAGCAAGAATTTCCAGGTGTGGCCAGTGAGCAGAGGCGTGTCTACACCCTGTAACTAACCCCTCATCTTCCTGTAAGGAAGCCCAAGTTCACTTGCAACACTGGACTTTGGTGGAACTGTGCCGTGTCACTGAGACCTTAGAACTTACCTCTCCTCATAGGAAGGAATTACAATATAACCCTAGAAACACTGAAGAACCATATCAGAGATCAGCGTCCCAAAACACTTGGTATCTCTGGCCCCTGGGAAGGCTGCTGCTGCCACGGACATCTATTTGGCTTTTAGTCATGAGAGAAACTGGTTACTCTTCTTTTGGAACTTTTTTTTTTAACCTATGTTGCCTAGTCAAATCTTACCCAATTTTCTTCACCCCCACTTCCTTTCTTTCTGAGATTTATTTGTGTATATGAGTACACTGTAGCTATCTTCAGACACACCAGAAGAGGGCATCGGGTCCCATTACAGATGGTTATGAGCCACCATATGGCTGCTGGGATTGGAACTCAGGACTTCTGGAAGAGGAGCCAGTGCTCTTAACCGCTGAGCCATCTCTCCAGCCCTTCACCCCCACGTTCTGAAGAGGTAACCCTAACAGCTATTATAGAGTTGGGGCAGTGAACATCCAGGCTTTTTCTAGCTTAGTGGGAGCAGTACATGTGATTGGGGTACCTCTCCATTGGGCCTACCTAGAAGACACACCCCCCCAAAGTGCTCTAGTAGTTCCTTAATCATGTAGCAGCCAGGTGTAGAGAGGGAAGGAAGTCTTTGGTGCCTGCCAAAAGAGATGGTGGCAGGGGTGGGGGTGACACATCATCACAGGCTCCTATGTGTGACCACTCCTTCCCTGGCTGATAGTGACGGTTCCCCTTGTGGAAGTGGGTTGCTAGGAGACAGCTTTGGAGATTAGAGGTCAGTGGTTAGCATGCCAGCAGCTGCTTCCTGGCTTGCCACCGTGTAAGGAGTTCCAGTTGCCATTTCAGACTGAGACGATCTGAACCAGGAAGCCAGGATAAACCTTCCCTCCCACGAGTTGGGTCTTCTGTCACAGCAACATAAAGCTAATACCAGTCCTCAACCGCTGTCTTTAAAGCTCCCAAGCATTATCTCAGCAACAGGAATACTAGTAACTATATGTATTCATGTAGTAAGGAACCAAACGTCAACCTACTTGGAAGGATGGATCATGAAACTTTATTGATACAAACATCGTTCCCAATACTTGATTCAAGTCACATTCACAGTACAGAAATACCACACTTTTTTTTTGGGGGGGGGGTTCTTTTCAGACAAGAGTTTCTCCTAAAAAACCTCTGTCCGGTGTAGTCCTGGCTGTCCTGGAACTCATCCTGGAGACCAAGCCGGGCTCTACTCAGAGATCCACCTGCCTCTGTCTCCAGACTGCTGGGATTAATGGCGTGCACCACCATGCCCAGAAATACCACACTTTCTTGTTCAGAAAAAAATCTCTGGCCACTGTCCTGATGCTGAAATACTAAGCCTCTGCCTGAGGCATGAGACTGTCATCCCAAGCACTAGATCAGGGACATATCCACAGAAACTCACTGATCGGCAAGTGTGAGAGGTTAAAGTGTTTTTGTTTTGTTTTGATTTATTAGATGTTATGCAGCCTAGGCTGGCCTCGAACTCCTAATATAACCAAGGCTGACTCTGGACTATTTATCTGTTTACACAGTGCTGGCGATCAGACCTTGAACTCTTGTTCCTCTGCTTCTACCCTGCCAGCCTTGATGATCATTCTACTTATCACACAACCAGAAAGAACTGAATGTTCCCAGGAAAATGTAGACTATGTGGACCTGGGTTAGCACCTAGAAAGTAGAGTAGCACTGAAAGAAGATCCCAACGGGTTCTACACGGGTGTGGAAGCCAGAGATCAACCTTGCACTTGTTCCTCTGGGCAGATGCTACTCACCTGGTTTTCTGAACAAAGGTGGCATTGCTCACTGGCCTGGAACTCTCCAAGCAGACTAGGCTGGCCAGCTGGTGAGCCTTGAGACCCTCCTGCCTCTACTTCCTCCGAGCTGAGATTACAAGGACGTACCACCTCAACAGGATTTTAACATGGGTCCTGGGGACTGAACCCAGGGACTCGCACTTGCAAAGCTTGTGATTGAGCCACCTCCTCAGCCCCTTCACTGGCACCTGACCATCATTCGCTGCCTTCTGGGTGAACCTGGGGAACAGCTGATTCAACTGCTCTATGTCTCTAGTGACTATTGATGTGTCAAATTTGGTATATTTAGAATCAGCTTAAATAAAGCATTAAAGTTTTATATTGCACGCTGGAGAGATGGCTCAATGGTTACTAGTACATACTGTTCTTGCAGAGGACCTGAGTTTGGTTCCCAGCAACTGTATCAGATAGCTCACTATAGCTACCTGTAACTCTAGATCCAGGGGACCTGACGCCCTCTGCTGGCCTCCATAAGTACCTGCACTCACATGCACACACATAGACACACAAATAATTAAAAACAAAATACTTTTTAAGTTATATCCTTGTCCTACTTTTATTCCAAAATTATTATACCGCATATGTGTAGTAAACCAGGAAAATATGTTGAGGAAGGAAGAAAGCATTTCTCAGCTATTTGAATGCCGTGACACTGTTGAAGAATGTTGTCCTGAGGAACTGCTAATTTCACAGAGCTGCTGATAATCACGTACAATCTGTGGTACAATCTGGTTATAAGAAATTCCACAGGGCCTCATGGAGGATGACATCAAGCAATATTACACTATATAATCAATGCAATATTCTTTGGTTATAGCATATCAACTACCAGGTGCATAAGCCACTTGCTGCCAAGAGACCGGTGACTTTTAGTACAGGCTAATTCTGTCCCCCAGGAGACATTAGCTAATGTCAAGAGACAGGTTTATTTTTTTCTTTCTCTTTTAGAGACAAGGACCTCAAACTCACTATGTGTATGAGGATGATCTGAACTCCTAATCCTCCTGCCTCCACCTCCTGAGTCCTGGGGTTATAAGCACATGCCACCACACATGAATGGAGACCATTTTCCCACGAGCAAGAGGGCAGCTGGCATCTACTGGTACAGAAAGCAGAAATCCTACTCAATATCTCACAATGTACAAGGCAGTCTTGCCATAACAAAATCTTAGGCCACAACTGTCAATCCTGAGGTTGAAAGCTCTGAGAGACGTCTGTGTGACCTGTTGTCTGTTACCTGCTGATAGTTAAAGCAAACTATGAGGGGTGCAAGGCAGCCACCTGCTTCAGGCTTTGAGAAGTTCCCTGTCAACTCGCACACGCATCATTCATCCACTCCAACGTCCATCCAAGGTCACATCTTGGTATCACAGACTTTGATGACTGATGAGCTCAGTGAGGTGGCACAGACCCATCAATCCCAACATCGGGAGGCTGAGGCAGGAGGCTGTTTGAGGACAACCTGGGTTGCACAGCAACAGCCTCTCTCAAAGGACCCAGGAACAAAACCAAGCCAATCAATTCAAAAAGGCAACAGCCCCCACAATACTGTGGGGGAAGTTTATTGGATGAATATGGGAAAGGAAGCTACAAGCACAGTTCAAAGTCAACTGTACTAATTAACAACCCCGTGTGTTCGTGTGTGTGGTACACATGTGTAGAGGTACACAGGCACATATGTAGGCATGTGGAGGCCAGAGGTCAACCTTGGCTGTCACTTCTCAGGAGCCGTCCATCTTGGTTCCTCTGCTTACTCAGGGTCTCACTGTCAGCAACCCCACCTCTAGGAACCTGCCCGTCTATGCCTCCCAGCAGTGCTGTTCCAAGCACGTGTCACCGTGCCCAGCTTTTCACATGGAGGCTGGACAGAAAGCTCAGTCCTCACACCAGCGTGTGAAGAACTTTACTAACTGAACCTCCTCCCCAGGGTCCCAGAACAATTATGTGACCTACAAGTTGGTGTCACCTTATAACATGTACCAGGAAGAACCTCAGCATTAGGGCAGTTAGTGCTAATGTCCTGTTAGAACTCACATGTTTTTAGATTATTTTTAGTGGGACAAACCAAATAAAATGGTGCTAAAGGCAAACATTCAATATATTTCATTGTCACCTAAAAAAAAAAAAATCAGCTCATGAAATGCCATGCACGCGGTCCCACCCCTCCCCAGCCCTATTTTTTACATATTTACAATTTTACATATTTACTTATTAACATTATCTTCTATCTTTACAATTACAAAATTATTTCACACTGGGAGAGTGTGGGAACATAGAATCATTTCAACATAGACTTTATAGAATCTGTTTTATCCTTTAAAAGGCAGTGTTTGCCCAAAACCAATAACAGTGCCTACCACAGAGGAAGCCCATGGGAAAATCAGGGAGGACATAAAAGATTGACACAGAATTCACGCAAACCTACTTCACCAACTCAAATAAATAGAACATTATTATTTACTAAACTTCCCCTGCTAGAAAAAAAGAAAAGAAACAATCCCTAAATCCGTACCTTAAAAATACTTTGAAATTTTAAGCAGTTAATTCATATTCCAGACCTGAACAGTGAAATGCAGAGCCCCCTGAATAAGCCCCAAATAAACATGGCTGTAAGCGAGTCATCACCCTGCATACACCTGAGGCTGCAGTGGGGGAGGGAGCTTGTCGTTCTCCACATTCTCAGAGTCGATGGCTGCCAAGGGTTGGTTTGGAGGTTTAATCTCAAGTGGGTATTTCTCAACAATGTCTTGAACTTCCTTGGCAATCCCATCTGTCCAGTCTATTAAGTCTTTTTCAAGTTTCTTGGCTTCATTCATGATCCTTTCCTGCCGTTCATTCAACTGCGATAGGAGGTCCAAGTTCTTATACATTTGCTTCACACCTAAGCAGGCCTCGGGGGACCAACTCTCAGACTCTTGCTTCCTGGGGGACGTCTGGCCAGACATGTACCGGTCAAAATCCTCCTGACTTAAATTCAAAGACTGAGCGTCTAATTTTTCAATGAAAGCCACAGCACAGCACTGCAGAGAAAAGACAACAGTATGGCAGTCAGGCAGTCAGGTTGCAAGAATTCAGGAATACCCCATTCCTAGAACTGGGGATTGAACACAGGGCCTCGTGCATGTGAGGCAAGTGCTTTGCCACAAGCTATATATCCTCTACCCTGCCTCAAAGATAACTGATAGCCCAGGTTACCCCTAAAGTCACTATGTAGCAAAGAAACTCCTCATCTTCTGGACCCGTGTACCTCTGCTCCTAGAGTCCTGAGAGTGCAGGCATGCGCACGGCAGGGACTCACTATGTAACCCAGCGCTTTTCAGCTGCCCCCATCCTGTCAGCTGCTGCTATGCAGTGCATGCCCAATTTTCTGGACACCTGATTTTCCCCTTGCTCCAGAATCTTCCACGGCTACCCAGCTCTTCCTTGTTCCTCAGCAGACTGTGTCCTCTGCTCTCTACTCTGCCTAAGGAGTTGTCCTCTCTCCCAACTCCTTAGACCCAGCTGTTCCCCACCTATGAGCACTCCCAGGTCTGTGTTACCTGCCTTGAACTCACCCTGGGCTCCTATTATTTATCACACGTGAAACATGTATTCAAAACCAAAAAGCTTCTACACCTAGTGAACTTTCCAAATATCCCCCATTCGTGTCTGTGGCAATGCTGAATCTCCACTGGAGTAGTTCAGCAACACGGCTATTCCTCCTTCAGATCACATGGGGCTGGGCTGTAGTGATGCTGATGCCAAGCAAGCAGCAGGAGCCCAAGAGATGAAAGGCTTTGAGTGATAGGGCAATTCTGCAGAAATGCAGGGAGATAGAACATGTGCAGACTGGTCTTGGTCACCTCCACTCTGAGACTTGCATCCTCAGGAGCTCTAAGCTGTCAGGAGTTACACCTTACCAGGTTGGTGAAGTAGTAGCCATCCTCGCCTGTCATGAGCCGGCTGGGGTTGCAGAAGCGAGTGATGTACTGGATGTTGGACTGCAGACGAGGGGGGTTGCCCTTTAGGACGATGTAGATAAGGGTGGGCAGAAAGTCATCGGCAGAGGCTGGCTCATTCTTGGTAATCTTGATGGCATTGAAGATGTGCTTGCTGCACCTGGTGATGCAGGCCAGCTTGTCCCGAGGCACACGCTTTGAGTCCATCTCAATGATGTCTGTGAAGAGGAGACACGGTGCCCCATGAGGCAGTTACCACACAAGCATCAACCGGTGGTGCACACCTGGCACTGCAGCACAGGATGCTTAAGCAGAGATATACAATAGACCACATTTACCCATTCAGAGTGCATATGAAAGCAATGGGTTAAATATTCTTAATTCTTTAGGATCCAGAGGTGTCTCCATTATCCAGTACTCTAGCAGTTAACTTAGTATAGGGGGAACTTAGATCTCTAAAGCACCATCCGTCTCAAACATGGGTCAGAGGGGCTGCTTGACCACCCAGGATCATGTCGCGAACAGAAGGCAGACTGGGAATGACACATTTGCCCAAGAAGCCATGGGGAGGCAACTCTGAGACCCATGGAAAAGGAGAACACAGCTTTAAAGGTGTCTCGCTGCTTTTTATTGTTCACTCGCTTTGTACGTTTTTTTTTTTTTTCAACTGGGACTTATTATTTATAATAAAGCTAGCCCCAAATTATTTATGTAGTAAGAATGGCCTTGACTTCCCAAGTGCTGAGATGGTGGGTGTGCACCACCATACCTAGTTAATCCAGTACTGGATGGAACACAGGGCTGTCAGCTGAGCCCCATCCCCAGCCTCTCTTAACACAGCTTGAGACTCAGTTTAGAAAGTCTTCACTGTGCACACCACTTCTCAGAAGGCAGGGTATGGCTGCAGACAAGCCCTTTCTCAGACAGAAAAGCAGGAGAAGAGTAGCAGCCATTGTCAGTTCTAGCAGTGTTTGACCTCAGTTTGTCTCAATATCTAATGATGACTTTGGGCCTGTAAGATGTCCAATGAAACACACTGTGGAAGGAGAAAACAAGAGTCCCACAAGTTGTTCTTTGTCCCCACACTCAAGATGTAGTATGCAACCCCAAAGAAAGATAGAAAGACAGGGGCAGGCTGGTAACTTATTACTTAAAAAGTATCAAAAAAGGGAACTAGAGAGATGGCTCCTCTTCCAGAGGAGCAAGGTTCGATTCCCAGCACCTGCATGGCAGCTCACAACTGTCTGTAACTCCAGCTGCACAGATACAATGCAGGCAAAACACCAATGCACAGAAAAAAAATATCAAGCAATCAGTAATTTTTTTTAAAATATCAAAAGCAGTTCAAGTGAAAATGAGAGAGCTCCATCACAAAACAAGAAGGGGGAAAGGAACTTACTTGCTACAGTGTGTAGCAACCAGCACTCAGGTAGCCAAGGCAGGCAGATCTTGAGTCTGAAGCCAGCCTGGTTCCAGGCTAGCCAGGGTTACATAATGTCTTAAGTGAATGAGTGGCGGAAGAGAGAAGGGGGGAGGGATAGATGGTAGATTTTAAGGGTAGATTTTCTGTGGGTTATACTGCAGCATCATGGTAAGCTACGGAGAACATTCAGACGTAAAGCTCTCAGCCTCACTGACCTGTGATCGCTTTCACCACCATGTCGGACACTTCGGGGATTTCCTCGTTGACAGGGACACAGAGCATCTGAGGTGTCACCCAATGCAGAGCCCTGCAGAGACAGGGGTGGTCAGGAAGAGGTCTGAGAACAGAAGGCAGACTCTAATCTTGTTGTTCCTCCAATCAAAGGAAAGCAGGGGTAGCACTGACACATTAGGCAATCCCGAGTTCAAGCACAGGACTCCTGCCTAAGATTAGCTGACACAACAAAGTAAAACCCTGGATGTCACATGCTTCTGTGCCTATCACAGCAGAGGACAGAGGGCAGAGTGTCCTGATTAAAAGGAGATTCTGCTGTGAAGTCTGAGAACCAATGCTTGCAGCCCTCACAGTCCACAACTGGTCCTGCACTGTTACACCCTGCCCTCCATGTCCAAGACACTAGAGCCCCTAAAGAGGAAGACCTATGTCCCCACCTAAGTCACTTTCTGGCTCACCCTGGGCTCTGCTGCTGAGTTCTCCACTGGCATGGTGAATGCTCTGAACCTATCCCCAGTCTTGGACTCTTATTCTGCATCTGCTCTGTGCCAACTCCTCAGTCCTGGTGTCCCACTTCCATGTACTTATCACCAGCCCCTTTATCTGAGACCTCGGATGGGGTTCCTCAGCCAAGGATACAGGATCCTCCAGAGACTTCATATGACTGAGCCTTGGAACTCACATTGGGTGCTGTGATGGTTTATTTTCATTGTTAACTTGACTCACCTTAGAATGGCCTAGAGGACACCCTGGACTCAGTGGTGAAGGCTTTTAGAGAAGATTAACTAAGGAGGTAAGAGCTACCCTAAATTTCAGTGGCACCATCCATGGGCTAAGGGACTCAAGCCGAGTAAAAGAGAGGAAAGCCTGGTGGGCAGACCTGTAATCCCAGCAGTTAGGAGGTAAAAGGCTAGCCTCAGCTACAAGAAACTCTGTCTCAAAAAAACAAGGAAAGGGGGGCTGGAGAGATGGCTCAAAGGTTAAGAGGACTGTTGATTCGGCTCCCAGTACCCACATGGGAGGTTCACAACCATCTGTATCTCTAGACTCAGGGGACCCAATGCTTCTTCCGACCTCCATAGGTTCCCATATGCATGTGACACACGTAACATATACCCAGGCACATTCATGTACACATAGATTATGTTTTTAAGGTAAGAAGAGAAGAGGAGGTTTCCTGATTCATGGAGTCACAGGGGAGCCTCAAAGCTCTATGTTCCTGAAAAGCCCTGCCTTCCCCACCATGATGGGTATTGCTTCTAAACCACAGCCAAAACAATTCCTTCACTTCAATTGTTTCTGTCGAATAACTTCCACAACAGTGAAAAATAACTAACACAGGCTCCTTGTTTCTAGGTGCCCCACTGCCACTGAACTGCAGAGTCTGGGTTCACCCCACGAGGTCCCTGAAAATACGTCAGTCAGTTCAGAAGGGCAAAGCCATGGCTACAGATGAGTAAAGATATACACCCTCCACCACCTTGAGACTGGCGGTCAGTTTTCTGATAGACAACATGGCACAAAGCAACAAGATTTCATGTTCCTTGCTCTCACATACCCAACGTGGGTCCTATCTCCAGCCAGAGAGAAAAGCGGGTTATCATAAGCCTGGCTGAGAAGCTCACACACTGTTAGCCACATGCTATCATTCCATTCTAGAAGTAGATAAAGCAGACACTTCGATCACCTGATCCTCTTTTGAATGGCAAGATCTTTCTTCTCATCATCGGTAGTCTCCGGGCAGAACACAAATTTATAGAGACGGGTCATGATGTGCTTTTCGATCTGATCCATTATCTTCTCTACTTTTTCTGGAGGCACTGGAATACAAAGGGGTATAGCAGCTCAAGAGAAGGATTTCAAATTAAGACTATATTTTTGTAGTATTTTCCATAAAAAACCAAATTTCTATAAACACTAGAAGAAACATTAACAATTTTCTTTAGAAACTCTTAACTATTTGGGCTGGCAATGTGCCTCAGTTGATAGAGGCTTGGCCTAGCATGCATGAAGCTCTGGGGTCTACCCCCGGCACTGTATAAAGTAGGCACTGTAGTGCATGCCTGTCTTCTTAGCACTTGGGTGGTAAAGGCAAGAGGATCAGGAACACATGGTCTCCCTTGCCTATCATCGAGTTAGAAGCCAGCCTGAGCTATGTGAGACTTTATCTCAAAAAAATAAATAAATAACAAAAGAAATTACAACTTTCTAAACAAGCTACACCTTACAGAATCCCCACCTATTTGCTAAATTGGTTCACTGGAGCCTAACAGGTACATGCCCTGCCGAGCAGGAAGAGTTCTGTGCGTCCCTCTCTATAGCTACATTGGTAAAACACAATTTCAAAGGTTGCCAAGTGCTGGTAAATCTTTCTTCTGTGGTTTCCCACAAAGCCACACGTTCTCTCTGAAGCATGCATGTGGACATCAAGTATGTTCAAAATGCATCCTAAGTATAGAGTAAAGAGAAGGCCAGAAAATCTCCAAAGCAAACCCAAAGCTTTAAGCTGGTGAGAATTTTTTCTGCTCCAAATCCCTTTATATCACTGTTAACAAGACTCACCAGATGGCAATTCCAATGTGGGGATTCATACAGAAGACCACCTGAGCATCTCTGATCTTCCCCACTTTACTCAAAATATAGGACTTATATGATTCAAAGCATATACCCAATTGCCCCGATCACACATAGGGAGGCATTCAAAGGCACTGCTAGGTCTGAGGCAAACACCATGGTCAGCCCAGTACTTGGCATCAGCCAAGCCAATCAGAGGAGCAAAGGGCAGCTACCTTGAGCTACAACCAGCTGCCCCACAACAGCTGGTTGACAACATATTACCTTTCCCACGGGTCTGCATTCTTTCAGCCACATTCTGGTAAAAGTCCTGAGTACATTCTGACTGTTCCTCGATGCTTAAATCCTGGAATGAGACAATAGGTTGGTGAGCAGCTGAAAATTTGAGGACACCAAATCTGAACAAGTCTCTAAAACACACTCCTAGCACTGAGCTGACTCTAAAGAACTTAGAAATCACACATATTCTGCAGGAAAGAAAAATCTAGGACTGATGATCTTTACACATCACTGCTGTACAGACAATATGTGCACACTCGGTTTACTTCCTTTACATTACTATTTATTATTATCATTATTATTACTATTTATTACTATTACTACTACTATTGCTACTTTTTTTCATGACAGGATCTCACTGTGTAGGCTGGACTTCTTTTTAGGATTTAGTAGTTGTAATGTGTAGGTTCTGGATCCCTTTTGAGTTGATTTTTAAAATATTCATTCATTTTTTTCATTTAAAAATGTCAACTGCCCTCTAGGCTCTCCATGTTCATGGGTACAGCAATACTTCTACACAAGGTACAGCGAACGGACCGAGGTACTTTGGCATTTGATCCTAGACTTGTCAGTGTGCTGTAGCAGAAACATTCAAATTCCTGTCCACTCATAATTTTGAAATGCACCACAGAGTCAACAACCAGTTTTTCTACCGAGCTCAAGAACATCAGAAATGCTGGTCTCTTCCGGAGGACCAGGATTAAGTTCTAGCATCCACATCAGGTGACTCACAACAGCCTGGGGCTACAGCTTCTGAGTTCCCTCTGCTGATCTGTACGGGCACCTGCCTGCATATATACACACTGAATGCAGACACACACAAACACACGGAATACTGGAGGTTTAACCCAGCTAGTGCACCCTTGTACCTGGCTGGCCCTCCTTTCCTCACCCCTCTGCCTTTTGCCCAGCACCTGGAGGCACTGCTCTGTATTCTGCTCCCTCGATGTTGAC
Source organism: Micromys minutus (assembly GCF_963924665.1). Classification (NCBI taxonomy): domain Eukaryota; kingdom Metazoa; phylum Chordata; class Mammalia; order Rodentia; family Muridae; genus Micromys; species Micromys minutus. The sequence goes on from NC_137964.1 coordinate 18,994,378, forward strand.
CTTTTCAGCTTCTGTGTATATGTGAGAACACACTGCTTCTAATTTTAGAACTAAGTCTGTGCTACTTCCTCCCAACTTCCTCAAGAATTAAAGCTTGTTTTGATGAGTCTCTTCCTTTTAGCCATATCCTTTTGGTTTCTAACAGTAAATTCCCAGAAACTACATGGTGGCTCACAACCATCTGTAATGGGATCCGATGCCCACTTCTGGTGTGTCTGAAGACAACCACAGTGTACTTAAGAGGATGCTGGCAATGTAGCTCAGTGGGTAGAGGGCTCCAGCACAGTGTAAACCAGTGCTATACATGTGTGATAAGCACTTGGAGGAAAAGGCAGGAGAATAAGGCACTCAAGGACAGTGTAGACCACATAAGACCCCGTTTCAAAAGTAAGTAAATACGTACAAGTGAAATGCTCAGGAAAATCTCTGTAAGGTACAGAAGGGCCCTTGCCTTTCTCTTTATTTTGGAAAAGTGTGAAGATAAAGACACATTTTACACAATAATCTCTTCATCAAAACACAGAAAGAACATCTTTTCCATAAGTGTTAACACAAGACAAACTGTACGTTAACATAAAGTAACCAGTAACAACTGTTTCTATTTTATTCATTTGTTTATTAATTTTATGTGCATTGGCGTTTTGCCTGCATGTCTGTGTGAGGGTGTCAGAAGCCCTGGAATGGGAGTTACAGACAACAGTGAGTTGCAATGTGGGTGCTAGGAATTGAACTCAGGTTTATTTATCATATATAAGTACACAGTGGCTGTCCTCAGACACACCAGGAGAGGGCATTGGCTCCCATTACAGATGGTTGGGAGCCACCATGTGGTTGCTGGGACTTGAACTCAGGACCTCTAGAAGAGCAAGCAGTCAGTGCTCTTAACCACCGAGCCATCTCTCCAGACCCTTGTTTTGTTTTATTGTTGTATTGATTTGTTTCTTTCTTTTTTGAGACAGGGTCTCTCTGTGTAGCCCAGTTTGTCCTAGATTTCCTCCTTGCAGGCTGGGCTAGAACTTAAAAAAAACCACCCTCCTCTGCCTTCCAAGTGCTGAGGTGAAAGGTGGGAGACACCAGGCAAGGCAGTAGCAAATCTTAATAGAAAGGCTCTCCAGGGAATGAAACAAAAAGCAATGAAATGACCCAAAGATCCTATAGTATACTTGCCCACTTCCTTAGGAGGATGCGCTCTCATAGCAGCTGCTCATAGGAAGACTGGTGTGTCTTTGCTACACATATGTATGTGCAACACATGCATGCTCGGTGCCTTTGGAAGCAAGGTCCACCAAGCCAAGGGTGCTGAGAACTGAACCTGGGTTCTCTCCAGCTCTCCAGCCCTAAGGAAACTGTGTTTTAAGACCTGAATTAAAAGCACTGTGGTTAAGAGCACTGGCTGCCTCATCAGTGCTGAGATGAAAACCATATGCCACCATACCAAGCATGTGATTTTTAGTTTTGAGACAGACTCTCATTGTTTTGTCCAAATCAGTCTCAAATTTGTGGGTGCAAGTAATCCTCTTATCTCAACCTCCCAAGTGCTTAAAGTATAGGCTTACATCAACACACCAACCTAATGGCATGTTTTAAACATGTTTCCATATAAACAGCCTTGAAGAAAACAATTCTTCATCAAGTCATGAACCTCATTAAATCAGATAACAGGATTTTGAGATGAATGATTGTCTCTCTGCATCTCTTCTGTGCCTTTTTTCCCCTTTCTTTTTGAGTAAGGTGTCACTATGTAGCTCTGCCTGGCCTCCAACTCAGAGATGCAATCCACTTGCCTCTGTCCCGAGTGTACAGATTAAAGGCACGCACCACAACTCTGGCCTTTACCAGACTTAAAAATTACTCTTGAAGTGATGACTCAGCAGTTGAGAGCACTGGCTGCTCTTCCAGGGGGACACAGGTTCAATTCCCAGCACCCACACATCAGCTCACAGCTGTCTCTAACCCCAGTTTCAGAGAATCTAATGCCCTCTTTTGACTTCAGTGGGCCATGCAAACACTAGGTACACAGACATACATGCAGGCAAAATATCTATACACATAAAATAATAAAATAAAAATAATTTGAAAAAATTAAAATTACTGTATGTGAAGACAAAAGAAAACTACAGATCACTATCACAGTGACCACATACACAGGTGACCACATATACCCAACCCCAGTCATTATTCTACCCAACTAAAGCTTAAGTCTTACAGGAAGATTATTTTGTCCTTGCTTTTGTTTTTTTGACACAGGGTTTCTATGTGTGGTCCTGGCTGTCCTGGAACTCACTCTAGGCTGGCCTTGAACTCAGGAGTCTGTCTCTGCCTCCCAAGTGCTGAGATAAAAAGGTGTGCTACCACACCTGGCTACACTGTTTTATTTTTAATTATTCATACAAATGTGTGTGTACAGGGTATGTACATTAGTGCAGGGCTAGCAGAAGCCAGCAAAGGATACTGGGTCCTCTGCAGCTAGAGTTACCAGCAGTTGTATACTCTCCAACATGGCTGTTGGGAAACTTGGATTCTCAGAATGAGTAGAACCAGCTTACTCTCAATTGCTGAGCCATGTCTAGATAAACTTTTATAATCTTCTATAGAAGTAACCATGCCTTGAAAATTCTAACTTCTTTTTTTTTTTAATTCATGTGCTAGAGGTTGAACTTAGAACTCTGTCCATTAAGCCACACACAGCCTCTTCTGTATTTCCATCTTCTCCATCTTCCCCCACCCCCTCTGTCTCTCTCTGACGTTGATTTTTTTCTTTTCTTTTCGAGACAGTTTCTCTGTGTATCACTGCCTGTCCTAGAACTCACTCTATAGACCAGGCTAGGCGGGAACTCAAGAGATTCACCAGTTTGTGCATCCTAAGGGTTGGGCCTTCCTTCTCCACTTTTTTTCCCCAAGTTCTGGGACTGAACCCAGGACCTGCTGCATGCTAATCTGTATTCCTGGAGTACCTCCTCTGTTTTCTTGAGACAGAGTTTCACTCTGTAGCTCAGGCTGACCTGGAACTCACTATGTAGTTCAGGCTGGCTTCAAGCTTGATGATCCTGTCCCAGATCTCCCAATCCTGAAAGATCACAGCAGTGATTCATTGAAGGATGTTATGCCAATTATGTGTCTGCTCTTCCCGCTACAGTGGAAACACACCATTCTAAAGACTATGACAAGGTTCAATAACACACATTACATCTGGTAGCTAATCACAAGGACAGTTATAACCTTGGTATTCAGGGGATTACAAGTTCAAGGCCAGTGTGAACTACACAGTGAGACCCTGCCTCAAATGAAAGAGAACCAAGTAGGTAAAGAAAGCTGGCTCCGAGGTTAAGAATACTTGCTATACTTGAAGAGGGGTAGAGCTGTTCGCAGCAGCCCTGTGGCAGCTCATAACTGCCTTGTCACTCCTGTGCCAGGGGACTCAATGCTCTCTTCTGGCCTTGAGCAAATACCCACATTAAAAAAATAAATCTTAAAAAAGAAAACCAAGTGAATCTCATTAGAGCCCACACGCACTCACACCTCTTGGGGTGTGCCTTACTTTCTTCTGAAGTGCCCCACCCCAAATCCTTGAGCTTAACCTCTATTTCAAAATATCTTTACTAAACTTTTAAAACTGGAGGTAAAATAAACAAGCCTCAGAAAAAAATTAGCCAAAAAAATTTTTGTTGGATGGTTAAAGCATTATATAATGCAATATTGTAGTGGGTCTGAAATATGCAGGTGCTGAAATTTTAGCCACAAGTAATAATGTTTAGGGATTTTTTTTTTAAAGCCTAAATGCAGATAAAGTGTTTCTTAACAACAAATAGCTGGGAAAGACATTTAACACAGTTCTGAAAACAATTGTCTAATCTTGGCCCACATACAGAACAGGTTGTTCAACTCTGGTGTAAATTAGGGCTGGAAACAACAGGAATGATCCACATCAGACAGAGGCAGGGTGTGTTACGGTTCTAGACCTCAGCAACGTGGGAGGAAAGAATCTGTGCAATGCAACAGGAACAAAGACCCACAACAGCAGTGGTCAGTGGGTTTACTTTTCATGCTCAGAAGGCATTAGAGTACCATGAAGTGGGGTAAAGGTTTGTGAGCACATCTGAAGAACTCAGAGTGTACCTTAATCTACGGGCATTTCAAATCTCCAGAAACTGTTCCCTAAGTTGTATTTAATAAATGTGCCTGAGTACTGTCAAAGCTGGAGTATTTGAGTTAGGCATTCCTTCGAATACCTGGTGAGGTAGTTCAGTGGATAAAGGCACTTGCTGCTAGGCCTGGCAACTCAGGTTTGATCCCTGGGACCCACATGGTAGAAAGAGAGAGCAGACTCCTAAAAGCCATCCTCTGACCTCTAAACACACTTGCCTATTTACAAGCATAAACATAAACACACAACAAATGTTATTTTAAAAATCCATCTGAACTCTATCTGAATGTTGCTCATCATGCTAGACACCAAAGATACACAGAACACATGCACAAGACTGGATCCCTTACCACAAAGCAGTTGGTGCTAGTTAGTGGAAAAGAGAAAATCAGCTGCACAGCAATTCTTACCACAGCAAGAATCTGAAGCTTACCAGGGTCTCCAGCATCAATCACTGATGCCCCGCACACACAGCATAGTGCTCCTCTATCATAGCTCTTTGTTTTTATCTACTCACTGATTTATTTGAGACAGTGTCTCACTGTGCGGCCCTGGCTAGCCTGGAACTCACTAAGTAGACCATACTAGCCTTAAACACCAGAGATCCGCCTATCTATCTCTGCCTTACTAAAGGTGTGTGCCACCATGCCAGCCTTGCTTCTTTATTTTCACAGACTCACCAAAAAGTCAATTAAATGCTTACAGAATAAAGGTAGTTTATGCTTCTCAGAAGAAGAAAAACAAACTTGAGTTGGTCAGTGTTTCTGTAAATACAATATAAATACAGTAGTATAGATTTTGTACATGCTACAGTATAAATACTTTATTAGTGGTGTCCTCTTGATGGTGCAAAAACAACCCTCAAACTTGTCTTTTTACACATTCAAGAAGCCTATCACTCCCTGAATTCACCTCAGTGTACACACACACACACACACACCCCTACCTCTCAGCAGTAACTTGCTTGAACTCCAAATGTCACCGTTTCTTCACACAACACTTAAAGTAAAAGAGACAGTCTTGCTAACATGGGTCACAACGCCCCTGCAGAGTACTTGGAGCACTGACTGAGAACACTGTGGAACTAGTTGGGTTTAATACTGTAGAATGTGAGAAGACTTTATTTTCACACAAGTAGTTTTATGAATCATGGAAACTGAAATCACAAAACAATGATGTGTTTCCATAATCCTAGCACTGTGACAGCTAAGGCAGGAACCAGGGAGCTAAAGACCAGCCTGGGCTACATAGTCAGAGGCATGTGGAAGCCACAGTTCTACTTCACTTTGAACTAGACAGCTAACCAGACAGGTCACTTTAAATAAATACCAGGCTGGTGGCTACACCTTTCACTTGCAGGTGGATCTCTGTGAGTTGCAGGCCACCCAAGGCTATGACCGAGAGATCCTGCCTTAGCTCAGAAATAAAGGACAGCTCCTGCTCCTGGCCTAACAGATGAGCTAAAGGTCTATGCAGGCAGGCTGCACTAGCACAGGGGAACAAGAGAGGTGGCCTGTCTAGCTGCAGAAGTCCCAAAGATGACCAGGGCACAGTGGAAAAGTACTAGCCTGGAGTCGGGTGTTAGCTGAGCTAAAAAGCCGGTCTTAGGTAACTAGCACCTTGTTCTTCTCAGGTGTAAAATGACAAGATTACAGTTCTCCCTAACCCTCCCTAAACCACAGTTCATATTTCCAAGTGGTTAGTTTCAGCCTACCCTTTTATAAGGCATTGCTTCCAAAAACATCTTCGTCTGTTTATAGACTTCTTGGCCTGTCTTGTGGAAGGTCTTGAGAAAGTCTATGAACTCCTTAGTCACTCGGTCCGTCTCAATGCTGGTCTGCCGGTTTATGGAGGGACTGGGAGCTTTGGCTTCCTGAATTTCTGCTGGGAAAATTAAACACAGTAAGTTTTCTTACCCAGAAGACTGATGTATGGAATTACTCTATGTAGCTAACAAGATTACTGAAATTATGCTTAATCAAAATTAAATTTGTATCACTTTATATTTATATATATCACTAACTCATTTGGATGAGTTTCCTTAAAGTAAGGAAAATTAGTAAGTGTAAGTAGATAAAACCATATGATCTAAAACACACTCAGCAGAACTGGAGCTGGGCTCGGTTGGTAGTGTTTGCTGACACGTGGGAATCCCTGGGCTCTAGCCCCAGCAACAGTGAACAGGCAGGGTGTGCACAACTCTAAGCCCAGCACTTGGGAAGCAAGGAAGATCCCGGTCAGTTAAAGGCCATTCTCAGTTGCCTAGTGAGGTGAGGACAGCCTGGGCTACATGAGGTCCTGCCTCAAAAACCTCATCTACAGGATGACCAGTGGGCCAACAGGTAAAAGAGCTTGTTGTACAAGCCTGGCAACCTGAACTCAATCCTGGAAACCCACAGGGTAAAAATACAGAATGGAGTTCTGTGTTGTTCTCTGCCCAACAACTGAACTACGACATACCTATTCTTAGAGGCAGAGGCAGGAGGATCTCTCCTAGTGAGTTCCAGACCAGCCAGAGCCAAAAAGTGAGATCCAGAAAATAAACTAACCCATAGAAAAAGCAAATCAAGTACTAACAAAAACTCTCACATTTGTGCTACCAACCTAACAGCTGCCTTGAGTAGCTAAGGATACAGGAAGGCCGGGTAATTCATTCCAAGGCAGCATGGGATGGCTGGGTGCTGTGGAGAAGAACTAGCGCCACCCCCTCCAATAAAAAGCAACTAGCCACAGACCAGTAAGATGGCTCAACATGGGCTTGACAGGGGACAATGCCTGTCACACAGGCCCAGAGGTGTGAATTTTAGCTGTAGAACCCACATAAGGTAGAAGGAAAAAAAATTCCACAAAGTTGTAATATGATCTCCACAGACACACACCCAACATTTTTTTTCGTAACCTAAGAGAAAGCACACAAGATCCTCACTATAACGCTGCTCGTTAGCAGTTCTAGTCACTGAGAGTGAGGCAGCACCCTTTCTTCAACAACTTTCTTGATGATCACCTGAGTCAAAGTCACCGGTGGAAATAGCCACCAGTGCAAGCACGAAGGCATCAGGTGACACGCAGCATTAGAAAACTTCCAAATCACACTTCCGCTGCCAAGACACAAGGCCAGTTTATTTCCCCCACCATTCAGTTTGCATCCAAGGTGAGTGCATTGGAAATGCCTGTAATTCTAGCGTTCAAGGTTGAGGCAGGAGGATCAAGTTCTAGGTCAGCCTGGATTACACAGTGCATCTGACACCAGCTTGAGCTATATATAGCCAGACACACACACACACACACACACACACACACACACACACACACACACGTTGGGGGAGATAGAGAGATTTTTGTCTGGTTTTTCCTTTGTAGACAGTATCCCCGCACCTCAGCTTCCTCAGCAAGTGTGCATCACCCACCCCACAGGAGAAAGAAACCAAAAGGTAATACAATCTACCAACTTCACACCTTCATTCTGTTTTTGAGACACGGCCTCACTATATACAATACAGAATGGTATTGAACTCACAGAGATCTGCCTCTTTCTACCTCCTAAAGTCTGGGGGTAAAGGCATAGGTCACCATACCTAGCCCCATAATGTTTAGGAAAAAACTCTGATTTCTATACATGGGAACATAACCTACTCCTCACATTAGATAGACGGATTATAGAATTACTTATGTATTTTATGTAGATGGGTGCTTTGTCTTCATGTGGGTCTGCAGGAAAGACAGTGAGGACATCATTATGCGCAGTTGGGAGCTGCCATGAGAGTGCGGAGCCCTCTCTCCAGCCCCAAGACCCATAATCTTAACGGGAAGATGGACACTTCATGCATGACAAACACACAAATTAAAGCACAAAAAATGCCATCAAAACTTCATAATAATAACCCTGTAATTTAGGTAATAATCAACAAAACCATAAAGTTGTCTTGGGCATGGTGTCTCTTCACAACAACAGAAACTCTGACTAAGACAAACTCTGAAATTTGATCTTGACAAGAACACAACAGCTCTTACACTGTGCAGGCGGGAACCCAAGTGTCAGAACTTTAAAAGGTGAATTCAGTAATAATCAAGTTAAAACCCACATGTCCAGCTGGGTATAGAAGCTGCAGAGCAATCCCAATGCTCAGGAGGCTGAGGCAAGAGGAATGTGGATTCTAGGCCAGCCTGGGCTACAAAGTAAGACCTCATGTCACAACATGTTAATTGGGACACTAAGGGTAGGAAGAGATACAGTCCAATAATCTAAAAGAGCGTACTCCTACCCACAAAGCAGGACATGCCATAATGGGCACAGCAATCCTAAACACACGTGTCTCTAACAACACAGCTTCAAACTGCAAAAAAACAGAAACGGAAATGTAAGGAACAAGAAACAAATTCAACAATTCTGAGTGACTGTCAAAGCAGGAGGTCAGAGAAAAGAGGAAGAACACAACACTTGGACAGTCAGGATGGCTCAGCAAGTAAAGGAACTTGCTGCCAAGATAAACATGAGTTCGGTTCTCAGAGCCCTCACATGACTCTCATACAGTGTCCTGTAGAGGTGGTTCTGATGCTAAGGTCCTGTTCCCCAACTGGTTCTTGATCTGTCAGTAAAGAAAGCCATGGGCCAACTGCTGGGCAGAAGGTTACAGACAGGACTTCCGGGTCCCTGAAGGAAAGGAAGACACAAGGAAGAAGAGGAATTTTGCCATGCTTTGGAGGGAGAAGAGAGCAGCAGTCATGTGAGGTCTCGGGAGAAGCTGGGGTGTGGGGCCACTACTACAGGCAGGTGGTCAGGGATGTTTGGTGGGAACTAGATAGAACTAGCCACTCAAGTTTAAAACAGCTGGGAGGTATGGAGCTATGAGTATTGTTAAGAGTGTGCTTTTCCAGGCATGAGACAGTAACACCCAACAATTGTGCCAAGGAGGCAAGTTGAAAAACTACAGGCAACACTGTCCTTTAACTCTCCCCCCATATATCCATTTATGCCCTCTCTCTCTTTCTCCGTGTGTGTAATAAAATACTGCTCAACAGCAGAAGCAGACATACATTCCATGTGACAGAACTGACAAATGAAGCAGCTGAGCCTTGAAGATGTTTAGAAACCACAATGATCTCCTAAGACTAAGGATAGAACTAAACTCAAGTCAATTCTTGACTCCTGAGCCTTCCTATACTCCCTTACGGCAGAGCACCAAGCAGATCCTTGAAGAATGCCAAGCCCTTACACTATGTGGAGACTGAAAGCTTCAGGAGCAAAGGCAGAGAAAACCCAGTCACCTCCTTCATGGTTTCATTTGCGTACACTAACAAAGGGAAAAGTCCTCAGATGAGCATACTAGTTCACACCTATAATCTCAAGGCTAAATCAAGACGGTTGGGAGTTCAAGGACATCTTGGGCTTGGGCTTGTCTAAAAATATAGTCTACCTCAAATCCCCTTTAAAATGTAAGCCAAGGGCGCTGGAGCAGAGCTCAGCACTAGAAGACAGGGTTGGTTCTATCAGTGCTTGGCAGACCACGAAACAAACCACCCAAGGAGATGGAAGAGAACAACATAGCCACATTATACCTGTACTGTTTGCCAGGGGCCACACAGCCAGAGCTTGCACATCAGCTTACACTCATCTTGTGTTTCTCAAATAACAACAATTTGCAGCTCAAGTCCATCCAGTCAAACAGGTCCAAGCTGTCCATCACCCGGCTCAAAGGTTTAAAGATCTCTGCAGCCCAGTGAGCACGACCACAAGGACAGCAGTGTTTCAGCTGTCACTCAAGGAGCACAGCTCTGAGAGCATTAAATCACTTGTTAACTTAACAGTTTCGTGAGCTGGATGATATCACGACCTTACACATGAATGTCACCTGTCCAAAGTCACACACTAGTAGAAGAAAGAGCTAGGATTTGAATGCAGACAAGAATCTTGAGCCTAGGCCAGTTCTTTATAACCACCCTGCACCATCCTTTCATTACTGCATCATCTGTCCACCTCAGTCAGCACAGGAGAGGCTCAAAACATGGGTTTGTGGCTAAGAGCACATACTTCCAGAGCATCCATGTTGAATGGTTCACAGCCATCCGCAACTCCAGCTCCAGTGGACCTCTGTGGACACAGCACTCACATGCACACTCAAACACATGAATAATAGTAATAATAATAACAACAATAAAAAAGCCAAAGAGGAGGATGAAAGCAACAGACTTACTTAAACCTCAGAGACTAAAGCTAGCAATAGGAGTACGGTGAGATCTGACCTCAGCCGATCAATTAAAAGTCAGTGAGTATCAACCAATCACCTGCTATGTATGATTGTTAGAAGGGCAGACCAAATATTACATCAGATTTCCTCTTTGATATATGAAGAGGATAAACCTTTATCTGAATGGTTATTAAGAATAAAGACGACATGAGGAGGTGCGGAGTGTCAGTTACTTGCAGCATAATCATGGGGACCTGAATTTGACTACCAGCACCCACTAAAAAGGCCAGCTAGGCTGTCAGGTATCTTAATCCCAGCACTGGGGTGGCAGACACTGGAGCTCCCTGGCAGTCAGCCTATCCAAATCGGTGAACCCCAGGTTCACTGAGAGACTGTCTCAAATAATAAGAAAGAATAATCAAAGAAGCTACCCAGTGCCAACCTAAGCTCTTCCCTCAGCCCCCACACACATACAAATTCTTCAAATCCCTTAGAGGACTGTGCTTTGTTTGCAATCGAGCTCCCTGGGCTTAAGAGCTTTCTTTTGTGCTGCTAATACAAATAAACTAACAAGGGTAAAGGCTCCACATATTGAGGAAGTAAAATAAAGTCACAGAAAACAAAGTTGATCACTGGTCTAGATGCTAAGGTAAACCTGCACCGGGTATCAGCTGAGTGTCCTCACTAAGCACCTAACAGGCAACCAGGCTGAAGTGGAAAACTCACCTGGAAACTAACAGCCAACATTGCCATCACTTAGAAAGGAAGGGTTTTACATACATTGAGCCCCTTGCCCTCAGAAGCTTTTGTGTACAAACACAGTTACAGCTCTAACACTGGAAAGGGAGAGAGGGCAGGGGTAGGGATGTACACCTCCTACCCCAGCAGAAAATGGGGAGGGGAGATTCCAGTTTTGAAGTGAACTACACAGTGAGTTCAAGGCCAGCTTGAGGCTCTAAGCATGACCCTGTCTGGAGAACTGAAGGACCGATGACAATGCTGGTGCTAACAGAGCCCCTGCCTAGCACTCAGGAGAACCGAAGTTTAATCCCCACTACTAGGCAGGTAGTTAAAAGATACAGACCAAAGGGAAAAGCAGAACTCCCCACTGGTGATAATGTGTTCCTAGAGAATTTTGGAAATGCATGAAGTGATGGGCAAACGACAGGTAAAGAGCTATTCCTCAGAACATTAATCACCACTTGGCACCATTTGGAGATTTGTACTGGCGTTGCTATGAAAGCTATGGAATTCCTAGTGTTAACAGAAGGACCTTCCAATACTCAGAACTGAAGACAAGGCCGAGCATCGTTTTAGTTGTTTGCATTGACACTTACTTAGCTTGGTTAGTCTGTAAATGTACATGTGTGCACATGTTGCCTGCATCTACGGAGGTCAGAAGACAATTTTGGGGATTCAGTTTCTTCCTTCTATCACTTGAGATCTGGGGCCCATTCACACTCCAGTCATCATGCTTGGAAGGAAGTGTCGTTGCCAACTGGAGCACTGTGCAGGCACAAAGCCAAACTTCTGAATTTAAAAAACTGGGGTTTTTCTCATACAATTATATTTCGGTCATATTCTTTCCCCTACCCCAAAATATCTTAAAGAAAGAACAAGGTGAGTGAATGATTCCTGGCCTCAGTTCCTCAGTTCCACCAGAGTCGTGCCAAGATATCCTAGACAACAGTTAAGAAGCATTTCACTGGCCAGATATGCATCAAGGAATTTGCTCCTTTAGACTAAATAAATAAATAAATAAATAAATAAATAAATAAATAAATAATTTTTAAGTGGCTTGCATATGCAGAATGTGTGTGTGTGTGTGTATGTGTGTGAATAATCATATGTAGAAGGCCAGAAAAGGTCTTAAGGGGGCAATCATTGCTCATTCTGCCTTTAAGAGACCAAACTACTCTAGGAAGGGGGTGGGGCTCTAGAAAAGCACTTCCCCTGCCAGCATCAACGCTTCCTCTCAGTCTCTCTCACCATTTCAGACTTACCAGCCTCACTCTGAGCCTCTTCAACAAGCTCACTGACAGAACAACTGAGCCTTTGATTACATTTGTTTTAATTTTATTTGTATGGATGGATGTCTTGCCTGCATAAATGTCTGTATGCCACTTCTTTGCCCAGTGACCAAGGAAACCACAAGAGGGCACTGGACTCCCTGGAACTGGAGTTGCCACATGGGTGCTGGAAATCAAACCTGGGTCCTCAATATGAACAGCCAGTAACTGTAACTCAGTAACTCCTAACACCTGAGACTGAATCAATATACCTTTAATGACATCTCTATACAGCACTTTAAACATCCTCATTTTCATTTTTATTATTTGTAATTGAGTGGTGTGTGTGTGTGTGTGTGTGTGTGTGTGTGTACAGGTACCCACAAAGCCCAAAGGCACTGGATCCCCTAGAGTTGCATTTACAGGCAACTGCCTGACAGAACTTGAGTCCTCCACGAAAAACAAGAGCCCTAACTACTAAGCTATCTGTCCAGACCTTAAGTATTACTTTAAAAAGCAGATGAAGGCTGGGGGAGCCTCAGCAGTTAAGAGTACATACTGCTTTCCAAAGGACCCAAGCCCAATTCCCAGAACCCACATGGCACCTCACAACCATCTGTAACTTCAGTTCCAAGGCATCTGACACACATTTCTCTCCTCTGAGGGAACAGGCACACAGGGGTGCACAGACATACAAGAAATCAAGACATCCACAGACATAACACTTTAAAAATGAGTAAACACAAATCTATCCACAAGAAAATACTTAATATGAATTAAAGAGCCCCAAATGAGCCTTTTCCTGTCTGTTCCCTAAAAACATAAGAAATAAGCTTTAAGAGAGAAAGTCTCTCAGTGACTTCCAAGTTTAGAAACAGCCTTGTCTCCTGAGTTATGGACGGAGTGGGTTTTACACAAGGTAAACAAACAAGGACCAGAAAAGATAAAGGCATGAAAAACATAAGGCAAAACCACTAAGTAGCCAGTGATAAGCAGTGTGGATGAGCATGGAGAGCTTCATAAACTGAACTACACGCTTCAGCTCTCTTTAAGTACTCCTGCGGGATAAAATGCTTCTTTAAAAAATCAAGGAAACAGTGTCTCTTTAAGTCAAAGAGAATATTATTTCATGTACTGCCTGGTCATCAAACTTGATTCCCATGTTAAGTCTGGACTAGAACTTTCTTGGGCTTACAGAGGTGGAAGGCTGAGCCCACCTGCATTCTGCATCTAGTCTGCAGCTTACTCAGGCATGGAAGAAGAAAACAGAAAATTACCCTTCTTGGATCCAGCCCTGGAAGAGGCGCTGAAGAACTTCTTCACTGTGGTGACCTTTCGGGTTTTCTCATTGGTTTTCTTTTCCTCAAACTTGGAGAAGGTGAGGGACTGGGCTCCTTGGCTGCTCTGGCTGCTAGCGAAGGCCTCTTCCTCCTCCCGCTGGAGTCTGAAATTCAGAGGAAACACTGAATGATCTGGATCCTCTCCAGGTTTTCCTGGGGCCTAAAAGATCTTGTTCAAATTACTGAGAAAGGTCTGACTTTAAAACAAAAACTAAATATACCAAGTAGGTCTGAGGTCTCAAGTACATAGCTGTAAGATGAAATTCTATACCCGGTGAAGCTTTCAGTATATAGCTTTAATCCCCAGGACCCCAAAACAAACAAAAAATAAAAACATAACCAAACATGTTTTACATATAGAATTACCTGTCTCAGCATTTGGGAGGCCCACAAAGAAATATCACTGAGTTTGAGGGTCACAGACTAAGACCCTGTCTCAAATTACCATATTAAGATTGATTTAATATGGCCTACCCCACCCCCTCCTGAATTGTTCTGCTTGGCCTCATATTAATTTTGGCAATATGTTCTAATTGACTGGCTCCTTCTCATTCTCCGGCTCATTCTGTCTTCACCTGGACTAGCTTGTTCTCTCTTCAACCTCTCTGTTCAACTGTCCAGTAAGACTGCCTCTCTCCGTCCCCTTCTGCTGCACTGCTCTCCACAGACTCTACTGTACTCCCGTACTGTGCTCTCCCCTTCCAGTACTGTCTGTCTCTCCCTTAAGTAGTTTCCCTTTCCTCTCCTCTCGTGAGAGTTGGGAGGATCCTAGTCTGTCAAATCTTCCTCTGACTCATTACTCTGTCTGCCACTCAACTAGACATCACTTTAAAACATGGGTCCTTCCTTCTGTAAACTAACTTTACCCTCATTGTTTGGAACTAAAGATGTGTACTAAAGGTATGTCTTTATTCCAGCCAGAGGGATTAAAGGCTGAGCCACACAACTACAAACAGTTATTTTCAGTAAATAACACAATCTTGGAGATCACAGTGTGATCAAATATTTATCCTGCAACAAGGACCCAAGTTCAATTCATATATGAGACAGTTAGAGAAGAATTTAGTTCCCAAAGCCCATATCAGGAGATTCACCTCTAACTCCAGCTCCAGGGAACCTGACTCCCTCTTCAGGCCCCCACACACGTGGCATGTACACACACATACAAATATTTCAATGGTGCCGAACAGATTGCTTAGAAGTTTAGAGCACCTGCTCTGCAGAGAACCAACAATTCCCAGGACATCACAAGGTCACTCACAACCCTATTTCCAGGAGACCAAATGATCCTTCCTCACTCCCACAGGCACTAGGCCCACATACATACATACACAGATACATATACATACATACACAGATACATACATAATGCAGGCAAACATTCATATGCATTAAATAGTAAATAATTTTACATCTTTCATAAAGGAAGAAATGGATTTGTGGGATGGATGCAGTTCAGAGGCAGAGTTCACACCCAGCATGTCTGGGTTCAATCATCAGCACTGAAAGTTAGGGGTGTATGAGGAGTGTAGTTCTTTTCCCTATTTGAAAGCTACACAAAATAACACTATCCCACAAGACAATTCCTAGAGCAGAGTGGAAACCAAGTGTTTTTAGAACAGAGGATAGAAAACTCCAGAAGAAAGGTCTGAGAAGGCTCTACAGTGGTAACATTCATGGCAGGTCTATAGGATGACCAGGGGTCTAGATAAGCAGGCCTGGGCACGATGGCTGTACACCCGATTATATCTTGGTGACCACACCCCACCTCCACATAGCCTGTAAGGTCCTTTACCGTTCTGCCAGTTCCCAGTCCTCTTGGATCTGCTTCTGCCGGGCCTTGTGGTACTCCTCCCTCCAGCACTTGGAGCAGAAACCCTGCCAGGCAGGGTTGCCATAGTAACCGCATCCTTTCTTACACAGTAGCTCAGACTGATCCACGTGAATTCCCCGGCGTTCGGACTTCAGGCTCATCTTCTTCCTGATAACCAAGGAATGAGAAATTTAATTTACTTCCATACTATTAAAATACAACATTTATGAAGCAAAATATGAAGGAGTCTGAGATCTTCAAGCCATAAGGGGAGAAAGAACAGAAGTACAAAAACCAAAGTTAAACTCGGCAAATTCAAGTTGAGTCACAGTAAAGAAAGACTTCATCTGAGGCCCGAAATACACAGAGCACCTTCAGAGACTAATACTGGATTAAAGACCTAAGCATAAAGCTTTAAACTCCTAGAAGAAAAGCTTCCTGACACTGGCAAGGACTTCAGTATGTCAAAAGCACAGGTAATAATAGAAGCAACAAAACCAGACAACAGCACAAAGCAAACTTCTAACAGAGTAAAGAGGCTGCCTACAGAAGGGGAGGAGGCATTTCCAACCTCTACAGAAAAGGGTAAACCCAAAATATATAAAGAACACCAACAACCCAACAAGATAGAATACACAACTCTCCAAAGGAAAACTAAGTGTCCAACAGACTGTAAGACCCTGTCTCAAAAAATACACCAGAAAGGGGGTAGGGCTGAGATGGCTTGGCAGCTAAAGATTCCTGTCCCCACAGCTGATAAGTTGAGTTTGAACCCTGGGACTACCTACGTGGTAGATGGTATGACAACTTCCCAAAAGTTGTTCACTGACCTCCTCAGGTGTGTGGTGGCACATAAATACTCAAGCAAGATTAATAAAAAATATTTTTATAACAGATAAACAAGCTGGGTGTGGCAGTGCATGCCTTCAATCTACCACTCAGAAGCAGGTGCATCTCTAGGTCACCTAGGAATACTTAGTAAGACCCTGTCTCAAAAAACAAGCGTGACTACAAAGGCTGGGAATGCTAGCATATGCCTGTAATCAATCAGTCTGAGGCAGGAAGACTGCAAGTTCTAGGCCCACCTAGCTTTCAGAGTGAAATCCTATCTAGAAATAAATATTTGATAGTCAGAAAACACATGCAAATATTGGAATAAATCAAAACCATAATTACACATCATTTCACAATGCTGAGAAAGCCACCTTAAACACACACACACTCACTGAAAGTGTTGATAGGAACAATTATCTGTCAGGTGTCTCCCTAGCCTTGTCTTCCATTCAGAAGGCTGGGAATTGGAGGTAAATAGCTGGGTAATCGGTGCTATCTGTAGGAGCAGGCCATACCAAGCTCCCACAACCAGGACCAGAGGTAGCTAATAGCCCAAATGACCTCTGTGCTAAATGTGTGACGAAGACCATGCCAGGTCACCCCTAGGTCCTAGCTAGTGCAGGTAGCCTATCTCTAGAATCTATCTTCTTGAAAGAAGCATCATTATAATAATGCTTCCTTGTGTACCAGGGATTATATTACACCAGGAAACATTTTTCCAAATTGTACTGTTTTAATATGCAAGGCAATAAACCACAGGTATCAGACTCCTGAAGTCTGATCCAGCCTATGACTAAGTCAGGCTGAATAGTTTACATTCCCACCTTGAGGATCATTTTGCTGCCAATCATCACGCCTACCACTGTTTCTTCTAAGTTCTTGTTTCATGTGTTTTTGTTACAATGATGGAAGATTATAGCACAATGAAGGCAATATCCAAAACTGTACAGATTAATTAAAATGGGCCCTGTGGAGATGGCTCAGTAGATACAGTAACTGTTGCAGAGCATAAGGACCTCAGTTCAATCCCCAGCATCACCTAAAAGCTGGGAGTGGCACTATATACTTGTAACTTTGGTGCTGGGGCATAAAGACAGGGACATCCTTGGGATTTGCTAGCTAGTTGAGCAAGCCAAAATGTGAGCTCAAAGTTCAGTGAGGGACCTTGTCAGAAAAAATAAGGTGGACTGGTACAAAGTCTTTTCAGGTCTTTTTGTCTACACCCACTCATATCGGAGATCTGTTTTTTGCTTCATGTTATGCCTGACTTCCTTCTAAGGTTTACCTTGAGTCTGCATACCTTACTATTCAGTCAAAGGGTGAGAGTGTGCTCAAACCTCTCTGGTCAGTGGGGCGCTGGTTCTGAGGGACAGAACCTTAGGCAACGTGAAGTGGCCCAGAAAACATCTGAGGGTCAGAAGTCTCAGTGCATCCTTTGGCACACATATTGATCCACTAGTAGGGTGGGAATTTTACTTATTTTATGTATGTATGGTATATGTATGTGTTTATATGAGTGTGTAGATAGGTACACACATATGGAAGTCAGAGATGGAAGTCAGATACTTTCTTCAATTGATATCCATCTTATTTTTTTTTAATGTATTTGACAGATGTGCTAGCACACACCTTTACTTCCAGCACTTGAGAGGCAGAACTGGAGGCCAGACTGGTCTTCATATCGAGTTCTGTGCCATTTAGAGCTTCATTTTGTCACCCTGGATGGGCTGGGGCTGGCAAGATAACTCAGCAGGCAAAGGAGCCTGCAGCCAGCCTGACAATCTGAGTTCAATCCCTGAAGCAGTGTGAGGAGAGAACAGACTCCAGCAAGTTGCCTTCTGACCTCTAGCTATGATATAAGATACATCCACAAATAGACACATAAAGCAAATAAAGTGAAAAGAGAGAAAAAATAAGCGCTTTTCCCACTGTTGTGGGAGAGTCTGTTTTCAGTGCAGTCAAATGAGTACACCACGTTCCTCCCTGCAACAGTCAACAGACTAATAAGGTCACGAAATCTGGGTTCCTTAATCTCGTACTCCTTAGCCATGACTCTGCCTGCATGAACTGGTGGGACAAATGCATTCACTGTGACATAAAACCTATTCCGCTGAAATCCTGAAGAGTGTGTCCCTTTGTTCCTGATACAGGAGTCTCAAGTC
Organism: Micromys minutus; assembly: GCF_963924665.1. Lineage (NCBI taxonomy): Eukaryota > Metazoa > Chordata > Mammalia > Rodentia > Muridae > Micromys > Micromys minutus. The sequence goes on from NC_137964.1 coordinate 19,012,865, forward strand.
TTCTGCCTGTATCCACGAACTTTGGCAGGCTCATTTGTTACTTATAAGCAGAGCAAAAGTTCCAGTCCTTCACTGTCCTTACTATTTCCAGCAAGTAGTACACAGAAAGCCATTCACATCTTCAGCCATCAGATGGGGTAGGGGGTACAGCTTAGTGATAGAGCACTTGCTTAAATTGCTCAAGCCCTGGATTTGAGCCCCAGCATATTCCCGTTCAATCTGAGGGGTGTAAATAGTCCAGCTGACCGCTAATAGCTTCTTTCTCGTAGTTTCGGTGTTTTGAGAGGGTCCAACTCTGAGGTCTATACTGATATCAAACTCTCCTACCTCAAGCATCCTGAGTGCTGGCATAGGTGGGAGCCACAACCCAGCATATTCTTACTCATTGATTCACATACTGGCAGACATGTGGGACACTACCATAAACAAAAGCTGTGTGGATCTTCATGTTTAACATGGGCAGGATACAGCTAATACCCTGAAGGAAGAAGCAATGTAAATATTGAATAACTACTCCTTTTGTTTTGTTTTTTTGAGACAGGGTTTCTGTTTCTCCCAAGCTGTCCAGGGGCTCTCTCTGTAGATGAACTAATTCAGAGATTCACCTGCTTCTCCTGGGTTCTGGGATTAAAAGCATGCACACCGCCATCCTACTAAATAATCTTAAAACAACTAAATTTCATAAACCCATGTTAAAGAAACAAGCTCTGTATGTGTACGTGAAATCTATGAAACTCTAACTACTTTGATAACAAGATGTGTAATGAAGTATAAAATATCTCACAGTATTATCAATATGTAAAAACACCTAGAAAATATTTTAGTTGGAAAGTCTTGTGGCCGATGTAAAAATACCGATATAAAAGCAATGGTCACAGACACTCCTAGAACTTAGGAAGCTGAGGCAGGAAGATTCCATGTTCAAGATCTGCCTGAATTACAAATGACAAAAAGAGAAATAAAGAAGGCTTGCTCTACTTTAATGGTGAGGCTGTACTGACACACGATGCCACTGAATAAAATACAAAAAAAACAAAAAACACAAAAACCTGTAAGTTTACTACAGATGACAATTCTCAAGACTTTTTGGAATGAAGCAAAATGATTCTATATTTCACCAGCAACAATAAACAGGACAATGTTTAATTTTCTAATTAATTTAAGTTTTTCCTGCCTACTAATTAAACAGTTTGAACCACTAAAAAAATACAAAACTGGCCTTTCTCCCTCCTGGGTCATCTTGGCAGCTGATCTCGGTTGGGGGTTGTCCTGATCTCGGTTGGGGGTTGTCCTGATCTCGGTTGGGGGTTGTCCTGATCTCGGTTGGGGGTTGTCCTGAACATAAGGCAAGAAGATGTTGGTCGCAAGGAAGAAAAAGTCAATCAACTCTAGGCTCCATCTTGTTCGGAAAAGTGCGTGCTGGGTGCAAACAGACTGAGATGATCAGACAAGACAAAGCAAAGTTGGTTGTCCTCGCCAACAACTGCCCAGCTTTGAGGAAATCTGAAATAGAATACTACGCCATGTTGGCTAAAACTGGTGTCCAGGGGCAGTAACACTGAGTTGGGCACAGTGTGTGGAAAATACTAGAGTGTGCACACGGGCTGTCATCGACCCAGGTGACTCTGATATTATTAGAATCAAGCCAGAACAGACTGGTGAAGTAAACAAGGAAGTTTTCCCTTAAACAAAACTTTGCCAGAGGTCCTTTTGAAAACAAAACAAAACCCCCAAATGAATCCTAATATACCATAACACATAAAATATTAAGAGAAGGGGAAAGAAATGTTTTAAATAAACAGTTGTAAATAGTCAGCAATCTGACATCTCTCAAAATAACTGGAAAAACCTGTTAAAGAGGATTGAGAGGTGACTCAGTGGCTGTTTTTGCAGAGAACCTGGGTTTGCTCCCAGTACCCACACAGAAGCTCACAACCACCTGTAGCCCCAGATCCGGGGGAACCGATGCTTCACTCCATGGGCACCTGCACTCGTGCACCAACAAACATATATACTCATAATTAATGCACTCACAGGGATACCCTGCCTCTGCTGGGACAAACGTGTGCACCACCACAGCCAGCATTTCTTTTCTTTTTCTTTCTTTCTTTCTTTTAATAAGAGGACAGTTTTCAAGTTGCCACACTATGTAACCCAAGCTGGCCTGCAGTCCTAACTCAGTCTCCCACATAATGGGATGACAGGTGTCCACACCACACGTGGTACAACTTAAACACTTTCAAGAGAAAAAGTATGACAGAACTCACGTTAGATATTTACAAAATTTCTATACCTAGAAGCTACAGGAAAATCAAGAAGGAAGTGAAATTTGAATACACAAATTTAAACGTCCATCTGGTTTTAAAACAGCCTCACCTGTGACAAAAATAGGCAGGCAAAAAGAAGAGTGGAAAATAACATTTACATGTGACAATGGGGTATTTTATTATACAGAGAGAAAATATTTTAAAAAGAAAAAAAAAAAAAAGCCTGAGATTGGCCAGCAGCTGTGCAGGACAAGGACATGAGCAGGCTCCTGGAAACACAGGGAGAACGTCCTAGCCACGCGCTTGACATTTTGAAAAGGCCATGCCTGCCTGCCTGACATCCTACTCTCAGGATAGGGAACTGACTTCCCACAGCCTCAGAAGAGAACTTTAGTTTTCGTCAATCCATAGTTGGTCAACGTTACTGCTATTTGTCTCTAAAGATTTTATTTTTAACTTTGTAATGTGTGTGTCAGGGCAGGGGTGTCCTGTGTACATGTGAGTGTGGGTGTTCAAGAAGACCAGAAAAGGGAGCTGGAGTTAAAGGCAGTTGTGTGCCCCCAACAGGTGCTAAAAGTTCTCTGTAACAGTAATATGTTCTTAATCACTGAGCCATTTCTTCAGCACCTGATTAACAATGTGTATTTGTTACCATACATACATTTTCAAATAAATTAGCCACTGATATTTTCTGCTCCTGTGTCTACACCTCTAAATTTTTTGTTTGCTTCCCAGGTGCTCTTTTTGAATTATCTTTTTAAGACACAGTTTCTCTGTGTAGCCCCAGCTGACCTGGAACTTGCTCTATAAACCAGGCTGTCCTTGAACTCACAGGCACACCTGCCCCTGCCTCCTAAGAGCTGGGATTAAAGATGTGTACCATCACCACCTGGTTTGAATTATCTTTTAGCCTTCTTTTATGTTATGAGGGCACCATCACACAAAGACATGGCATTTCAAATCTGTATACAAGTTTTACCAACTTCCCTCATGATACACATTCCTTCTAAAAGCACTATTTCATGCAAACAATTGACATCAGAGTTTCCGTATTAACTGTTACAAAACAAAGTATGTAAACACTACCCTGTCCAAGAAATCCCAAAAGATAATCAATCCCGTGGGACACAATTTGGGGAGTGAACTGAGCTAGTGGAGCAGCATTCTTCAGGCCTTCCAAACAGTCACCCTCTGCTGTGCCCAGTCACATCCTCTTCCCTAGCAAAGTTTGAGCATGCTGGAAATAATCTACTTGTGCTAGCTTACTGTCCTCTCTCAAGACTCCTCCAGAGAAGCAGCCAGCACTCGGATGGACAATTAGTCTCTAAGTACCAGAGCAACAGACTTGGCCCGACCGGAGTAGCAGCACTTTGTAATGCATAAAGCGTCCTGCCACAAGAGGCTTGTCTCCAGTTCTGACTTAGTTCTGCTCCAGCCATTTCACCTTTTCTCTTTAACTTCTGAGTCACAAAGTCTGAGAATCCTGGTTTATCCAAGCCCTAGGTGATGCTCCTGGAAACCACAACTACAAAGAAAGCACCACCAGTGTGAAGTGACTCATCACTCCTCCTGACCCCAGGAGAAGATGCACTTTTGTTTCTCAATTATCTTTTATTCAATAGGGGTATTTTGTCAACATGTATGCCTATGGACCACAGAAGCTAGAAGATCGGCTCTCTAGAGCTGGAGTTACAGGTAGTTGTAAACCACCATGTGGGTGCTGGAAATTGAACTCAAGTCCTCTAGAAGATGAGCCAGTCTTTAAGAGCTGAGCCATCTTGCCAGTCTGGGATGCCCTGCACTGAGTGTGACAGAAACCCGTGCCAACCTCCTTCCCTGAAGAAGAACTAAAAAGCTAGAAACAGTGTAAAATATCAGTGTTTAAAGCACCATCATAAAAGTGACAGAAAGCTTCAGAAGTACCTCACACTAAGGGTCCAGATCCTGGAAAATGATGTATGATGAGGACGTGACTTCAGCAAAAGGCAGAGAACCCAGAATATGTGACAGAAGGAACAGAGGGAAATTTAGGAAGAGATAAAAATCAAAGCTTGGGGCTAGGGAGGCAACAGTTGGTGAGTGCTTGCCCGACATGGAAGCCCAGGGTTCCATCCACAGCACCACGCAAACTGTATATGGTGACAAATGCCTATGCCACTTGCACCTGGTGAAGGCAGGAGGATCAGGAGTTCATCCTCATCTACATAGTAAATAGGTGGATGGGATACCTAAGACACTGTCTCAAAAAGGAAAGAAAGAGAATAAAAATAAGAAAGGAGGAAAGCCAGCCAGTCAGCCACACAAGCCTATAAGCCAAACACTTGGAAGGCTGAGGTAGAAGATTACAAGTTCAAGGGCAGCTTGAACTAGCTAGCAAAACCTTTGTCAAAAAAACAAATATATAAGAAGTTATTAGAGGCTAGTGAGATGTCTCAGCAAGTAAAGGCATTTGCAGTAGAAGCCTGATGATTTCGGTTCAATTCCTAGAACCCACACGCACACACAGACATGTAAAAATAAGTTTTTAAAAGAAATTATTAGAGGGAGCTGAGAGATGGCTTAGGGGTTAAGAGCACTTGCTGATCTTGCAGAGGACCTACCAGGGTTCAGTTCCCAGCACTCACTAGTTCAGAATTGCCTGTAACTCCAGCTCCAGAGGATCCAGTATATTCTGGCTTCCTCAGGGATTGCATGCATATATATCTATATATACTGGCAAACACTCCCATATTCATATGTTAAAATTATTTTTAAAAGAGAAATTAGAAAGAAAATGGAATAAATGTGATGCGTGTGTGCATGGTGGGGGGGGGGTGCACAGGTATAGAACTTGCCTGAAAAGTACTAAGTACTGGGTTTGACCCCCAGGACTACAAAATATTTAATATATATGGCTAAATGTGCTACTTCATGTTGTCATAACACATTCTAGTTTGTAGGGCTGGTAATAACGTAACAAAGTGTTCTACAAGGTCAGTGGTTAGCATTTGGGCATGAAAGCTTGTTACCAGCCAAATCTCACCAATAGTATTAAAAGTGCTCCATCCATGGCTGGACAGTACCTAAAACCCTCTACAAACTCTACACACTTGCTGCACAAGGTTCCAAGTGCAGCAGCTAACAAATTTTCAGACGGAAACATAATTAATTTGCTACACAGAAGACAAACATATCATCTCAGGACATTTTCTATAAAGAACTTTGGGTTTTTCTCTTCTCCCTAAGGTACCGCTGAGGATGGAGGTCAGGAGCCTGTTCATGCACTGCACACCAGAACTGTCATAAATCCTAGTCATCTATGTCTTTTGCCTTCAATTCTTCCTGTAGTTACAATTCTCATTTGAATTCTTTATTGTAGTCAAAACTTTGGCCACTGGTCCAACTCACTGTTCAGGGCACATTTAAAAAACAATGTCAAAAGTTTGATAGAAATGCAATTAAGAAGCCACACATTACACAACTGTATTTAGACAAGGATGGTCCCACCTACTGTTTACTAAGGATAAATAAGAACCGTCTCCGAGCTAAACCAACCATGCATGCTGGCACTCTAGAAATCTTAACTAATGTTAGTGAAAAACTTGTCAGTGCATAAAACACAGACAGTGACTTCCTAGCCTGAGATGAGTGGACCTATCCCCACCTTAGACATAAATCCTATGTGTAGGTTTTTCAAGCACGTTCTCTGTACTGAAGCTGGAATCTCAAAACCTGCTTCTATCTCAAAATCTGCTCTAGAAATGAATCTTGTCTGGTATCCTTTTAGCCCATCTCCTGCTCCTGTCAGCCTTTTCCATCCACCCAAAACACACACACACACACACACACACACACACACACACACACACAGCACATGATTCTGACACAAAATAGATCTATTCAAGGAGCTTTCCAGACATTATGAGATCAAAGTAAAAGCTGAAAAATACTTGAGGGTAGTAAGAGACTGACAGCTCATCCGAGTCATATAAAACAGACCCTTGATTGAACAGTAAGATCAAAACTCTTGGATCATGAGACCAGGAGCAGTTCAGTTAAGACTCAACAGAGCACACAACCCTTCCCTAAGGCATGTGGGAACTGAAGAGCTGAGCTGAGGAGTTTCTGATTACCTTTCAAGGCCAGGAAGCCTTGATACTCCTTTCTCAACTGGCTAATAACAAGCAAAGCCACGCCGTAGCTCTTGACACACACTTCAGACATGACCCAAGCACTTGGTACAGCTGGTCCTTGACCCACCTTCACTCTCTACCTACTGTGAATCACTCGCTTGCTCGGTGTGCTACCAGCAGCAGAGTGGGCAAGCCCTTACAAGTCACTAAGAACCCTTTCTGGAACAAGATGTGGTCAGAGAGGTATATCTGCTTAGGAAAATTACAGTATAATACAAAGAGAGTTTTATCTGCTAATAACCATTCTGAGCTCAATCTTTAAAAGCATCTTTTAAATGTGCTCCAAAGTGCCATCTAAAGAAAAAGAAACCGCTGCAGTAAACAGTATGCCTAAAATTAGAAAATTTTATATGCTATTATAGAGAAACTAAAAAAATAAAATTCTGTCATATACTTTTAACTTGAAAGCATAGAAAATTATAAATATAACCTTTATAAAAATTCCCCAAATTATGAGAAAAGTACAATGAGACATATATGAAAAGGTCACATGAAAGGCATTATACTACACTTACAGGGGACAAAAAAAGAAAAAAAAGGAAGGAAGAAAGAAAAAGAAAAGAAATAGAAACTATAAAAAATAAAAATATAAAAAAGCCAAATGTGGTGGTACACACCTTTAATCCCAGTGAGGCAAAGGCAGGCAGAGCACTGTTTGAGGTCAGACTGTTTTACAGAGTGAGTTCAAGGCCACACTGAACTATGAATCAAGGACCTACCTCAAACTAATAAAGAAAATAAAAATAAAGTACAAGATCAACACAATTTTCATATTAAGAACCATTAGTAGTTTTAGGTTACTAAATAAGTGTAGGTTAATACAAATAAGTACTTTTATCAGAGAAAAAAAATAGAGAGGGCTCTCTCCCCATGCTAAAATTCCCAAGTACAGATTCTAACTAACAGCATGAACAGGCTTCTGAAGACACTGTATCTCCTACTGCTGATGAACAGCAGTGGCAGGAGAGGTATAAAAATCAGAAGCTGATGAAGGACTATGCATCTAGTATTCCACTCTTTAAAAGTTTAGAGTTCATGCAAAACTTAAAAAAATCACAGCTTATTTTTATTCTCTAAAAAAATAACCCTCATTTTTCCTTCAGGGCTGGAGAGATGGCCCACTGAGTAAGCATGTCTGCTCACCAAGCTTAACAATTTGAGTTTGGTCACCAAGGACCCATAGGGTGGAAGGAGAAAACCAACCACCACGGACTGTCCTCTGACTTCTACACATGTCCTGAGCACGCATTTGCACTGGTGCATGTTCACACACACACAAATTACAAAGGTGGCTTTAATCCCATTTTTAACTTTTAAAGAGTGCTTTGTCTGTGAATGTTTGCCTGCATGGATGCATGTGCACCATGAGTGTGCCTAGTGCCTGCCAAGGCCAAAAGAGAACATCAGATTCTGGAGTTAAAGGTTGTTGTGAGCTGCCATATGGGTGCTAGGATACAAACCCAAGTCCTCTCCTAGATTAGCAAGTGCTCTTAACCACTGGGCCATCTCTCCAGCTCTCACCACATTTTCAATTTTTACCCCCCACAAATCTGATTACAATGACTATGCTGAATGAAACTCAGCAGACTCACTTGAAAAGTGGTCCATAATTTTACTCAGGATGGAGCTTAGTGGCCTAGTCTACATAAGTGAGTTTCAGGACAGCCAGAGCTACGTAGAGAGACATGGTCTCAAAAAAAAACAAAACAAAACAAAACAAAACAAAACCAAAAACAAAGAAAAGATTTCAGTCAGTCCCATCTTAGCTATCCTGTGAAGACCACATCATGCTGTAAGGTTAGAGCCCTCAAGGCTCTGGCTACATTCTTGCTTCAGATCCTTTACAATCTCCTATCATTTGGGGGAAAATAAAAGGCTATGACTTGGGGCAGGGAAGGAAGATCAGTGATGCTGTGTTGTGCAGAGCAAGTGCTCCACACACTCCCAGTTACCAGTCCAAGAACCCTAGCCTGGTGTGTATATTCTCTGGTTCCTACTCGAGGTGAACAAGGCTTATCCTTCTGATCAAAATTTATGACTTCTGTTACATCTAATTAACTGATCGTAATCACCGTAATTGGCTGTCCTGATGATTGTAAGCCAATAAAGTATGCTACCAAAAACAAGGAAAAATTCTCTTATACAAACAAGGTTATACTTCCTACACCTGTGGGAAGATCTTCATTAAAAACAGAAATCTCTGAAAACAGGCATGGAGCTGGAGAGACAGCTCAGGGTTTAAAAGCACGTACTTCTCTTAGAAGACCAAGTCTAATTCCCGGCACCAGATCTGACAGCCTCCTCTGGTCTTTAAGGATGCCTCATTTGCACATACCTGTACCCACACACAGGGTACACATAATTTAAAAAAAAAAAAAAGATAATAAAGGCAGCCAAAGTGTCCAGCATGTTAGGTCCCACCAGTGAGTGGCAGCCCAGACCTTCTCCTGTGACTTTAACAGTCTCACTAAGTTGCCCAGGCTGGTCTGCAGTAGCAATCCTGTTCCAGCCTCCTAAGTAGCTGGGCTTAGAGGTACGCTAGAGCACACAGCCTCTTAAAGTGTTTTGGAAACTTTATTCAAATATTTAAAAATACCAGTTAAATAATAATCAAATAATAATCAACAATAGAATTAACAGTCATTCCCCCCCCCATACATTACTTCTTACAGTTTTGTGAGCACTGGGCAAGATTTTCAAAGGGGTTGGTCTTCTGCATCAAATTCATTTTTATCAGGGTGACTTTATTATCAGGCTAAGAAAGCCATGTGGCAGCGTTTCTACTGACTGCAGATCTCTCCACTAGAGATGCTTATCTCACAGCCAATAAAAGAGTACCAAAATTTAGATGTACACAGTCAAGATTTTAAATTCTATAGTATCTAGCCACAGACTGGGAGACGTCCAGGGATTCCTCTCCTGCAGTCAGCAAGTACTCATGGAACCTATAAATACCCAATAGGAATTGAGTGAGAGATTAAAGTAGATTTCCTGTTACTGGGAATTTATGAGGGGGGTTGATACACGATTCAACTCAAACACTTAGTGACCAGAAAAGACAGTCACACAAGACAGTACCTTGACCAGAACTACCTCAGAGACAATCATCTTCAACCACTCAGCAGTCTGTGTTTGTGAGCTACTGCTTAAGTTACCTTAGCCAAAGGATGACTTTGCGTCATGCTCTTCCGTGGCCTTGTCCCCCACACAGAAAGCCCCACACCCCGGCATCTCTGCCCTTCAACACTTTATGTAGTTGGATGGTCTCTTCTGGTCCCTGCTCCCCAGCACACACACTCTACTGCCTCCAAAATTCATACATTTTTCAAAATCACTTTGGGAAGGTATTTCCTGGTCCCTTCTTCCACCCTCCACAAGGCTGGCCTGTGTGTGGATCCTCAACTCACTAGCCTAGCACACACCATGATAAAATTCTGTGGAACATTTTTCTTTCTCTGTAGTGCTGGGGATCAAACCTAAGGCCTTGGCACAAACTAGGCAAGCATTTTACACCTTAAAGTATTTCTACTGTCCACTACCATGTGTGCAACTGGCACCCTTGGAGGCGTGGAGAAGGGCATTAGATCCCCTGGATCTGGGTACACAAGCAGTGAAACCTCTTAACCACTGAGCTAACTCTCTAGCCAACTTTTTTTAAAGTAAAGATTCAAATCCTGACTGTACCTTAACCCTCTAATTAGGAACTAGTAAGTTCTGGAGACTCTCTTGAGAAGTCCACACCCATGTCTTGAAGGTGTACTGTCCTCTAAGTACACCCTTCTTCCTGTACTTAATTCTGTAATAGAACTGTTTCTTAATAAACTCCAACTTCATTTCTTCAAAAACAAAAGAGGGCTGAGGAGACTGCAAAAATAAAATACTTGCCACACATTCATAAGAACCTGAATTCAGATCCCCAATACCCACATTTTAAAAAGTGTTCCCTGTGGCTGCTGGGCTAGCTATCCAATCTAGGCAAACCCAGCTCCAGGGTCACTGAGAACCTGTCTCAATGAAAGTCAAGGCTAGTGAGAACTCACAGAAGATATTAGCTAGCCTCTGGCCTCCATATGCACACACTGAACACATGTACCAAAAGATGGGCAAGGCAGTGTGGTCCCTGCCTACAATCTCATTACTTTACAGGCACCAGCAGGAGGATTGCTCCAAGTTCAAAGACTTGCCTGATCTACATATACACATAATTTCAGACCACCCAGAGCTGTATTATGAGACCATGTCCCCCAAAATAAGTACACAAATCAAAATAAGTAAGCAATCTCCCCAAACAGTAACTCTCAAAGGCTGACCAAAAGCTAGGATTGTAGTTGAGTTAAACAGCCCCCATCTAGCATGTGTAAAAACCTTAAAGTTGACCATCACTAAGTAGCAAGCTTCTCCCTGCCCCAACTAACCTCTCCCCAGGCCCAGAAACTCTATGTAGTCTTGGCTGACTTGGAACTCTGCAGACCAGGCTGGTTCAAACTCAGATCTACCTGCCTCTGTCTCCTGCATTCTGGGATTAAAGGTGTACGCCACCACTACCCAGTAACAAGCTTCTTGACAAGACAATTTTACTTGAGACTCTTCTTTCTTTTAACTGCGACTTTGGGGGCTGAGGGGTGTCGAATTTTACTCTGCAGTATAGGCTGGCCTCAAACTCACTACATACCCCTGTTGATGTCAAACTCCCAAGACTGTTCCAGCCTCAATTTCCAAATACTGGGTTGTCAGAAGTGGGTGACTAGTTGGTCTTTCTTTAAAAAGTAATTCTAGGTTTGTAGGTTAAACTGTTAAGGTGGCAGGGGGTGAGGGGTACAACAGGGACTCTTACCACAAAACTAGATGACGCTGTAAACTTCTGCCAAAGTGTCACATCTAAACTCCACAGGCAGACAGAGACTACCACATTCAGCAACACATTTCCCAACCACAGAGGTTGGTCATCAGCTCTGAGACACAGACAGCTGCCAATGACCTAGTCTCCAAGGCGGTTCCCTGTATGGAGCAAACTTCCGCGAGTGGATGGAGGGACATCCCCTCGGCTCTCCTTCCAGAGAGCTCTGAATCAGGGGCTGCCTTTATTATTTTCCGTAAGAGGGTCTTCCTAAGTGACGGAGGCTGACCTCAAACTCGCGGCAATCCTCCTGCTTTAGCTTCAGAACTTCTCATTCAGAGACACCCATACATAACCTTGGCCTCTAGCACCTGGTAGAAGTATTCAAAACCCCGCGCCACAGCAGCCCGCACCATCCATCCCCCAGACCCACGCGGGCTCCGGATGGGACCCGCCCGGCTGCAACCACAACTCCGAACTCGGATGGGATCGGAGCGGCAGCGCACGACTGGGGAGTGTGTCCTCCCGTGAGCCCGAGTCCCGCCGAGCTGTGAAGGAGCTCGGCCGAGGCGGAGAGGCCGAGAGCAGAGCTCTGGCGGCCTGGCCCTCCGCGCCCGCCAGCCGGCTGAGAGGCGGAACGGAGCAGCCCCGGGTCAGCGCGCGGCCGGACGCCGCCGCCGCCGTCCCGCTCCGAGTGGGAACGCGCCTCCATAGCCCCCGTCCCTCCGAACCTGGTCCGCGGCTCCGCCGGCGTCCGACAGCCGCTCCCAGCGCCGCTCCAGTCAGTCGGGTCCCTGCCCCGCCCCTGCCCCCGCACGCCCCGCCCCCGGCACCACGAGCCCGCGCGCGTTGCGTACGCGTTGCGTCATTTCCGTGACGCTTCGGATTTCCTAGGTTTGGATGCTGCGGACCGGAAAAGGGAGCCTACGCTCCGGAGGTTGACTTCCAGAAACGCTCTAGGGACTGTCCCTGAGAGCAGGGGACACCGAGTGACCGTAAGGCCATCGCTAACGTGTCTGTGACTCGCAAAAGCCTGTCATCCTTCACTATGTCTACTGGCTTCTGCTTGCACTAGCCCGAGGGCGACAAGGAGCCTGGAGGACTGTCATAGCACGAATCCGGACATCAAAGTCTGAGTCCAGGAGACAATTCCCAGCGAGTAGCGAAAGTGGCCCTCAGAAGAAAAGAAAGACACACCTTTCCCTTTGTGAGGAATTAGAAGGGAATGTATATAGTCAGGGAACCAGACTGTAAAGATAGATAACGCTCCTACCTGACAGTTGAGATACCACCTCTTTAGCTTTCGTTATCTCCCTGTGCCAAGAACCGTCGGGGAGGAGCAGATGAAGTAATAGGAAAGAGGAGGAGAGAATTCAGAAAGAAAATAGATAGGAGAACCCATGGGCCCTACAAATTGATCAACCCAGAGTTCATGTGATGGGCTCTCAGCTCTGAGGAAAAATTTATTCCCAACAGAATGTTTCTTTCCCCCTATTTCAATAAATGCCTGTTTTCACCTTTTCTGACTCCTTGCTTCACCCCACCACCACCCCCCGTCCCCGGGGATTCAACTCATGTTCACGAATGGGAAGAACATGGTCACCTGGGCAGGTGGCCCACAGAAGTGGCACTCCTGGTGTGCCTTTACAGATCTCAGGACTTTAAAATGGTTCAAGTTGGGAAAACCTTAAGGAAATTGGTCCAATAGCAACTAGGCTGTGATCCCAGCATTGGGGAGGTGGAGACAGGGGCTTCAGGAGTCTTCTTGGCCTGGGCAAATAAAATGAAGGTTGTGGGCATACCTTCATACAAGAGCGCACAAGGAAGTTGTGGGAGTTTTGAGTATAAAGGGTTCTTTCGTGACCCAGCTGTGCTTGACACAAGGATGTAGGGTGCCAGACATGGTCAGGTTGGCCTAGGAAAGTGGCTCCAAGTTGGGTGTTTAAGGTCTATGACAAAGACACAGACACTTCTAGAAGAGAGGTGAAGGCAAGTTTTATGAAAGAGAGCCAGAGAGATGCTTTGGTGTGTAAAGATTTGCCATTCAAGTTTGGTAAACCGAATCCGAATTCTGGAACTAACCTGACCAAAAAAAAGTAGATAAAAAGCCTGGGGAGATGGCACAGTGGCTGCTCCTCCAGAGGACCTGGGTTCAATTCCTAGCACTGGACATGGCAGCTCACAACTGTCTGCAACTCCAGTTGGAGAGGAACCAGTAATGCTCTCACAGACATACATGCAGCCAAAACACCAATGTATGTAAAGTAAATTAAATGGAAAGTAGGAGAGGTCCAACTCACAGAGATGTCCTCTGACCTCATGGCATCCACACACAATAATCATATTTTTTAAAAGAATGAGGAAGACTCCCTAGGTACATTTACTACAGAAGGGAGGGAAAGGGTTACTCTTTTGGCATCTGTGAAAGATAGTTGGATTGTTAGAAGCCATCTTTCTACTTAGCTACAATCAGGTTAGTGCCAACTGCACAAGCTCTTGCTTCATCAGGTTATCTCAAACCTGATGGCAAACACATCTTTGTCCCTCGCCCCTAGTGTTCTTGGTCTCGCTGCTTGAACTCTTATCATTCTTTTAAAACTTAGCTCCACATTTTCACTGCAGTATGTGTGGACAGCAAGTAGTTGCACTATGAGCCCCTCTCCTCTCCTACCTACAGAACGCTAGCTCCCACCTCTGGAGGACCTAGGTTCAATCTTCAGAATTAAAGAATTGGGGTAAAACTGGGACCTAAGATTAAAATAAGCTAGCCAGTGTTGCAAAGCATTACTACTGAAGGCACAAACAAGCTAGTCTTAATTCTCATCTGCCTTGTGACGTTCTCTAAAAATCCACACTTATGTTAAAGGTTCTGTAGACCGGTTTTGGAGAGTTGGAATGTTGTAGAGCCATATCTTAGACTGTCTTTAGCTCCATTGAGTATCCATTTATGACCCATTCTGTCTCAGACTTAACATCCTTCTCACCATTGGGCAAAATCTTTGGAATGTGTTCTTACATTCCAATCATAGCTGCCACCAATCCAAAAGCTGAGAATGTCAACAGAAAATGCCTAAAGCAGATATTCCCCGACTTTGCTCTAACTCCCTAATTGATGCTTTCAGCAGACTGCATTCATGTATGACTTGCTCAGTGACTATCTGTGACTAAAAGTTCAAAGATATGATGCTACATGCTTAGAATCCCACCACATGGGAAACTGAGGCAGGAGAAACAGTTGATGCTAACAGTTTGAGGGCAGCCTTATCTACATGAGACCATATTAAATTATTATTTTTTTAAGTTCACGTTACTATGGTGAATATGTCATCTAAGACAATCTGGAAATCCTGGGAAGACCGTTATCACTCACCCTTGGCTACAAATACTGTGATGGTGTTTTGTGTCCACAAGCTCAATGCAAGATGCCATCTCTGGTTTAAAGTGCGGTCACAAAACACCAACCCAAGTTATGATCCCTACTTTCAATCTAAACAGCTACCAATCAGGAATTAATTGATTCCCTCTCCTCAGTGTTTCCTTAAGTGCCCTTTATTAGACAGATTATAAAACAAAGGTATCTTTGCTGAGGAGTTCAATTCTAGGGGACAGGGCCAATGATGTGGCTAACCTGGTAAACACACGCAACCAAGCCTGAGGACCTGCATTCAATCCCTGAGACCCAGATGGTAGGAGAGAACTGACTCCTGCATGTTGTCGTCTGGCCAGCAAGTGTGTTATAGGGCATGCACACATGCATGTACACACATGTGCATGTACACACATGTGCATGTACACACACATGTATACACACGTATAAAAGTCATGTTTTTTAAAAAAATGTTAGCTGTACATGATGCTACACACCTTTAATCTGAACTCTCAGGAGGCAGAAACAGGAGGATCTCTGTGAGTTTGAGGCTAGCCTGGAAAGTCTCAGGACAGCCAGAGCAACTGTGAGACCCTATCTCAAACGCGACAAATTCTTATTTTGGAATTTAAAATATTGTTACATTCTCAGTACTGGGGCCAATAAACAAACGTCCATTAGATGGTGTTGTGAGGACAAATGATGCAGAGAAGAGGGAACAAGACAATCAAGGAAGTGGCCCTTTTGAGCTGGGTCATCATGGCACGAGCTGGTAATCCCCCGGTGGCTGAAGCAGGAGACTTGTGAGTTGGAGTCCAGCCTTGACTCTGTGGGGAAGGGTCAGCATGGAAAGAAACTAGTGTGGGCTCATTCATGGCACAACCTGCCATTATGCCCATCGTCCCTCTGCTAATTTTGCTGTTGCTTATTGACTTAAATGGGAAAGTATCAAGCTGAGTAACTTCTGCTCCAGGAAGGAATGAAAACCTGTTACTAAAACGCTGGCTTAGTACCAACATGATTAATCGGACGTGTTTGTTCATAAACATCCATTGCCCCGTCTACTTTTTAATTTTAATTTTTACATTTATGGGTGTTTGCCAACACGCACTTCTGAGTACAACATGCATGCAGCGCCCCCCAGAGGCTAAAAGAAGGCATCTGACTTCCTGGGTCTGGAGTTACAGAAGGCATACATAGGTTATGTTTGCCTATGTAGGTGCTGGGAATCAAACCTGGGTTCTCTGTAAGAGCAGCCAGTGCTTTTAACCAATTTTCAACCCCTTGCCAAATCTTGGTCATTGGTGATTAGTGTCTGAGGTAAAATATTTTACTTATTTTATTTTTAGTTTTTCATGACAAGGATTTTTGTGTGGCCCTGACTGTCCTGGAGTTCACTCTGTAGATCAGGCTGCCTCTGCCTCCCAAGCATTAGAATTAAAAATGTGATCCATCACTGCCAGGCTTCTTGTTTTATCTTGTGTCCAATTCCATGTTGCTCTAAAACACCAGTTAGGTAGGAGGAGAAAATTATCTTAGAAAAGAGGGTAATAAGAAGTTGGCTTCACGACTTTTCCTAGGAAGGTATGATTCTCCAAATAGGGCATAGAAACACACCAAGGAAATCACACCACTATGCCTGCCTTTCTGAACCACTCTGTTTAATTAGGATAGTTACAGTAACATGGACAACTTATGGATAGCTACGACACTGAAGAGAACTCACCCCCAAACTTTATTTTTCTGAAAAGGTATCCCTAATATCCCAAGCTGGCCTCAAATGTATTATATAGCAGAAGTTGACTATGAACTCCTGATCCTCCTGCCTCCACCTCGCTTGTGTTGGGATTATAGGCATGGGCCACTACACATGGCTCTAGGCCCATCCTTGACAGAGATTGTCATCATATTGTATCTAATGCAATGTACTCTTTCTTCCAAAGCCAGAACTAAGGGACTCGGGGATTAAGGAGACAGGGTTCAGAGTGGACCATTAAAGTTTGGCTTCTCATCCCCATGACCTTTTGCTCTGTTGGACTGAGGTCTTAATTCCAAGGGGAGGGGATGCTTCCTCCAGGAGACATAATCGTGATTCCTCTGAACCAGAGATTAAAATTGCCATTTTAGCCAGGTGGCACACACATTTAATCCTAGCACTTGGATGCAAAGGCAGGCAGATCTCTGTGAGTTTAAGGCCTGGTCTGAAGATTGAGTTCCAGGACAGCCAGGGATATACAAAGAAACCTTGTCGAAAGACAGACAGACAGACAGAGAGATAGGAGGGTGGGAAGGAAGGAAGGGAGGGAGGGAAGGAGGAAGAAAGAGGAAGGGGGAGAGGGGGGGGGAAGGAAAAATAAACATATTTAAGAAGTTAGCATCCCAGTGGGTGTTATGTTATACTTAGAATGATTTTGTTGTGCTTTATGCTCTGGGAAAAATATTATCTTGTAGACACAGGAGGGAATACATAAAGCATCTTCAGGCAGAGCGGAAAACTGGAACCGTGGAGGTTAACATAACATTCTATTAACTCGGCTGGGCCACAATGCCCAGGTCAAATATATAATCCTATATATATGATAGGGTGTTTTTTGGATGAGGTTTACCTTTTTTACAGTTTAAGTGTGTGTGTCCAGAAGCATTGGACTCAGCAGGAGCTGTTAAGTGGTCATTAGCAATCTATTGTGTTCGAGGTAAAATAAGGCCTGTGTGACAGTTGCCATTGTAAGGAAACTTTCTAGTGCTAAGATTGATTACACATTCTGTTTTGCTCTGTGCCCTCAGAAACCAATCACAATATGTGGGGCGCCGCCCACACATTCCCACGCTTCCGTCATTACAAGGTGGCGCGGATATCCGGCTGTGGGGCGCCGCCCACACATTCCCACGCATTCGCCATTACAAGATGGCGCTGATATCTGGCTGGAGTTAGCAGTAAACAAGCCATGTGCGCACAGGCTGGGTAACTTCCGCTTCATGACTTCCGCCTCTTCCCGTGGCGTCATAGGGCCTGGTGAGTTTCAACCAATCAGGGGGCTCCGCGTCCAAGGCAAGGACTGATCCCTTTATAAGGGGGCGAGCTGGACAGCTCTCTTCTCTCTTCCCCTTTTCTTCCTCTCTTCCCCTCGTGGTTTTCGGCCGTCTCGTGGAGCTTGTTCGTCTTGTTCGTCTCCTTGGATCTCTTGGTTTTCCCCGTCCTTTTCGTTACGTGAAGCAAGTACCGGTTTTTCCAGATTAATAAAGTTTACCGCAGAAGGATTCTATTTTGTGTGCCGCGTCGTTCTTGCAGGCGAGACGGTTGCGCGGGACATCTGGTGCCGAAACCCGGGAAATTCGACCACTCCATCGTCTGCACCACAAAATTCAGAACTGCGGGGAGATTAGTTCGGCAAGGTATGTCTGATCCTGGATCTTTCTTTAATTCGGTTTAAATCCTCCACGGCCGTGTGAAGGGTCTGTAGAGGCTCCGGTCTTCGTCAGTGCAGTTTTTATTCTCTTCCTCTTAATTTCCTCTGTGTCCAACGGGGCTGGTGTTAATTTTGTGCTTAAGTCGGACGTAGATAAGCAGAGGCACCCCTGCGTTCCATAAGTCTTTGTAGATAAAAAAAAAAGCGAGAACGCGCTGAGACTTGCCTTTCAGTTTTGCCTTGGGCCGCCACGCGAATAAGCCGCGGGCATTACATCGCTGTGATGGGCTCTTCACACTCGACCATTACAGCCCTGCAGTCAATTCTTAAGCAGAGAGATTTAGAATTGCCCACCCGCATCTTGCAGCGTTTTGTAAGAGAGGTTGAGCGAACGGCCCCTTGGTTTGCAGTTTCGGGGTCTCTCTCACCAGCCTCATGGAACAGATTGGGTAGAGAATTAAACTGTGCACAAAATGCTGGAAACCTCGGGCCCGGAACCATGGCTATTTGGACGATGGTACAAAATTGTTTAAGAGATGAGAGTTGTAGGCCCGCCGTCACTGCGGGGCAAGAGGTATTGAGTAAAGCGCAGGATAGGCTATCAGAAGCCGAACAGAGTGAGAGAATGGGCGCGCGCAGGAAAAGGTATTATCCCCCTAAGGAAAAAGGACCTCCAGAAACGCGGTATAGCGGGAGAGTAGCTACCCACGAACCTTCAGATTATTATTCCCTTATGCCCTCTAATGTTAGGAGAAGGGGAGTCAGTTTGTACCCTGTAGAAGACTTCGAGGCTCTAGACATTGATAGCCCCGAGACTTCAGATGATGATTATGAGCGAGAAGGCTTAGACCCAGAAGAGGAGGCAGGGGTAGATGAAGGAGCAGCTAGTTATGAGGAAAAAGGATATTATCCTGAGGAGCAGTATAGGCCCACGCGCTTGTCCCCAGTTGTCCCCACAGCGCCCCCTTTACCGGTGGCCCCTCCTCCATACGCGGCACGCACGCCTGTAAAATCCTTCTCGTTCCTCCCGGAAAGGGTGAGAAGACAGATGTGTCTCGCTTTCCCTGTGTTTGAGACAGCTGAGGGTGGCCGCGTTCATGCCCCCGTAGAATATAGTCAGATAAAAGAATTGGCAGAGTCAGTCAGAAAATATGAGATAACCGCCAATTTTACCATCGCTCAGCTTGATAGATTGGCTACCTCTGCCCTAACTCCCTCCGATTGGCAGACAATCGCCAAGGCTGCTCTACCGAGCATGGGACAGTATATGGAGTGAAAAGCTCTTTGGTATGAGGCTGCCCAAACCCAAACAAGAGCCAATGCTACAGCGTTGACTCCTGAACAACAAGAATGGACATTTGATCTGTTGACGGGCCAAGGTTGCTATGCGGCAGATCAGACAGCTTATCATTGGGGTGCCTATGCCCAAGTGTCAAGCACAGCCATTAAGGCCTAGAAGGCACTTTCAAAAAAGGGAGGGGCCGATAATCAGCTTACAAAAATCATTCAGGGACCCCAGGAGCCTTTTTCAGATTTTGTAGCCCGCATGACCGAGGCGGCAGGTCGGATCTTCGGGGATCCCGAGCAGGCCGCCCCTCTTATTGAACAGCTTATTTTTGAGCAGGCCACCCAAGAATGCCGAGCCGCTATCGCCCCTAGAAAGGGCAAAGGTCTTCAAGACTGGCTTCGAGTCTGTAGGGAACTGGGAGGGCCACTTACTAATGCAGGTCTCGCGGCAGCCATTTTGCAGTCCCAGAGGGGCCCGCCACGAGCCCCTGATAGACGGGTCTGTTTTAGATGTGGAAGATCTGGACACTTAAAAAAGGATTGTCGGATGGTCTCTAGGGACCTTCCGACCCTTTGCACAAGATGTGGCAAGGGGTACCATAAAGCTGAACATTGCCGCTCTGTTAGGGACCTCAGAGGCCGGCTCCTTCCCCCGTTAGAGAGTCAGACTGCCCAGACCAATGAGATGCCAAAAAACGGGTCACTGGGCCCCCGTTCCCAGGGCCCGCAAAGATATGGGAGCAAATTTTCCAAACCCCTAGGGGAGAGCAAGGTGAGCACACAGACAGGCCAACAAGAATGGACCTGCGTGCCTCCTCCTCACTGGTATTAATGCCTCAGATGGGCGTTCAGCCCATCCCTGTAGGAGCGGTCACCTTGCCTCCGGGGACCCTAGGACTGATCCTCGGACGGGGGTCCCTTACAGCGCAGGGATTGATCATCCACCCAGGCATAGTAGACAGTGACCACTCCTCCAAAATACAGGTACTGTGCTCCAGCCCAACCGGCATATTCTCTGTAACTCAGGGTGACAGGATTGCACAGTTATTGCTCCTCCCTGATAGCTCTAATAAAAAGACTAAGGAAAAGGCAGAAAAACAGATGGGCTCCTCTGGGACCGACTTAGCTTATTTAGCGGTATCTTTGAACACCAGGCCTAGGCTTAACTTGTGGGTTAATGAGAAGAGATTTCAGGGTATCCTTGACACAGGGGCTGATAAGAGTATTATATCCACTCATTGGTGGCCCAAAAATTGGCCGGTTGTAGAGTCATCACACTCCTTACAAGGATTGGGTTATAAGTCCTGCCCCACCATTAGTGCAGCCTCGCTCACCTGGAAAACCCCTGAAGGCCAATGTGGGCAGTTTGTCCCCTATGTACTTCCTCTTCCGGTTAACTTATGGGGGAGAGATATAATGCAACAGATGGGGCTAGTTCTGTCCAATAAATATTCGGCACAGGCTTATGATATTATGGGTAAGATGGGATATAAAGAGGGAAAAGGCTTAGGACGCTACGAACAAGGACCCCTAGAGCCTGCCTCGCCTAACCCTAACAAAGAAAGGCAGGGTCTGGGTTTTTCCTAAGCGCCATTGAGGCAGCACGGCCCATACCTTGGAAAACGGAGGAGCCAGTATGGGTTCCTCAATGGCCGCTTACCTCCGAAAAGTTAGAAGCTGTTACCCAATTAGTTAAAGAACAACTACAATTGGGTCATATAGAATCCTCAACCTCCCCTTGGAATACCCCCATTTTTGTGATTAAAAAAAAATCGGGAAAGTGGCGATTGTTGCATGACTTGAGAGCCATTAATAAACAAATGCATTTGCTTGGCCCTGTACAACGCGGCCTACCGGTTCTCACGGCGCTCCCAAAACATTGGCCTTTAATGATAATAGATATTAGAGATTGTTTCTTTTCCATACCTTTACATTCTCAAGATAGGCCCAGGTTCGCCTTTACCCTTCCTTCTATTAATCATGCAGAACCCGACAGGAGGTTTCAATGGAAAGTCCTGCCTCAGGGCATGGCTAACAGTCCGACTATATGTCAGTTATATGTTTACCAAGCCCTTATTCCTGTTAAAAGACATTTTCCATCATTAACCTGGGTTCTTTATACAGATGACATCCTAGTATGTGACAAAGATTTGTCAATCTTAACAGAGGCTTTTCCCCTATTGCAGCAAGCGTTAGAAAATATGGGCCTACGTATCGCCACGGAAAAAGTTCAGATTTCTGATACTAGTCAATTCCTAGGGTCTGTGGTATTCCCTGATAGGATTGTCCCTCAAAAGCTCGAGATAAGAAGGGATCACCTCCACACTCTTAATGATTTTCAAAAATTACTGGGAGACATTAATTGGCTTAGACCTTTTCTTAAGATTCCTTCTGCTGAACTTAAACCCTTATTCGATGTTTTAGAAGGGGATCCGCATGTTTCCTCACCTAGAAGTTTGACCCCGCAAGCAGAAAGAGCGTTACAGTTGGTAGAAGAAGCTATACAGGATGCACAATTGGTTCGCATGGATTATGATAAACCTTTCTCATTATGTGTTTTTAAAACAAACCGGCTCCCTACTGCAGTGCTTTGGCAGCAAGGGCCCTTATTATGGGTGCATCCTAATGCCTCGCCAGCTAAAATAATTGACTGGTATCCAGATGCTGTGGCGCAATTAGCGCTGAGGGGGCTAAAATCTGCCATCACGCATTTTGGCAGTGAGCCACAGCTGTTAATTGTTCCCTATAATGCCATGCAGGTTTCCACTCTTGCTGCCACTTCAAATGATTGGGCTATCTTAGTCACTTCCTTTTCAGGAAAAATAGATAATCATTACCCAAAACATCCAATTTTACAGTTTGCTTTAACTCAACCTGTAGTTTTTCCCAAAGTAACGTCCTGTAGTCCCCTAAAAAAAGGGTTAGTTATTTACACTGACGGTTCCAAAACTGGGCTGGGGGCTTTTGTGGTTAACGGTCAGGTCTACTCGAGGCAGTACACAGAAACCTCCCCACAGGTGGTAGAATGTTTAGTGGTTCTTGAGGTTTTACAACGTTTTTCAGAGCCTATAAATATAGTGTCTGATTCATCTTATGTTGTTAATGCTGTCAATTTGCTTGAGGCGGCTGGCATTATTAAACCGTCTAGCAGAGTTGCCTCAATTTTTGCGCAAATTCAAAATTGCCTTCTAGCCAGAAGATCGCCCTTTTATATTACTCACATTAGAGCTCATTCTAGATTGCCAAGACCTATGGCTCAAGGCAATGATTTGACAGACAGGGCTACAAAAATAATTGCTATAGCCATGTCTTCGCCGCTAGAGGCTGCTAAAAGTTTTCACAAAAACTTTCATGTAACTTCCGAAACTTTGCGGCGCCGCTTTTCCATTTCCAGAAAACAGGCTCGCGATATTGTTGTCAATTGCCAAAATTGCAGTCAGTTTCTGCCTGCGCCCCACTCGGGGGTTAATTCTCGGGGCATCCAGCCTCTTCAAATATGGCAAATGGACGTTACCCATGTCCCCGCCTTTGGTAAGCTGCAATATGTACATGTATCCATTGATACCTGTTCAGAAATAATTGTAGCCACTCCCTTATCTGGAGAAAAGGCCTCACATGCCATCCAACATTGCTTAGAGGCTTGGAGTGCCTGGGGTAAGCCAAAGTTCTTAAAGACAGACAACGGACCGGCTTTTACCTCACAAAAATTTCAACAATTTTGTAGCCAGATGGCTGTGACTCATCTTACAGGTTTGCCGTATAATCCACAAGGACAAGGTATTGTAGAACGTGCTCACCGCACTCTTAAATCATATCTAATAAAACAGAAAGGGGGGGTTATGCAGGCCTTGCCCCCCGTGCCTAGGACCGCAGTATCCATGGCACTGTTCACCTTAAACTTTTTAAATCTTGATGACCATGGCCATACGGCAGCTGAAAGGCATTGCCTACCCATGGATAAACCAAAAGAGATGGTAAAATGAAAAGATGTCATAACTAATGAATGGAAAGGACCGGATCTTGTGTTGATAAGATCCAGGGGAGCTGTTTGTGTTTTTCCTCAGGATGAAAATAATCCTTTCTGGGTTCCCGAGAGGCTCACGCGAAAAACGGCAGAGACTCCTGATGACAGCCCTGCTCCTGACGCGGTGGAACCAGAGAGCCAGAGAAGAGACGAGACGGGCGATTCTGTCGGCATTCCTGAAACCAATTCCAGTGGAACTTGATGCTACAGTCTCCCCTAACCTTTTTCACCCCCAATACTAACTTGGGTGGGGGTGGGACTCTTGGGAGCAATCCTTTGCTGCGGACTTGCGTTGCTTCTCTGGCTGGTTTGTAAGCTCGAGGCCCAAACAAAAAAGAGACAAGGTGGTTACTGCCCAAGCGCCGGTCGCTCTAGAACATGCAGCATCAGCCGATATCTGTTTGTCTTTGCTTAAGCAGTAGGTCGCCGGCCAGACAGCTCTTGCACTCCTAGAACTTCGGTTCATTGCACAGGATTAGAGTGTCTGGTTTGAGCAGCCCTTGAGGGATGCCGAGCTTAGCATCGCACTGAGAAACCCCTGGTCGCGGGGTATTCTCCGGGAGATAAGCCATTTGTATGAGGGTTTCCTGCCCCAGTGTCCCTCCCTCAGAAAAACGGCAGAGGACAGGTCAGGTGTACTGCGGGCTACAAAAGGCCTAGCGGTTACTCCTGTACATGGTCTTTATACACCTTAATGAGGATTTGACCTCTATCTCCGCCCTCCTAATATGGGTGTCCTACTTTGCTTAAAGTATAAAAGATAGGGGGAGATGTGGGGCGCCGCCCACACATTCCCACGCTTCCGTCATTACAAGGTGGCGCGGATATCCGGCTGTGGGGCGCCGCCCACACATTCCCACGCATTCGCCATTACAAGATGGCGCTGATATCTGGCTGGAGTTAGCAGTAAACAAGCCATGTGCGCACAGGCTGGGTAACTTCCGCTTCATGACTTCCGCCTCTTCCCGTGGCGTCATAGGGCCTGGTGAGTTTCAACCAATCAGGGGGCTCCGCGTCCAAGGCAAGGACTGATCCCTTTATAAGGGGGCGAGCTGGACAGCTCTCTTCTCTCTTCCCCTTTTCTTCCTCTCTTCCCCTCGTGGTTTTCGGCCGTCTCGTGGAGCTTGTTCGTCTTGTTCGTCTCCTTGGATCTCTTGGTTTTCCCCGTCCTTTTCGTTACGTGAAGCAAGTACCGGTTTTTCCAGATTAATAAAGTTTACCGCAGAAGGATTCTATTTTGTGTGCCGCGTCGTTCTTGCAGGCGAGACGGTTGCGCGGGACAACAATAGAAGTGAGGTGGTCTGTTTTGTGCTGTTACCCACAATAAGCTGGGACCTGAACCAATCAACCACCAGCACTCCCTGCGCTTTTCTATAAGCGTTTATGGTATTTGCCTTGATAAGCTGCCCCTGGGATAGACTCGGACACAAGAGAGACACCCGCACCAATATAAGAAACTATTTGGAATAAGACTTCCATTTTGAGTAATGGTCCAATAAAGTTTCGCAAGACCTCCCTGGGAACTGACATCCTCATGAGCAGACAGAGACATGTCTGTGGGTAACTGACATCCTGGCTAGCAAGTTAAGATATGAATGTTAGCAAGTCCCATCCTGGTAGACAAGTTAGAACGTGAATATTAAACAAGTCAAGCCCCTGCCACAGTTGGATATCACAATCAATGGAAACAGAATAAATGTACAACAAAGGCATGCTCCTAAGAAAATCCCCTATCCCTAAATCCTGGTTTATGGCACAGATGTTTGTGGATTTGGGCCTTAAAATCCCTATAGAATCTTAACTTAGGGTCATGGTTCCGTTTCTAAATTTGGACCTTGGCCTTGGTCATCGGTGCTGGAGTTTATGCTCAATAAACTATGTCTGTCTGATCCAGATCAATGTCTGTGTGGTTCGTGAGGCAATTCCTGGACCCCAAAAACATGTGTACCTGGGATCAAACTTGGCTCTTCTTCAAAAGAAGCCCATACCCCTAACTGCTGAGCCATCATCCCTGGAGCTCTGAGGTCTACCCTTAAACTGGTTGGCTAAATGGAAAACAGACCATACTCAGTTTTATGGGTAGACCTCGAGTAGGCACTTAAAGGTCTGACTCTGGAAAGAGCAGGTGGGAGTCCTGACAGAGACTCAGTTCAGAGCATCGGATGCTGCATTCTGGAGAGGAAGCAAGAGCCTCGGGAGACTGCTCAGGGGCTGAGCATTAACTGCTCCTCTCTCACACCCCAGGCTGTGTTCCCAAACCCAAATGGTGGCTTTCAACCATCTATCTGTAACCCCAGTTCCAGAAGACCTGACATGCTCTTCTAAAGGTACCACGTGTAGTAGTACCTAGGCATACATGCAAAGCACTCATGTACACTAAAAAACACTGAGTTAGGCATGATGGTGTACGTCTGTGATCCCAGCATATAGGAGTCAGGTAGTGGAGGCAGGAGGATCATTGCAAGTTTAAGGCTAATCTGGTCTGTACAAAGTGCAGGCCAGCCAGGATGACACAGCAATACACTCAGCCCTCTGTGCTGATGAACTAAACCTTCCCCGAGATGAGACAAAATAGATACCTCCTCTTGCACGCTGTTCCTGGCCGGTATTTGGCTGCAGAAGTGAGAAAGGGAGCTAACGCAGGAGGTAATTGGGGGCTCAGCCTAACCAAGAGATATCTATAGCAACTCGGTTGAAAGATGTCACAGGCAACAATGCGCATGGACTCACGCTCCATGCAGGAGGCCACAGCAGCCAGCAATGGACTATGTGTAGGAATGAGAGCACCACCGGGGTTGTGCTGACTTTGGTGGGCGGTGCTACCCAAGATTGGGAAAAATGATGACAATGGATGCAGGAGGGAGGAGTAAAGACCACCCCTTCTTAAGTAGCTGTGCAAGCAAGCATCGATATTAACAGGTAATTTGAGTATAGCATTTCATTAGCATCTGAGGAAAGAAGCCCGGATGAGGTTAAAAACCTGACCAATAGACATATAAATGAGATATGAATTAGTCAGGGTTCTCTAGAGTCGCAGAACTTATAGAGGCCTCTATGTATTAAGGGAATTTGTTGGCTTACATCCTGCAGTCCAACTAACCTGACAATGGGCAGCTGTGGGTGGGAAGTCTAAGGATCCAGTAGTTGCTCAGTCCCTCGGGGCTAGTTGTTTCAGCTAGTCTTCTGGAGAGGCTCGATCCTGAAGTAGGCTCCAACGGATGTGCTGGCAAGCAGTTGAAGAAGAGTGAGTCTTCCTTTTTTCCAATGTCCTTATGTAGGTCTCCAGCAGAAGGCGTGGCCCAGATTAAAGCTGTGAACCACCATGCCTAGATCTGGGATTTGCTTTGTTCCAGATGACCTTGAACTCAGAGATCTCCTTGCCTCAGTCTCCTGGGATTAAAGGCAAGTTATACCTTGCCTGGGCCTAAGCTTTTCATAGCCACTGTGCCTCAAGAACTCCATGCCAATATCCAGGTTAGAAACTTGAGTCTTCCAGCCTCAAGATCTGGATCAGAGGTGAGCCTTTCAATTCTGTTCATTCCAGATATACTCAAGTTGACAATCAGGAATAGCCACTACAGGATAGTTATCCACATATTGTTCCTCAGTTCCAAGTTCAACTCTCATTGCTTTTTCAAGAGGGGATCAACTGAAACAGACACGTTTTAATTTTTTAAGAAGTGATATTGGGTTGGAGAGATGGCTCAGTGGTTAAGAGCACTGACTCCTCTTCCAGAGATCCTGAGTTCAATTCCCAGCAACCACATGGTGGCTTACAACCATCTGTAGTTAAGATCCTAATTTTTTAAAAAGTGATATTCCTCTTTGTTCAGTAGGAGGCGCTGGTGAGCCATGGAGCGGACAGGAATTTGCCTTCCTGGATGTGCTGGAATGTGTGTTGAGTTAAACCACTCTTCCTTGGGTTTATACTGCAGTGCTTCCAAGCAAGCACTTGGAGAGTTCCCTGCCACTCTGTAAGCAAAGAAGAACTGGATCTCAGTTTTGGAGAGAGAAAGGAATTCTTCCTTTGGCCCCATCCCAATTCTAGACCAAGACTTCTTAAAATTTTTTTTACTCCTGACCCCTAGGGGTGGAGCTTGACATTTTATATAACTGGGTATATGGATAGATAAAAAAAGGTTCATAAGCTAAACATTTACTAGAAATAAATCATAAAAGAATTTGAGAATAATTCTTTAGTGTGTGATATATGTGTGTGTATATGTATATATGTATGCATACAGATATACACACAAATGTGTATACATATATGTATATATGTGTATATAGTGTATATACATATGCATTACATACACACACATATAATTTTGCCATTTATAAAAGATGAAGGCAAATTTGCATTCTAGTGAGATGCATAAAGAATTAAATCTTAGCTGAATATTTGATGCTGCATAGAGCATCTCCCATGGTTTTTCAGAGTTAATATTTTGACTTTACAATCCTCCTCAATGCTGAGAATACTGCTTCACATACTGTCTTAGTTAGGGTTTTACTGCTGTGAACAGACACTCTGACCATTGCAGTTCTTATAAGGACGTCCTTTTTAAAAAACATTTGTTTTTATTTTAAATATACATTGGTGTTTTGACTACATGTGTGTCTGTTTAAGGGTGTTGGATCCCCTGGAACAGGAGTGACAGACAGTTGTGAGCTGCCGTGTGGGTGCTCAGAATTGAATCCGGGTCCTCTGGAAGAACAGCCAGTGCTCTTAACCTCTGAGCCATCTCTCCAGCCCCAAGGACAACCTTTAATTCGGGCTGGCTTACAGGTTCAGAGGTTCAGTCCATGATCTTCAAGCATCCAGGCAGACGTGGTGCAGGAGGAGCTGAAGTTCTGCATCTTCATCTGAAGGCTGCTAGCAGAATAGTGACTTTCAAGCAGCTAGGATGAGGGTCTCAAAGCCCACACCCACAGTGACACACCCACTCCAACAAGACCAAACCCCCTAATAGTGCCACTCCCTGAGCCAAGCATATCCAGACACATACATACACAGGACAAAAGGGCAGAATGCACAGGACTACCTAAGAAAGTGCAGGGAGCTGACATCAGGCACGTGTGCCACCCCCAGTGAATACAGTAGAAACAAAATAGAACAGTGGCATCAGGGTCTAGCTGGGTGCAGTGACACACGCCAGCAACCCCAGCTACTTGGGAGGCTAACCCAGGCTATGTAACGAGAGGTTTCCAAAAAAAAAAAAAAAAAAAAGAGTTTAAAAACAAGGGTCGGGGAGGAGGCTGGTGCTTCTTGCCCATCACTCACGAAGACCTATGTTCCATGCCCTGAAATGTATGAACTAGGTATGCTAGTCTATGCCAAAGTCCAGGGGGTGGGATGATTAGGAACTAATGGTCGTCCTTGGCTACACCATGAATTCAAGCCCCACCTGGGACACAGGAAACCCTGTCTAAAAATAAATTAGTAGTGAGGTGTGGTGTCTCGAGACTGCAATCCTGGCACTCAGGAGGATGAGACAGGGGGATTGCCATGAGTTCCATGTCAGTCAAGGAACAGCACGAACCTGTCTCAACAAAAACAAATATAAGCGGTCAGGAATATCAGGTGCTCAAAGTTTACCCTTGGCTCTACAGGAAGTTTTTGGACAGGTTAGGGTATACAAGATCAGCTTTAAAAAAAAAAAAAAAAAAAAAAAAAAAAAAAAAAAACTACATCTCAAAATCACATCAAAGGCTATAACACTTAGGGCAATTCTATAAGTCATGCTCTGTTGGAGGATGAATCATAATGTGGAGGGCAAAAACCACTAAGAAATTTCCACTTCCAGTCATGAAGTGTTTCTAGATGGCTTTTCCCCTGGTATACAAAGGCCCCGATTTCTGTTTGGTGGCAGGTGGAAGATTATTTACAGTAATGTGCCTTGGATCTTAAATGTCCCTTTTAAACGGCTGTTTAGAGGCGTGGTCCCTATCTGGGGAAGGTGGTCTGCAACCATGATCCTGGTTTCTCTGAAGGCAAAAAGACTGTTCAATCCCGAGGTTTCAAAACCAGCTAGGCAGCATGAGCCATGTCTGGGGAACAAAAGACAAGACCCTGTCTCCAGCTTGGCACTGCCAAATAGGGACAGAGCCTTTAGGGGGAGGGGCCTATCAGGAGGGTTAAGATCAGTGGTTCTCAACCTTCCTTATGCTATGACCCTTTAACACAGTTCCTCATAGTGTGGTAATCTCAACCATAAAATTATTTTGTTGCTACTTTGTAACTAATTTTGCAACTGTCCTGAACCCCAAGGTAAATATTTGTAATATTTGTGTTTTCTGATGGTCTTAGGTGACCCATAAAAGGGTTGTTCCACCCTTCCCTCACTGGGGTCATGACCCACAGGTTGAGAACCTGTTCTAGATCACTGGGGTAGCATGCCCTCAGAGGACTGCTGGACTCTGGCTTTTCTCATCTCCAGTCACCTACCGAATGGCTTTGCTCCATCCCAGACTCAAAATCAAACTGCTCTCTAAGCCGATTATCTCAGACAGTTTAAAAAGCATTCCATTCATTCATTCATTCGTTCAGAGTGTGGGTACATGCGTGTGAATGCAGGAGATTGGTGAGTACCCCCAGTACTGGAGATAGGATCCCCTGGAGCCGGAGTCTACCTAACCTCCGTGCCAGGAACCAACCTCGAGTATTCTAGAAGGGCATCGGGTCCTCTAGAAGGAAGGGCAGACTGCACTGATTGGACCCTGGGGTCTCTGGCAGTTTTCCAGCACCATTGGGCAGAAATTCTTGCAGTTCAGTAGGGGAGCTGCCCTGATCCAAAGCCCGTTCATGCTGTTGTTTTGTGTTGGGGAGTGTGAGAATTTTGGAAGAGGAAGTGCAATTCTGGCTACTGGCCTTCTACGGTAACATGGTTAGTTTTCTAGACTGTAGAAGCAGGTGTTAATCTAAGAAACAAACAATGTTTACAGCTAGTAGGAGCACTCTGGAGATGACTGGAGAAGCAGCAGCTTGTGTTATCACCTACTCAGTGTGACTACTCCCTTCCCCAGCATCCTCCTAACTCTGTGGGCTCAGTGTGAGGTGATGTTCGAGGGTGATAGACATGTGTGTCATCCCAGAACTTAGGAAGCGAGGCAGGAAGATTGTTGCAAGTTTGGGGCTAGCCTGGGCTATACAAACCAATCAAGTGAAAACACAGAGAAGGGAAATCGGAAGAAGGAAAAGGAAGGAGGTGGGGAGAGAAAGCTGAAGAACAGGAAGGGAAAAACCAAAAGATAAACAGAAGTTAAGGGACCATGCTGTAAACAGGCCAACCCAAAACAAACTGGTGGCGAAAGCCAGTTAAGAAGACACCACTGCTGGGAGGTGATGGGCTTGCCTTTGATCCCAGCAGTGAAGAGGTGGAGAGAGGTGGATCTGTGAGTTCAAGGCCAGCTGGTCTACACCAAGAAACACTGTCTCAAAAACAAACAAAAAACACCTTCTTGAAGACAAAGATTCACACAGGAGGGTAGAAATCCTGAGTCCAAGTGAAAAGCTCCTCTTGTAACCCCGCCTATCCCTGGGAGAGGCCACACCCTGGACACACCCCCTAACACCAAAATGCTCAGTGTATGTGCGGTTAGCTCTACAGGGCTGCAGTTCCCCAAGCCCAGGCTTTCCCAGACCTAAGGACATCACTTGTCAGGGAAGTCACCATCCCACTCACTGCCCCAGGAGCCCGGCCTTCCCCCACCTCATGACATCTCTCTCAGTGAAAAGGACAATAAATTACTGTCGAGGTGAAACCCATAAGTGATTCCAGAACTCAGGAGGCTGATACAGTAGAATTTCAAGGCTAAGGCTACATTGGGCTACATGAGAGCCTGTTTCAAAAGAGAAAGACAGGCAGACTGACAGACCAGACAGACAATAGGGGCCATAAAGTGAGGAGCCCTTTTAAGACCAGAGCTTTAGGTTTCCCTTTGATTAAGAGGGGTTCTGCCAGGTGTGTGGGGAAGACGGGGTGGAGAATGGTAGTGCACACCTTTAACTTCACTACAGGAGACACAGGCAAGCAGCAGATCTCGAGTTCAAGGCCAGCCTGATAAAGATAGCAAGTCCTAGGACCACACAGAGAAAGCCTGTCTTAGAAGAATAAAGGGTTTCAGCCTGAGAATATGGCTTGGTGTGAGAGTGCTCACTTGACACATTATGCAGGGTCTTCCGTCGGTTGGATCCTCAGCATTGAAAGAAAAAAAAGGGAGGGGGGGGGAAGCAGCCAGTCATGTAATTCCTTCTGAATTCCTTACTTCTGTTACTCTCAACAGTACAGGCAGAAGTTCAAGGACAACCACAGCTCCACAGTGAGAGTGTCTAAAAAAAAAAAAAAAGGTAGGGAGGCTGGAAGAGATCCCTCGGTGGTTAAAATCATAGGCTGCTCTTCCAGAAAACCCAGGTTTGCTACTGAGCACACACAGGGCAACTCAAGACCATCTGTGACTTCAGTCTCGGGTGCTTTGTACCTGGCTGGTACACACATGGTACAGACAAAGCGCCCATGCACACACAAGTGTTTTACAAAGAACTTGGGAGGCAGAGGCAGGCAGGTAGACCTTTAGGAGTCTAGCCTGGTCTACAGAGGGACCTCACAGAAGACATTTGTCTGTTTTCCTCTACAATGGTGCCTTTGATCACTTTGCACTCTTACCTTTGAATGGGCCTCAAATTATTCTGGAGTAAACCACATTTTCCACAATAAAAGTTTAAAAAGGCAAACATTCCTGGTTTGTTGTCCCAAGCTAGCCCCAAACTCTTGGAACCAACAATCTTCCCACTTTGGCTTCCTAAATAACTGGGACCATGGGTGCTTACCTGAAGAAGCTGCCTGTCATCTTCCTAGAGTCTGTGCATGTCAAGGTTTCACTGGCTAGGCAGTGAAATCTTTCCAAAGGGTAAGATGTTATCAGTGGGCCAAGGAAAACATTCAGCAAGGGTGAGTACGACTTTTGTGAAGAGTCAGACAAATCAGAGACTTAAGGGAAGCAACCAGCCCACTGGTTCTCAACCTTCCTCCTAGGGCTGCAACCCTTTAAAACAGTTCCTCATATGGCAGTGACCCCACCAACCATAGCATTACTTTTGTTGATACTTCATAACTATAATTTTATTAGTTATGAATTTGCAAGTATCACAAAGTCCTATGGAGTCGTGACCCACAGATTGAGAACCCCCGCAGTGCCACCTTGGGCTGCACTTGGCACCTCAGAGCTCACCTGTGTACAGTCCTGGAAATAACTGAGTGTCCAGATGAGCTTAGCCAGGGAAGCGGCCACACGCCACTTTGCAGGTGGCAGGGTTGTAGCAAATTGTACCCATTTCTGCAGGGGCCTTGGTCTTCAATACTGAGGCTTATACCTGCTTAGAGCCACTATTTCTCCCTTGAGAAAGTGGTGAATGGAAAGACTTCCCCAGGGACACTTTCAACAAATGTCTGGGCAGTGCGGACACTGGGAGGGCTCACTCCTGAGCTTCCATGAGAACCCTCTCGAGGCCACTGAGTACCCTCAAGTCCATAAGTCCAGATCCTGTCTTCAGGAAGAGCTAGGTTTTTGTTTTTAATGAATGATTTATGTATACAAGTGTTCTGTTTACATGCACACAGTAAGTGGGCATCAGATCCCATTACTGATGGTTCTGAGCCACCATCTGGTTGCTGGGAATTGAACTCAGGACCTCTGGAAGAGCAGTCAGTGCTCTTAACCACAGCCATCTCTCCAGCCCTAGGTTTATTACTAAAGCAGTGATCAAGGCATACTTGTTGGCAAAGGAGGGATGCTATAAATCAGTAAAGAAAGTCATGTCACCAGGTTCTAGATCTTGACGTCAATGTCTGGTGGAGCTGGGGCTCTATGTGCAAGATTACTCACAAATAGTACGTTACTGAACACAGGAAGTGTTGTGCTCTGTACTAAAAGCCAAACTTACTCAAATGAAGACAATGGGCCCAGCTGACCTCCCACACCCAATCTCTTCCCTCGGGTACTTAGAGATCTGCCTGCCTCTGCCTCTTAAGTGCTGGGATTAAAGGTGTGTGCCACCACCTCAAAGCTGGTGGAATGTGTCTTTTTTCCCCTTTAGTGAGGTTTATTAAAATGAAGGGCCTGGAAGCCATGATCAAGCCTTGAGGTGAGAGACTGATAGCGGAAGCATTACTCGCTGTGGAGATGTGAAGGTAGTGGAGCCTCACAGGGAAGGAGAGGCTTCCCTTTAAAGCCTGCAGAGGAGGATACCCAAAAATAATGGTGGTGATGATGGCAGTGATGGTGATAAGAGAGTAGAGAGAGGGAGGAGGGAGGAGAGGGAGAGGGGCAGGGAGATGGGAGGGGAAAGGGAGGGGAAAAGAGGGAGAGGAAGAGGGGCAGGGAGAAGAAGAGGGGGAGGGAGAGGGAAAGGGAGGGGAAAGAGTGAGGGAGGGTGAGGGGCAGGGGGAGGGAGAAAGGTTGTGGGAATACCATTCTGAGTAGAATTCCCCAGAGGGTTCTCCAGACCAAAATCCACAGAACAAAGGAGCTGTCTGGCTGTGGATCTAAAGATGCAGGCCCATGTCTGAGAGCCATATCTCTAAGACCATTGCCTCTCTCTGATGGAATGTCCACAGGATTGTGTGAAATAGAGATTTCATTTTCTTCATGTCACTGGACACAACTCAGATGGGAAATAACTCTCAATAATGGCTCACATTAGGGATTTGGGAGGTGGCCCGCAATATTGACTGAGGCCACCTCAACACATGACTTGCACTTGCTCAGAACCAGGTCATAAGTTGAGATCCTTGCTCCAGTTGGGATGGTGAAAAACAAGTCTTGTTTTTCTGCATGTTGAGTGAGGTCCAGGGGTTACCTCGTGCAGCATTATTTTTATTAAAGATTCTTTGGCTATCCTTGGGGGGTTTTGTGTTGCTATATCAACTTTGAGATTATTTTTTTCTATGTCTGAGGAGTATGGCTCATAGATTTTATATTAGGTTTGCAGTCAGTGAGCCTTCAGGGTGCTGTGAGGATGACCATTATCACAGATTAATTCTTCCAATCCACCAAGTCTTCCCGTCTTCTAACGTCTTCATTACTTTCTTTGGTGTCCTTTGCTTTGTTTTTTTTTTTTTTTTTTTGTCTTTTGTTTTGTTTTGCCAAAGATGCCTTTCATCCTTGGCTAGGTTTATCACTAAGCATTTTGTTTGTTTGTAGCTTCTTTTGAAGGGAACTGTTTCCCCGATTTCAAAGCTCTGCAGCAAACCCACTCCCGTAGCAGTCAGTAAGAGTCGTAGCAGCTCAGATACACGCAGATGTCATCACGAGGGCTCGGCTTTGGAAGAATTGTCTGTATTCACTCACCTCCACGCAGAGCTCGTGAGCTGTCTTATAGATTCAGAGGGCGAGTCCATGACCATCATGGGAAGCATGGCAGCAGGCAGGCATGGTGTAGCAGTAGCTGAGAGCTTATATCTTTATCCGAAAGTTGGAAGCAGAGAGTGGAATTTGTCTTAATACTCATTACAGTCTGGGATCACACACCAATAAATTCCCCATACCTCCTTCCCCACTCCCCACCTCTTTGCTCTGTTTCACAAGGGTCTGTTAGTCCTCCATGAAGCAGCTCAGAACTTGATCAGCCTGGACTGAGTGCTCAGTTAGTTCCCAAACAGCCTAAGCCACAGTAGAAAAGAACAGGTTTGGCCATGGTTGGCTTTCACCATTGGAAATACAGAAGTACAGCAGCCAGGTGAACACAGAGATAGGTTATGGATGGTGACAGTCCCCCTGCTTAGATTAGTAATGGTGAATTCCTCCCCTGGGGATGTGCTGTCTTTCAGTGTGGCTCTCAGACTTCCCCCTGTTGCTAACTCTATGCTTTAAATTGCAGTGCATTCTGTGGTAGCTAATGTTACACCACGTGCTGCTATCAAAAGCTTTCATTTTCCCAACCAGTGAGTGTGTCTCCCAGGAGAAGAGATGCCCAGAGCAACACAGAAGGCAAGCTCAAGGGTAGTAGGTACTTGGGTCTGATTCAGCCACAGCCAATCCAGCTCAAGCCAGATGAGAGGCGTTGATTGACAGGATGCACACACAACTGTGAGAAGGGATTTCCTGTGGGTCAAGAAGCTTTTCCTTACAAGTCTTTCGCCTGG
The DNA here is from genome assembly GCF_963924665.1 of Micromys minutus. NCBI lineage: Eukaryota > Metazoa > Chordata > Mammalia > Rodentia > Muridae > Micromys > Micromys minutus. The sequence goes on from NC_137964.1 coordinate 19,048,369, forward strand.
GCCGGGGCGTTTGCAATGGGAAAGGGATCAAACAGGCCGAGGTAAGTCCCACAGACGTATCTCCAGATGCCACATCACACACAACAGCGCATTTCAGACTGATCTTGACTTCTTGTTAGAGAGCCCAAACAGGCCATGAGTTCTTTTATTCTATTTGAGAGAAATTCTGAGAGGGTAGAGAAGGCTAGTGAGGAGAGAGTCCCAATAGCAAAGATACACTTTGACATAATACTTTTCCCCCGGTGGTGCTGAAGAGGGAACCCAGGGCTCAGTGGGTGACATTCTACCATGGAACCACATCCCAGATCCCAACTCATATATTGCTTTATTTCATATTTCTATTTTACTAGTCAAGGGAGAATTAGAATTATAATAAATATATTTTTGTAGTACAAAGAAAAGTTTCTGTGCAGCAAGACGGTGTGTATAAGCCGCTGGCTTAAGAATGCAAAGGGTTTGTTATTTAAAAAAAAAAAACCCACACAAGAAGATTCG
>NC_137964.1:21064167-21196667 GCF_963924665.1 Micromys minutus
CCAACATGGGTCTCCCAGAGGCATCCTCCTTGTCCCCATGCCTCACCCCATGGGCCATTACTCCCCCCCACCTCACTCTCTTCATCTTTTTCCTAACATTGGTACCGAAACCCGGGACATCATCTTTTCTTTTTTACATAAACAACACTCACACCATGAGGATGTCTGTTTCCTAGCACCATGTCCCTTAATTCATGCCAATGCAGGATACTAGTATCTTCTACCTCCCACAGTCATGCACCCCAGCTTCAGCTGAGTGATCACGGCCCGGAAACTTCTCCTGTGAGTTGAACTATTGAGACTGCCAAGAATTTTTAACTTGACAGGAAAAGCCATTGCACCAGGAGCCCTTTGAAGCTAATTTTCACTAAAGCAGAGGCGTGAGCTTGGCTTGCTGAAGCCGCTCTTCATGCACTGTCCATGCCCTTTTGAGACTTGCTTTCTCTGATAGTCTTTTGATTCAGGAGTCCTTCCTCATACCTTCTCTGTAAATCCCTGCATCCGCTAAATTACCCAAAGTGCTGTTCCACTCCTTGCTGTGAACCTTGCCCTGGACCTGCTGTGAGAGTCTGCCAGGCTAAAGTCACCCAGGTTAACCTCTGAGAACACTGGACTAAGAATTTGAGTTCCATTTACCTTACTCTTATCCCCTCAGCCACAACTAGTCCCAGGGCATTTGGCTAGCTTTCCATCTTCAGTTGTTACTAAGGAAACTGCATACCATTGATGTTAATGGCTTTGATGGGACACTGGAACTGTCCATGCTACCTCCATCCATGCTTCCTGCTCAAGTCATTGATTCTAAACAGAAAGCTTTCTCTAGCCAAACACACATGGTCCTCTGAAGCAGGAAGGATCTAGCCCTGACCCCACGCATGGACTATGTGGTCCGATTTTTGAAAGATTCACTAGCTAGCAAGATTAGAATTCCACATACATGGCCACCTCGGTCCATTTCTCCCTCTCCATCCATGCTAGCGAGCCCAGCATTCTCTCTGTGTGTGTCGATTCCCTACAGGCTCTGTCTCCTTATTTTCCTCCCTCCTACCCCATTGGCTGGCACTCTTCGCACACTGATAAGTATATGACCTCTGACTCCCATCCCAGGGTCTGTTTGTTTTTTTTGGGGGGGACAGGCTGAGCTGCCATTTATGATGTCATTTTTAAAAGCAGGAATCTCGCACACCCTGCACGCAGAGACTCTAGGATATATTGAGAAAGGGATGTAGGACTGGCTTTATCCAGACTAGTAACATAGAAACTTGGACCAGAGGCATCTCCATTATCTGCTGATTATAAAGATAAAAATGATGGGCCAGGTGAGATAGCTCAGTGTGTGAGGATGCTTGCTACCAAACTCAACGTCTTGAGTTTATTCCCCCAAACCCACACAGTGGAAAGAGACTCAGTTCCCACAATTATCCTCTGATCTCGGCATGAGCATTGAAGCACACATGCATACACTACCCCACACATCTACAGTAGATTCTTTAATACCAAGAGCAGCATCCATTATTCCCCAAACCTCTTGTTCCTTCTAGACAAGGGGTTCTCAACCTTCTGAATACTTTGACCCTTTGGTGCAGTTTCTCACATAGCAGAGACCCCCTCCAACCAAAAAAAAAGTATTTTTGTTGCTATTTCATAACTATAATTTTCAACTTCTATGAATCATAATGTAAATATATATATTTAAATATATATCTGTGTTTCACAATAGTCTTAGGAAACCTTTATGAAAGGGTTGTTGGATGCCCTGGGTTGGGAACTGCTGTTCTTGAATGCAACACAAAGGTGCCAGAGATGTAATCTGAGAGTCAACCCTCATAGAAACAGACCCCCATCCTCAGCTGACCACCCTACCTGGTATATCTGCAACACCACTGGGAAGTGTAAGTTAGTAGAGGAGTCTGAGGCCTCCTGAACCATGGACAGCCATGGACGGCCATGGACAGCCATGGAGAGAGAGGGTTCTTTTTGCTGTTATTGGATCTAGAGTTGCGTTTAAGGAGAGGAGAGAAGTTTAATGTAGTTTCCCGACTACGGCTGTGTCAGAGATCTCCAGAGAAGCAATTGGAGAATGTGCCTGCTGATTGATAGGGGAGGTCGGCTCAGACAATGATAAGAGTTGCCAACTCCAGGGTCTGTAGAGCTTTGGAGGCTCAGTTGATTTATTTCATTTTATTTACTTACTTATCTATTTCTCTGTTTGTGTATTTTTCTTCTAATTGGGACCTCTGCTGACCTGAGACGATATGGCAACTGTGAGGTTTCCAGTTAGGGCTAAGAGGCTGCAGACCTGGAGGCTGGTGTTTCAGAGTTCAAAGGTCACCCCCGCACACCACCCAAGACCAGAAGGAGCTGATGTTGTAAATGAGTCTGAAATCAGTCTGTCAGAGAAATCCTCTCCCGTTCACCATTTTACATGTTTACCTTAGGTGAAAGCACTAAACAGAAGTGTCCAGGAAATGCTTGAATGCACGGTATGATGAACTATCACAGTGGCAAGAGATGAATTTTTTTTTCTTGCTTTTCTTCCAAAATCAGACCAAACAGAAGAAGAGAAAGTAAATAGTCACAGACTAGATTTCCACGAACATGGAGAGTGTATTTGTACCAGGTGACTTCGTGCAGGTGCCAGAGGAAGCTGGCAGCGTGCAGAGGCCTGGGGGCATTCGGTGATTTACAAATAGAGAAAATAGGGCCAGACAGTAAGGTGCTTGTCGAACAAGCAGGGGGAACTTCCGGCCCCCACATAAAAGCTAATGTTGTCCAGCAAATGGGGAAGCCCATTGGCCTAATAGGTGATTTTCAGGACCCAGTGAGAGACCTTGCCTCAAAAACCAAGGGAACACTCCCTGAGGAGGAAAGACACCTCTGTTCTCCAATGTGTGTACACATGCACATGTGCGCACACACACACACACACACACACACACACACACACACACTATAGAAGATGGGAATGCCTGGAACTTTGTAATTAGTCATCAGACTGAAGTTTTGCAGTCTTGGGATTGAAAGAAGGACAGGGACCATCTGAGCAGCACAGGACCCCCATAATCTGAGCCTGGGATTCCTTCAGGTGTGGGGTGTGGTTCTGCTGATCCCCTGTGTGTAAAGCCCATCATCACACAGCCATGCAGCAGGGGTGTGTGCACGTGTGACATACGTGGAGAACAGAGGTCATTACCCACCGTCTTTCTTGCTCTCCTCCCTGACAGTCTCCATCTTTGGAAACAAAACCCAGGAAATGACCCTGTTTGCTTTCTCCCCTCACCACACCCACCCCATGCAGTGGATCTGTATGTGTCTTCATTCCTAATTGATTCTTGTATTTTATCCATAGTAATTATTCCTTAGCCCAACGCATCAGTGCATATGTCTATACCCAGCTACTTCTTGGGGGCAGGATTATCACAAATTCAAGGCCTCCCTAGACAGCTAAATAAGATTCTCAAAAAAAAAAAAAAAAAAGCTTTAATAGAGCTGATGTGTCAAGGAGTTTATTCAATGGGAAAAGATGTGTCACATAACCAGGTCGTGTCAGTCTGATTCCTGTAACCACACAGTAAGAGATAACTGACTGTTGCAAGTTGTCTCTGACATCCACGTGTTTACAGAGATATGCTCACCCCTCTACACACAAAATAACTAGATGGAAGAAAAGGATTGTTTAGTGTAGTTCACAGCTGAAGAGATGGCTCAGCAGTTAAGAGAATTTGCTGCTCTTCAGGAAGACCTGAGCTTGGGTCCCAGCACTCCTATGTGACAACTCACCATGGCCTTTAACTCCACCTCCAGGAAATCTGATACTCTTACCTTCTCTAGCCTCCTTGGAAATCTGTACATATGCAGAATGCATACACATACATACATACATACATACACACACATAAAGAAATACATATACACAAAGACACAGGCACACATAAACACACATTTACATACACACAGAGAGATACACATACAAACACACAGAGACACATGCATACACACACACATACATACAAAAACACATATACATAGCCACACACAGATGCACACAGAGTCACAGACACTCATACAACACCCACACAAGCACATAGACACACAGACATGTGTGCATATGTAAACACATATATATCTATATGCACACACACACACACTTACACACAGGCCCCCACATACATATACATATAGGCATACACACAAACACATACACAAACACACAGGCATACAAAGAAACACACAGAGAAACACAAGCACACACATACAAGCACATACATATACACATAGATACACACATATACACAGACACGAACAATCACAATACACACACATACATATACAGAAACACATATAAGCACATACACATACATATATACATGCACATAGACACATATACAAAGACACAGACACACACATACATACTCACACAGACACACACACACATTCACATACACACAAAGAAAAGTAAATCTTTTTTTTTTTTTTTTTAAGAAGGAGTGATAAGGTACTTGCTTAGTATGTTTGAGCTCCTAGTGGTACCTTCAAGGTTCTGTCTCCAGGACGCTGTGTGTGTGTGTGTGTGTGTGTGTGTGTGTGTGTGCGCGCGCGCGCGCAAATCTTCACAGAATCTCTTGGGCTTCCTGGGTGAGTGACTCACACTCATGTAGAGCTGGAGCTGGGACGAACATGGCTGTGGCTGCAGTATGCTGGTCTCTTCCCTCCACGTTTACACAATTCCCCTCAAACGAGAGATGTGATCTGCTTGCTTCACGTGAATACCTTGATTGACAGGAGGGACTGGCCTGGCTCTGGCTTCCTTTACTCAGAGGGCCTCTGGCTATTCCAGTACCAGGAGCCAGGCAGGCTGGCGGGAAGGGCCGCAGTGGGCTTCTCCCAATGTCCCTCTCAAGGCCACATTCATGCTGGACTGTGGAAACAACCACAGTTCCTATGCTCTCTGCATCGCAGCAGGGAGCAGAATTTAATTCACACCTACAGATGAGAGTCAGTTTATTTTGCTAAGTCATCAGGAGGCAACGAAAAGGGCAAGACCATATGAATTTTGGATGCTAATTAAACATTCTTACAGCTGGACCTCCTGGATCTCCTCTAACAAGGTGGGCACGCCCCGGGCCATATTGGCTGCAGTTCTCCTCCCTGCCACAGATGGCGGTATGGGCTCACCTTAAACAGCTCCCCTTACCCCTCCCAAAATCTCTTGGCTCCTGCAAGGCCTCTCTTCTAACTCACAATCTCTTTGATTTTCCTATTCCTCAGAGCAAACTTTCTTGTCTCCTTCTTGTACATTTAATGACTGCTTTGCCCATCTCTGACTTCCCAGCCTCTGCTCAAATCAAGGTTAAGGTTTTATTTTGCTGTTTTCTCCGCAGTCTAGTTATCACCCCCTCAGACCAGCTCAGACAAGCTCTAAGAAAGTTTCCCCACTCCCAGGCCCAACACCAGGATACCCCAACCCGGGGGAAATTATGGGGATCCCAGAGGTTGGAGGAAACCCTGTGCCATGTGGTACCTGGGGTCCAAGTGACCACTCTGTAGAGTTTGGATTCTGAATGCACAGCCATTTTCTTCAGCGTGTCCAGAGCATCCAGGGTCTACTTCACAGACCCCAGTGCTGCTTTCTAAGGAATGGACACTGCGGATGACTTCCTGGGGAGACATCCATCACTCAGGATAGAACACCAGTGACATCCCCCGGAAGAGATTCTACCCAGGTCTGGTGTGGTGACCCAGTGAGTTTACTGGGGTTGCTCTCAGGATCATCCGGGAACCTACCAGCAAGTCCCCCGCCCCCTGGCATAGGTGACAACCATGCAACTTGCAGACAGCTCCCCCAGATACAGCCTCCAGCCTCCAGCGATCGATCACTATAGACCTAGGCTTGTGAACCTTCTGAGCAGCCCCCTCCCCCACCCTGTGTTTGTGTGTGTGTGTGTGTGTGTGTGTGTGTGTGTGTGTGTGTGTATACATTCTTCACATGGATGTTGGTACATGTGGCGGCATGCTTGTGCACATATGGGTTTGTGCACATGGAAGTCTAAAGATGGGAGAACAGCACTGTACAAGGTTGAGGCATCTAATGCCAAATGTTACAAGCTCCCTGCCAAATAAGGGGGTCCGAGATCTGGGAAGACCATGGTCTTTAAGACATTTGTGGGGTTTTGTTTTCCACTTGGCTTTAGGGCATCCCACCAAGTGATTGCCACATTCCCTCTTCCCATTGATCTAAAGGTGCCTGCGCTGCCCTTCTATGCCAGGGATTGGGCCTCTGCCTCTGTTCACAGTCATGAAAATGCATGAATGGTTTACTGTCTGGTGTAACGGTGGCGGACACCCCAACCTCTTCTGCTCTGTGGTGTAACAGGTGTAAGAGGTCCACTATGTGTGAGGAGACCAGGGGCGACATTCCAGAGAACTTCCTGCTGATAACAGAGAACACAAGGCAATGCTGCCTGTCGCTGGGGGCGAAAAGCCATTAAAAAACTCAAGCTGGGAATTTTATGTCCCCCCTCCCACCCTAGAGGCCTATGGCCTCATTAGTACCAACCCAAATCAACCATGTATGATTTTCAAATAAAACAGAGCAAACCCTGCAGGCAAGTGTCTCCCACCATCCACACTGACTAGCAGGGAGTTTACAGTCAGACATCACAAAGGTTTTTAACTTGACACCTGCATCTGTCTGGTTTCTCTCACTGCCTCAGCCTAATGGCGTGTCAGTATTCAAGGCTGTAAAAAACTTTTTTTTTTTTGCATTGACCACATAAAACCATCTGCAGGGTACTTTGTGTGTAATTTAAAGAAAAAGATGTTAAGAGTCATGCATTTTATTCAATTCCTACCTTAAGCACTGACTCCGCAATCAAATCTACAGAGAAATAAAACTTTATTAGATAATGAGTAATATATGGGAACTTACCAAATTAGGGAACACCTCTCTCTCTCTCTCTCTCTCTCTCTCTCTCTCTCTCTCTCTCTCTCTCTCTCTCTCTCTCTCTCTCTCTCTGTCTCTCTCTCGCTGTCTCTCTCTCGCCCTGGGTTTACAGAGCATTTAGTAGAGGTCAATGATTTAATACACTGCCTGCTTTTATCACGAACTTTAATTATACAAATTACTGCTGACTATATTACCATGTTTAACATAATAGAGCTGAAGCTCTTACGAGGTCTCCCAAGTCCCCACCTCAATAGAAATAGCATCACTTTGTGTCAAACAAACTCTTCCATAGTCTCCTGTTTTTTTAATGTCCCCATAACTACAAAACACCTATTTCATGGCTTGCACACCCCTAATTTCACCTCTGGGGAGGGGGAGCCAGGTGGACCCCTGAGGCTTGCATGGGGTGGTGTGGGGGGGGCATCTTAGCCTAATCTGTGAACTCTAGCTTCAGTGAGAAAGCCTTTCTCTCACTTCGATGTGAGAGCCAAATCTATGGCTCAGCGATTAAAGGTGTCTGCCACCAAGCCTGATGGCCCAAGTTCAATCCCTGGGGCTCACACAGTGGAAGGAGAGAAACAATTCCTGACAATTGTCCTCTGCCCTCTATGTATACACAAAACCTGTATCGAATTCTGTGATTCTTATTTTGAAGTAGATCGATTCGTTCTGTGGCCTTTTGTTTCACAATGTGCTTGCTTTCTTTTGTGTGTTTTATAATCCCTGACCCAATCAGGTCTGGACACTGGGAGCCAGCTTCTTGCTGTCAGCTGTCCTGAGGTGTGCTCATTAGAATAGCCCAGCTGTGTGGCCTTTCAGATCTTAGAGTCTCACCCCTCTGATGTTTACATCAGGCTGGTGGTGACACCAGACACAGGTTTTCCTGTCTCCTGGCACCCTTGCCTTAACACCTGGTTTCCAAGACCAACCTGGAAGGGAGATGGAGAGAGAAAAAAACAGAGACCCTGTTGCTTGCTCGCTCTTCATTTTTGAAGAAGTTGAGGCTTAAATGTACATTGTAAGGGCTGGGAAGATAGTTCAGCAGATAAGAGCCCTGGCTGCTCTTGCAGAGGGTGGAGTTTGATTCTCAGCATCCACACAGTGGCTCATAAACTTCTTTAACTCCAGTTTCAAGAGACCACACGCCCTCTTCTGGTCTCCATGGGAACTGCATGCATTTACTACATAGACATACTTGCCTACAAAGCATCTATATATAGAAAGTAAAATTAAAGAAATCTTCTTAATATGTCTATACCTCACAAAAATAATAGTAATACTTCCATAGTCTCCTTTCCACATTTTCCTAAACATTAATGTTATAGTAATATTTTATGTAATGTTATGTTAATGGTCTTGACTGATGGAACCATTAACCAGAAAACATACACACTGATATGAGCCTTTGTTTATATTTGTATTAATTTGAACCCCAACATGCCTTACCCACAACCGTTTGTGATGTGAAGGACACAGATCAGGGTTACCTGTTGTCCCTAGTCTCCCCAGCTGTTCTCGAATTCTCTCTGTTTTCAAGGATAGTTTTCAGTTTGTTTTTTTTTTTTTAACTTACTTTCATTGTTTTTAAATTTTGTATATACGTGAGTGCAGTACACATGGAGGCCAGAAGGAGGCACCAGACTCTGCTGGAGATTTTGAGCCGCCATGTGGGCGCTTGGACCCAGGCCCTGATCGGCTGCAAGATCAGAAATAATTCTTAGTCATTGAGCTATTTCTCATGTCCCCTGGTTTTGTTTGTTTGTTTCCTAAATTACTATCATCCAGTCTTATAGATTGACCCTCATTTTGGTTTTGGTTGGATCTACATTGTTTTTTGTTCTTTCCTGTCCTCCTTGAGACAAGAACTAAGCACATGGCCTCTACCCTCAACCCTGTGTGCCCTGTTTTGCCGTAACTGTAAGCTCAGTGTGACATGTGTTTCTAAGATTTACTCACCTTGAATGACTGAAACTCGTATATGTCCAAACACTCCTAATTTCTCTCTATGGGGCCCTGGTAGCTAGCAGCCGATTGGCTGGGTACCTATGAGTACTTAGATACTTCAGTGCACTTGGACGGTATTTGCTCTTCTGTGATTGGCTCATTTCACATACCCACAATGCCCCAAACTTCATTGCGTTTGCACACACGGCAGGATTTCCTTCCTCTTGCATAGATGCCCCACACTTGGTCTATGCACCCGCCCATTGGTGGGGTTCCTCAGTGTTTGTTTTCTTTACACCGTGGCACCAAGGGCTTGTTTTCTCCTGTCATCTCTTTGCTTCATGACTTACCCATCCTAACCAAAAGCAAGATGGCGTCTCACCATAGCATTGATTTTTGGTTCCCTGGACAGCAGTGATGAGTACTGTTCCCCGTACCTGTTGGCTGCTTGGACGACTTTTGTAGTCAGGATGTCTATTTAAATCATCGGGAGATTTTTTTAGATGGGGAACTAGTAAGCGACCATTTCTTCTCCATTTTGGCTATTGAACATTAGCAGTCCTGCATATATTTTATGAATTAATTTCATATCAGATACACGATTAGCAAATATCACCCTCTCATCCACCCCTGCACACACCTTGTATGGGCCACCCCAGTCACTCTATTGATTTGACTCTTTCTGGGCAGGAGCTCTTTGGTTTGACGTAATCCCCTCGTCTATATTTTCTGCTGTTGGCTGAAGTTTGGGGGTCATATCCATGAAATCACTGTCTAGACCACTGTCATGGAGATTTCTCCTTTGTGTTCTTCTGGGAATTACGGGGCTTCCAGTATTAGGTTAAGTCTTTAATCTATTTTGGGTTGATTTTTGTGTGTAACGTATAAGATAAGAGTCCCAGTTCATTACTCTTCGAGTATATACCCATGTTTTTAAAAGTCTTCCGGGACCACAAAGGGCTGTGAATAGTCAGTCCTATCTTGAGAAGGAACAAAGCTCCCTTTCTGGTTGTTTGATATGTCTGAAAGCAACACAAATTCACACAGGCCCGGCATAAAAGCCAACCTACCAACAGAGCCCTGAGAGAAATTCCCACTTGTACATTCAACTTACCCCCCCACCTCCGGGGGTGCCCAAAACACACACCAGGCAAACAGAGGAAGCCCAGGTTTTCTCACAGAATGTGGGTCCCCTGTCAGCTCTGCTGGTGTTTTGGAGGGGTGTCATGGAAGGAATTAGATAGCATAATAAGTTCTGGTAATAAAAGCTTAGGGTAGATGGCCAGGCTTCTCTCCCAGGAGACTTCTGCTTTCCGGGTGTCTTAAGGCTGCACTCCTCTGGCGAGCCCCGGTCACCCCAGAGAGTGTAGCGTCTCCTCGGGATCTTATCTAAAGCCATCATTACAGCATTTTCCTACAGTGACTGTTTCTGCCACTCCTCCTGAGCTCATTGATTGGAACTAGCTATTATGAATCGATTCAATTACGTCTGCATACTAGCTATGAATTCTCAGTTGTTTTTTTATCCTACAGATTAGAACTTATGATTGTCATTATTTCTTTATTCAAATTACACACACACACACACACACACACACACACACACACACACACATATAATTGTTTTGTTTTTTTTCAAGACAGAGATAAATGGTGTAGCCCAGGTTGGCTGGCCCATGTTGTCCTCACCTGTCCTTAGGCAGGTGATCCTCCTGCCTAAGTCACTGGAGCTCTGAGACTACAGACAGCAGTCGCCAGAGACTGTTTGATTCGCCAGATTGTAAGATTTCAAGTTGATCGCTGTGTTCCCATACATCCACGATTTGTTTACTTCTTTATTAGTTTAGTGATGTATTGGTTTGGCAGCACTGCGGGTGGTCCCCAAGGCTTCACACTTGCTGGAACAGCACTCAGTCACTCAGCTGAACTCCCAACCCCCACCGAGGCCCACATCAATACTGAGCCCATATTTTGCCAGATCAGTTCCTGGCTTATCAATTACCTGCCTGTCTCGGGCCGAAGCAAGCTGATATTCCTCCATGGCACCTTTCGGTGGAGAATATTATTTAGATTCTGAGTTCTGCGTGCTCGGGGAACACACTAGCTCTTATGTCCTTCTCAAAAGACTTACTTGGACTGTTTTGAATTACGTGTAAGTGTGTGCATGTGGGTTTGTGGACATGAAGTGCAGGTACCCGGAGAGGACAGAGGCATTAACTCCTCTAGAGCTGGAGTCACAGGTGGTTGTGAGCCCCCATGATACAGTGCTGGGATCCGAATTCGGGTCCTTTGGAAGTGCATCGACTACTCTGACCTGCTGAGCATCTCTCTGGGCCCTCTTTTCGGCTCATACACAGAAACACTGCAGCATCCCCTTCCCCGAATCCTGATCCTCCAATTGCCTACCTCTGACATGGGATCCCACTGAGGGAGGCTGAGTAATCAATCCCATCCCCCAGGGACTCAGGCAGTGTGACCAGCACAGAGGGATTCCACAGTGGGGTGGCTTCCCCTGTATTCAGCCGTGAACTCTGCTTCCAGTCCATCACATTTCTGCTCGCACCTTTGAACATGCCTCTTTGGCCTGACACGTGGCAGTCTACCCAATGCTCATGGTCATCACGCCTGGACAGGGGCTAAGGGTACCAGTGCACAAAGTGCTTTCCACATCAGCATGAGGATCCGAGATCCAAGTTCGAGCCTCCGCACTACATAAAAATCTGGTTGTGGCACTGGGAAGGTGGAAACAGGTGGGCCTTAGTATGCAACTACTCTTGTTCAATATATGAGCCCCAGGCCAGTAAGAGACCCTACCTCCCAAAATAAGGTTATGGAGTATGTGAGGCATACTACGTGACCATGAACCTCCACATACATGTCACACACATGTACACATGTGGAAAAGAAATCGCAACCGCCTCACATAAGGAAGCCCTGAGATGTTTTCCACACAGCATTAAGCAATGCGCATGAAACTCTGATACCCATATGTAGCTTGGGTGCATGCTCTGCCTGGGTTTGCTGGCAACGATTTCTCCTGGATAATGATGGAACACCACTGTGGTGAGCTGGCATGGCCGAAACGCAGATCCTAACTTATCTTGTTTTCATTCCGTGCTCTTCTTAACGATGCTAACACCAGAGAAACTCTCTCCCCAGAATGGGGCTCTGAGGAGGTTGGACTGACACAGCCTCCTTTCTATGAGCTGCTCACTTAGAATAAATATTTCTCGGTATCAATAAGAAACCCGTGGGCTTTAATAACATATTTTTATAGCGTCAGGCTCGGGGAAGTGCCAAACGAACGATGTAGTTTTGATGGATGTGTCCAGGGCAGAGCTGGGGTAAGAGTCTCCTGGACAATCTGATTTTGATAGAAGGTGAGGTCCCTTTGGGGCAGGAAGAAAATCTCAAAATCATTAGAAAATGGAGATTGGAACTGGAGTGGTTAAAAACACTCATTGCTCCTGCAGAGGACCCAAATTCAGTTTCTAACTCCCACATCAGGTAGCCTACAACTAAATGTAACTTCAGCTCCAGGAGATCTGGCGCCCTCTTCTGGTTTCTTTGGGTACTGCGCTCATGTGCACCTACCTCCTTATCCATATACATAATTAACATTATATGGTCTTTTTAAAAGGTGAGTGGCTACTTAGGGACAACACTCAAGACTGACCTTTGCCCTCCTCCTGGGCTCCACGTAAATGTACACACACTTGTGCACCCTCACACAGGAACATACATACATACACATACAATAGATAAGTTATGTTTGTTGCTTGAATCATCCAGTTCCTACATGATTTAATGATTTCCTTTCTAGTAGGGATGTTTGTAAACAGAGCCTATATGAAAGATTCAGATACCACAGACCCTTTATCCTCCTGTATCCAGGAGGTCACATGATCTGCCACTAACATCTGCAAATACAGAGGAGCCGGCCAGAAGTCTTAATCGACCTTTTCTTTTCACTGCCCTCACAAAGCAGAAAGGGCCACCATCAGCTGTAGTTGAGATTTCTTCTCATCTAGCACCTGTGGGCTTGGACCCACCTGCCCAAACACATCATCCTTTACAATGCTTCGGAAGTCTTCCGAGTACATCTGCCACCTTGGTAACTCAGATAAGCTGAGAATGTCAGTTTCTCTCAGTTTTTCTAACTCTTGTCCCAGATTCCACTTTCACCTGCAACCCACCTACACCTCTCTCTGATGATCCCAAGTCTGAACTCACACATCCCCCAGGGTTGCATAAATTCTTTCCTTATTGCCAAGTCTTGTACTAGGTTCAGGGGCAGGTCACCAACCATTCGGTGGTACACGGGCTTTTGCTCCTGGCTGTTGGTTATAAGTTTCCCAGCCGAGCCTCTGTCCACCCAGGTCCTTGGCATCTACAAACGCCTTTCCTCTTTGGGACATGCGCATATGTTCCCTTCCTATAACAAAATTTATTCTGGACTTCAAGAGATCCTGGTTGTGCCTCAAACCTGCTTCCCGTGCAGATACTTAAGCTGCTGACCTTTGGGTTTTTTTTGAGTTTTTAACAGTTCAAAGCTTTTGCCTGGAATGGAACTGGGAAAGTGGGCATTCCCTGTGATGTGTAGCTATTTCTTCTGAATGCAAACATGATAGGATGATATGGGAAGTAACAGGAGCTTCATTGTCTTAGGGTTTTACTGCTGTGAACAGACACTATGACCAAGGCAACGCTTATAAAGAACAATATTTAGCTGGGGCTGGTTTACAGGTTCAGAGGTTCAGTCCATTATCATCAAGGAGGGACCATGGCAGTGCCCAGCAGATGTTGGCCTGGAGGAGCTGAGAACTCTACATCTTCATTCAGAGGCAGACAGGAGAATACTGACTTCCAGGCAGCTAGAATGAGGGTCTTAAAACCTGTGCCCACGGTGACACACTTCCTCTAACAAGGCCACACCTACCCCCCAACAAGGCCACACCTCCAAATAGTGCCATTTCCTGGGCCAGGCATATTTAAAGCACCACACTCGTGGAACTCACTAGAAACTCAAACTGACTCAAAGGATCAGGAAACAGATAATGCAATGCATCATTTCTAGGAGAAGCAGAGACTCTTTGCTGGAGCTGCCTGGAACATGCCCAGGGAATTCCACTAGTGTAGCTTTTGGTCACGCATGCTGAGGGTGGGTGTGAGGGGAGGTTCCATGATGCAGCTGTCTTTGAGTCACCCATGTTCCGGTTGGCTCATCTGCCTAGATTTCCATGGAATTGTTTCCTTGGCCTGCCACTGTCCTCCCTATCTGGGGTGAAGGGAAACAACTCCCAAAGAGAAGCCAGCAATGTTTCTTCAGTCCCCTGCCCCCAGCTTTACCTGTATCAGCGTTTACTGTCCCCTGGCATTCTGCTTAAGGTGGACTCCTGCTGTGGCTGACTCTGCTTGTCAAACCCTGTCCTGTAGGTCCTATGACTCCGACTGTGTCCTAGGCTGGGCTTTGTAGATGAAGCTGAGTTAGGCTTCCTGTGTAAATGGTTGCTTGACGGGCCGCTGTCACAAAACTGCAAGGTAAAAAGGAGAGGGACAGGGCAAAATGTCCTACTTGGAGGTATCCAGTTTCAGGTGAACCCTCAATTCATGGGATGTCATTTCTGAGTTGAACCCCCGAGGCACGGACAGAGGCTTTCTGATCTCCCTACCCATCAGGCATTGATGAGGATAGTTTAGGGGCACATAACCATCCTGATGATACCAAGAGAGCCATCTACACTGGCTAGTGGCAGTTCCTGAGAGACATTTCCTTTGTACTTCTTTTCTTGGGAAGACATGGGCAAACATTTACTCTCCCCAGACAGGACACCAACAGTCAGTATTCTTACGTAGACCAGGTTGGGAAACCAATGAGGTTGTCAGGGTGCAAGTCAAACGCCTATCACTGGTAAGTCCTACCTTGTTTTAATGACCTTATGGTCTGCATCATGGAGACTTACCTTCTTCACTTCATATATAATATATAATATATATAATATATAAGATATAAGATGTAACATGTAATATGTAATGTGTAATGTGTAATATAATATGTAATATATAATATATAATATGCAATGTATAATATAATATAATATGTAATATATAATTAATATACAATGTATAATAAATATAATATAATATGTAGTATAATGTGTAATATGTAATAATGTATACAATATAATATATAATATATATAATGTAATATATAACATAGAACATACAATATACAATATATAATATTATATAGTATTTAGTATATGGTATTATATAATAAATATAATATAGTGTAATATGCATATGCCTATACATCATATACACATACATTATATACTGTGGCACCTCCCAAGACCACATGTAATAGTTGGAATCTCAGGTGAGGAGCCTGCAATTCTCTCTGCTCTCCCAACAGGGAATTTTGATAGCCCACTCATGGTGACAGTAGACATGGCCATCACCATGGTGTTCTCCTTATTTCTTGTCATTGTTGTAGGGCCATGTTTATCTCTGTACTATGATGGGATGGTCTACTATTTACTCATCCCAATGCTATGGCAAAGTGTCTGACATGAACAAGGAAAGGAGGGTTATCCTGGCTCACAGTTTAAAAGTACAACCCATCATGATGGGGAAGGCATGGCAGCAGGAGCACAAAGCAGCTGGCCACATCGTATCCACAGTCAGGAAGCAGAGCAGGATGAATGCTGGTACCCAGCTCACTGTCTTCTTTAAATTCAGTCCAGGACCCCAGACCATGGAATTATGTCATTCACTTTCAGGGTGGCTCCTCCTACCTCAGTTAACAAAATATAGAAGTTCTATCACAGACATACCAAGAGGTGTGTGTTCTAGGTGATTCTTGATCCTGTCAAGTTTATGGTCAATGTTAACCATCACAGGTCTCATTCAGCACATGTAGATGAGATGGAGGGAATGTCACAGTTTCGTTTGTCTGACAATGTGAATTAAGTGCCATTGTCTACCACATAGGTGTTGAGAAGATCCTGTCTGACCTCAGAGAGGACAGATCCTAGATTACCCACATAATTCCAAAGAAGTCAGGGCAAAGGCCACCCCATCATCAACATTCAGGACCCCAGGAAGTGGGTGTCCATAAACACATCAGCCTGCCGTTAACCATTCCAGTCGGAGCCCCAGTTTCCACAGTGGAGCAAATAGCATGCTTTCTGCATGGCACAAGACCCCAGAGGGAATAAAAGAATAGTCTGTTTTTCCCTTCTGGTATATGCTGAATTAACCCTACATCACGGATCCACCGTAAACAGTCACTTTGTTTTGAGGTGCATCTGCAACCGAATCGTAAGCCAGCTTCCTGTGTTCCCAGGGTAGACTCATGGGAACTACGCAGATCAAAGATTTTAGGTGACCACAGCCCCATTTGCTCTGCAACACCTCTCATCCCTTGTCTATGTGCAAACTGGAGCGCTGAAGGCTCGGGAAAAGACTGGATGAGAAGATGCTAGTCCTTGCCGTCTCTATTGTAATCTTCTTCTCAACTTCAGCTTCAGTCAGAGGCCTTAATTAGAGCCTTAAATACTATAGTTTCCTTTTTTGGAGCCAGCAGGGTTTTTCTTTACCGTGAAACGAGTGATTCAATTACGTCCTCCTAATTGATAGGGTGTAATTAACATTGTCTCCAGGCTAATTTTCATTGATGCCGTCATTCCTCATAAACCGAACATCACTCTCGGCAGAAGTCAGTGTGTCGTTTTTTTATTTATTTATTTTATTTTTTATGAGCCCTCGTTTGCACTTTAACACCGGGAAAATTAATTCAAGCCACATGAAGGGACATAACTTCAGAGAAGATGGACTTATCTGGATGACCATCTTTGATAAAGCCACGTAGTTTAGAAGCACATTGCACGGAACTGCATGAATATAAGACCATCACCGGGTGCTTGGCCACCATGGATCTGCCTAAGTCATGAGGCGGTTCTGGAGGGAAGGTGGGAAGCAGAATGTTCTCTTGGTTTCCCAGGCTTTGTTTGTTTTGTTTATTTGTTTTTGGTTTTGTTTTGCTGAGGAGATGAAATTGTGTTTAGGGAGGTTGGAGGTCCCCATGAGTGGATACCTTTGACAACTTTGATTCCTTGTGAATCTGTTTTTAGACCTTTCATCGGGGCCAGCAAGATGGCTCAGCAGGTGAGGGCTCTTGCTATCAAGCCAAAGGGTTTGACAGCCTTGGTCCCCCAGGACCCACATGGTGGAAGGAGAGTAGCAACTCTCACACATTGTCCTCTGACTTCCACATGAGCACGTGCCCACACATATGAATATAGAAATGAAATAAATAAACATAACCTTGAAAACACTCCCCATCTAGGAATATCATAAGCTTCGAACCCACCCCCTGCACCAAATCAAATTAGGCCCAGCAAGATTGTAAGGAAATTGCTGTTAAGCCTGACAACCTAAGTTCAGTCCCTAAGACCAATGGGTGTTGAGAGAAAAGTTACTTCTGTGGGTTGTCTCCTGACCTCTACACCCATGCCATGGTGTGTGAATGTGCATGCACATATACACTTGAGTAAACATAATACAAATGCTTACTGTAGCCAAAGACCGCAGACATTATAACCTGTAGCTAGGACTCAGGGAGACAGCTCAGATGGTAGAGTATCTTACAGGTATGAGGACTGGCGTTCCTTCCAGGGAAGCCATAAAATATTTGGATCTGGTGCTGTGTGCTTCTAACACTGGCACTGGGGGCAGCACATGTGGGTTCCCAGAGACCACTGGCTGGCCTGCCTAGCTTACTCAGTCTGTCCTGGGACAATGAGAGACCCTATCTGAAAGGAAGGTGGGCACTGTCTAACAGCAGAAATGGTTCTCTTGTCTCCACTACACACACAGACACACACACAGAGAGAAAGACAAATAGAGAGAGAGAGAGAGATTAAAGAATTGTCAGAGCATCTTTCTAAGCAGTATACAGTCTGCTTTCTATGTCTTTCTATTTTTTCAAGAGTTTTATTTATTTTTAAAAATTTTTATTTTGTGCCTATTGGTACTTTGCTTGCCTGTATGTCTGTGTGCCATATTTGCAGTACCCACAGGGGCCAGAAGAGGGAGGTGGATCTCCTGGAACTAGAGTGACAGACAATTATGAACCTCTTTGTGGGTGCTGAGAACTAAACCCAGGTCCTCTGTCAGAGTATCCAGGGCTCTTAGCAACTGAGCCATCTCTCTATTTCTTTTAATTCTAGGTTTACATGTCAGCAATGGCTTCTCTGGCATCACTAGGAGCCATCATCTACATTCTCCGGGGTAAAATGCCCCCATTTCTAAAGCTTCTAAGGAGTTGGACACTAATGTCTGTCCCAGTGCCCATTGCTTTGATGGGCCAGTGTTCCACAGGATGCTGGGGAAACTGGGGACAGACCATCGCCCACAAGCATCTTGCCTCCTGAGGGTCCTTCTTAAGTACTCCTAGATGCTGGTGACACCTCCTTTCAGATAAAAACACAGGCTGCTGTCTTCTGTGTCGCAGACGTTGTGCTTAGATCACACAAGGGTGTTGTATTTAGCTTTTAATTAAATTTCATTGCTAGGTTTTCAACATTGGCTATTTAATAAAGTTCTGGATTTCCAGGCTCCCTGGTCAAACTAGAAGGTGAGATGCTACTTGGAAACAGACGGCTGAAGCCTAGGGGGGTGGGAAGGGGTTGCAGATCCCTCCTCCTATACAGACTGGTATGTCTTACCTATCTCTATCCTGGTGTGTGTGTCCAGCACGGTGAAAGTGTGTCTCATCAATGCAGCCACAAATTAATGTGCAGCGTACATGCCCTGTTTTCTGTTAACCCCTTAACACATGTGTGCGTGTATGTGTGATGTGAATGTTGATATCTATTTGTGTGCCTGTAGCCACAAGCCTGTGGAGGCAGAAGTGTAGCCTCAGCTGTCACTCCTTTTGGGTACCTTCCACCTTTTTTTTTTTTTTTTTTTTGAGACAAGTTCTCTCACTGACTTGGAATTTGTTAAGTAGCCTAAGCTGGCTGGCTAGTGAGCCCTGAGATCTTCCTGCCTCCAAAGTGCTAAGATTACAATCGCACAACACCAAGTATGGCTTTGATATGAATGCGAGGAGATCAAGCTAGGTCCTCAGTTACCCGCTCAGCCTTTTCCCTTAGCCCAGTATAAGTTTCTTGAGTGGTTTTTTTGTTTGTTTGTTTGTTTTTCTTTTTTGGCTTGTTTTGTTCTGTTTTTATTCTATAAAAAACAAATATATTTTTTCTTAAGTTCCTAAAGAGCAAGTGTTTACTTATTTCTCTGTATTCATATTAATGAAAGACACAGTGGGGACAAGACGAGAAAAGGATATCGAAATATTTTAATTAATAAGATATACATGAATCACAATGGGTAATTCAAAGTGTTAAATCCTAATTGCCACTTATAAAGTCACCGTCTCATGACATTCCTTAAAATCTCATTATAAAATCTACACGACTTTTTCTTTCTAAAGCCAAATTCTCTTAATTCCTCCTGGAGGCAAAGCCCTTAGTAGCTCTTCTTAATAAAGGAGCTCCTTGGAAGAGCGTGAGCTCCTGTTTCCTAAAGTGGAAACCAGAGTCATCAGAGTGGCCACTTGACCCTGGGGCAGTCAAGAACTTTGTCTTCGAAGCCAAGTGCAGCTGAGACTCAGAAGACTGGCTAAGGCAGTGTGGGAGAGCATCCAAGGTCATCACCATTGACTGAACTCACCCCTTCCCTTCTTTAGTAAACACTCTCCTCTGGGCACTTTCAATGACCTTAGATACACAAGCAGGGATAAGGCAGCAGGACCTGGGAAGGCCTGAGGGGACACATGCATGCATCATTCTTGGGCCAAAAGGCAACCATATACATACATACATACACACACATATATATATATACAGACATATACATATATATATGTATATATATGTATACATACATACACACACATATACATACATACATAAACACACACACATATATATAAACATATACATATATATATGTATATATATGTATACATACATACATACACACACACATATATATACATTCATACATACATACATACATACATACATACATACATACATACAAAATATATATGGAGGGGGCACTCTACTCACTCTACTACTAAGCTAAAACCCCAGCCAGCCCTCTGTTATTTATTTATTATTAATTTAAAATTTTTAGGTCTTTAGATTATCACACAAGAGAATATTTATAGCATTTCTACTCGTCTTCCCCTCTTCAACACCCATATGTCCCCCCTCAAATTCATTATCTCCTCTTTAATTATTATTGTTATATGCACACATACACACACAGATGTGTACACACAGACACACATGCACACGCACACACACACACACACACATACACACACACACACACAGGCACACATAACCTACTTAGTGCATTTAGTTTTGCTCGCATGTCTGGACTGGACAACTTTTCATGGGACTCATCCTCGGAGAAATCACATTTCCCCTCCCTAGGGATCTACTGATTGCCTGTTGCTCTCCATCTAAGGACACTGCTATATCACCTGGTGTTGTCATTGTGCTGGACTTATTTAGGCAGCCACTGGGAAGAGCTATGGGAGAAAATCTGCCACTCGAAGAAAGCAGTAAACACTCCTACCCAGCTGAAAGGCCTTTAAAGCACCAAGACCAGCCCATCTTGCTGGGCTGAAGCAACAGCCACACTTGGTTACTTGGGGGTAACCTACAGCTGTCTAATTGCATTTCATGTCTGCTCGATCAGAGGGAATCCTTCTCCGGTATCACAAACATAGCCAACTATGCACAGCAGGCAAGGTCATGAACTCTGGAGAGGAAAGAACCTCCAACTGACATTAAAAAATAGCGTAATTTTAAACTGTATATTCTAAATACTTATCCTTATACCCCCAGATAAATGTAGCATTTTCCCTTTTCCTTTTTCTTTTTCTTTTTTTCTTTTTTTCTTTTAGATAGAAGTTAAGTAAGTTAGTTACTCAGGCTGGCTTTGAACTCACCTTGCAGCATACACCGACCTTAACCTTGCCATGCTCCTGCCTCAGCCCTCTGAATAGCTCACTGGTTTGTACCATCAGGCCCAACCATATTTCTTAATATTATGTGATGCCAGTAACAAAAGACACACACACACAGTGCCGGCAATGAAGAACTATATTGGATATTAAATTTGTTTATAACATTCAAATTCAATCTCATTTAAAAGAACAGTTTTTAATGAGAATGTTGAGCTCACATGCCTGAACACGACTTTTAGCTATCTGGTTGTGTGCCTGAAATGGCTCCATCAACTCTCTGTAACTGTTCTTTTCAAATTCTTGATAGCGTCAATAAATAGGTAGAGAAGGGTTTTTTAAATCACTTTTTACAAGCACTCAAAACTATCACTGCAGCTGTGTCCTTTCTCTATCCTTGACAAATGTAGTGTTGAAATTTCATGTGATAACAGACAAGATCTGTAATAAAACAGAAATACCTCACATCTCACTTTTCAAAATAATGGTAAGAAGCTTACATGGATGCAAATATCTTACATCTGTGGTGGGGCAGAGGGTAAATCTTAAATAGATACATGGGTGGCTGCAGAGATGGCTCAGTGGTTAGGAGCTCTATTGCTTTCTCAGAGCGCCGAAGCTTTGAACTCAACACCCATTTAACAACCAGCTGTAAGGTATCTGATACCTTCTTCTGGAATCCACAGGCAACTGTGCTCAAGGGACTCACGCCCTTACACACACATACACACACACACACATATGCACACACGCACATATGCATATATGCACACATGCACATGCACAATTGAAAAATAAAAATAGAGACAAAATCTTTAAAAAGACACATGGCCATGGACATACAAACTGCTACAGCCCCAATAAAACAAGGGATGTCAGACTTGTTGCCAAAATTCCCCATCTCCTCCCTGATATGCCTTGCTCTAAGATACTGAAGTATGCAGGTTTTCATGGTGGAACCCCCTTCCAACCCCCCATCCCCTCCCCGTCTCAGAGTCTCTGTGCTGCTGGCTTTGGAATTGCTATTCTCTAGACCGAATTAGCATCTCTTCCTGCAAGACTTGGCACTTAGTTGAGTCATTGTCTTGCTTTGAAGTCTCCATCGGTGGGACACTGACAGCCTTGCAGCCAGTCTCGGAGGGCACCTGGCACTGACCCACCGGAGCCTCATTCAAGTAAATAGCTATGGCTTTGATTTTGCATAATGAAGCGTGGACTCTCCAGAGTGTGCTGCTGAATGGAGAACAATACATCATTTGGGCCTTACAGTTAAATCTCGGGGCAGTGCGTTAGATAAACAAATGACATGCCATTTTGCTTTGAAAGTTGGTAAGACTTTGTTACTGCGCTCTCTTAGACAACGATCACTTGGGAATTGTTGAAAATTGTCAGGAAAAAAATGGGCTGTGGTTTGTGTTTGCTCTCTCCTTTCCTCTGGTGTTCTGGGAAGATTCAAAAGGCCTCCTCCACGGGGTGGTGGCATGCCTGGAGCTGATAAATATATCACGAGCCTGCACAAATTTATCTGAGAAGCAGATTTTGATAGCTCGCCGAGATCCGGGTCAGTGGATAATCCCACACAAACATCAGATCTTAATGCTATTGACAAAAGAAGGGACACAAATAACCAGCAAATTCCATAAATCCCTGGCTTGTAAGTAGCTCTCTTTTCATGGATTTATCATAAGCGTCCTTGAAATCTATCTGAAAAATGGTTCCACAATTGTGTTTGATAGTATTCTGTCTAGAATCCCAGATAAAAGTCCCCCTCCCCAAAGGCTGCTATTCAGCAAAATTGTGCTTTGGATAGCAAATAGTTTCTCTTCGGGTTACCAATACCAGGAGAAATCCCACATAGCAAAAGTGGCCAATGGGATGCATTCATATCGTTCTCTTAAGAGGGCACAGCTTTGAAATTTTTCTTTTAGGGGCTGGGAAGGGGCATGCGTCATCTGGGCTGAACGAGGATGGGATCTAGTCATCGATAGCTGGAGTCACCAGAAGACAACTCCTGTTTCCTAAGGAAAATGGTGTGTTTGAAGAGAAGGGGCAGGGTGTGCAGCAAGAGCCTGAATGTCTGATAAAGAAGGCCAGCTTGCAGCTGGGGATAAGCAGGCCCCCATCCCTCCCCAACTCTCAAGTCACATTTGCTTTTATAGAGCTCAGCTGGGTCTCTAACAAGATGATCCAAGAGGTGTGCCAACAGAATAAGCCCCACCCCCTCTGATAAAGTAGCCCTAATCTCAAGTCTTTGTGGGACTAGCTCCTGCTGTTTCAAGTAGCTGTTCCTCTGGAGCCAGTCAGATGCTTCCTGTCTTATTAGGGTTTCAATTGCTGTGATGAAACACCATGTCCAAAAGCAAGTTGGGCAGGAAAGTGTTTATTTCACCATTACAGGCTAAGTAGCATTGTCTATCCCTAAAGGAGTCAGGAGGAAACTGAGGATAGGAACCTGGAGGCAGGAACTGAGGCAGAGGCTCTGAAGAAACATTGCTTACTAGCTTGCTCCCATCGGTTATTCAGCTTTTTCTTATACAATCCAGTCCTGTCGTCTCAGGGGTGGTACCACCCACAGGGTGAGAAAGTCTGGGCCTTTCCACCTAAATTAGTAGTTGAGAAACTGCACTATGGTCTTGCCCACAGGAAGATCTTAAGGGTGAATCTTCTCAATCAACAGTCCCTCTTCCCAGGTGTCTCCAGATTGGGTCAAGTTGACATAAAACCGTCAGCACATTCACCTTCAAGCCAGGCTTTCGCATCTCACCTGGGAGAGCCCAGAAAACAGACGATAGACCAGCATGCAACCATACCACCTTGACTTGACTTCGGGGCCTTCCTCCCCTGACATGGGGCATTTGAGCTGCCCCCTTCTCTCTGCCCAGAGTGATTGATCTTGCACATCTCAGCTCCAGGAGAGGACTGGAGTTTTCTGAGCACATAAATTATGTTTCAAGTCCCTTTTCAGGGGGAGAAGGTGACAAAGAACCATGCCAATGCTGGACAGTAAGGAATATATTCCTGCATTAGCACTGGGGCCTAAATGTATATTCATAAATGAAGCCATCTCAAGTTTTGGCGGTGTTCTTGTGCTGTTTCTCCAATAAACTTAATGGTCTTTTTAAAAGTAGACTTAGCCTGTTCAATAAACACACTTTTGAAGAGACTTTACACACCCTTACTACTACTATTGAGAACAAGAAAAGTACCAACAAATGTGTTATAAGGTAAACATTTCCAGGGTACCCTTTTTTTTCATTTTTAAGTCATTATTTATATGTAAGTATACCTGTGTGAGTTTATATAAACTATGTACATGCAGGTACCTGCAGAGGCCAAAAGAGGGTATCAGATCTAGTTACAAGTGGATATGCCATATGGATGCTGGTGATCAAGCAGAGGTCTTCTACAAGAGCAGCAACATTATGTTCTGAATCATGAGACCATCTCCCCAGCCACTCTCCCCTCTTGTAATGGATTCTCAGTATGCAATCCATACTTGCCTTGAACTCGAAACAATCCTCCTGCCTCAGCCATATCCATACTGGCACAGGATCCCAGAGCACCCCCTCCAAGAGAAAAAAAATCAGATGTCCATCAGATGTCCTTCTGTGTCATTTTCAGGTATTTTCTGTGCACTAACCTGGTGGTTCTAAACTTCCCTAACCCTGTGACTCTTTACTACAGGCCCCACCCATAGCATTATTATCATTGCTACCTCATAACTATAGTTTTGCTACCATTAGGAATCATAATGCAAATACCTGTATTTTCTGACTGTCTTAGGTGACCCCTGTGAAAAGGTCGTTCAACCCCAAGAGGCCATGACCCACAGGTTGGGCACTACCGCACTAACCCTTACCTGCTTCTTGCCTCATCTGAGACATGCCAGACCCCAGCATCTGGATGCAGACACCTCTGAGAGGACCAGGCACCACCTTTCTTTCCATCCATTTGAAAGGCCAGCTGCATCTTGCTTCCTTGCCATGCTGGGGATGGGACTCAGAGCTTGTACACAATAGGGAACCAAGACAGCACTGAGCTGCATCCCAGCAGAACCAGCAGCTTTGGGAGAGAAGGGTCTATATGGGGAGCAGAGGCAGAGAAGGAAGATTCTCTCAGCTGCTTTTAAACACTGGTGCCCACAGACCTTCCCTCATTTCAGTGGCATTTGGCCACTCCCAATTCATATTCCTTCCCCTACAGACATAGGACTCAGGCCAGAGGGGAGAAGTGTTTTCAGTTGTGGGGAAGGCAGGGCTGAGATTAAGTTCAGAAGGTTTTTTTTTTTTCTATAACAGCAACCTGCAGAGCTGTGTCTCCAGAGTAAAGAAAAATCAGATTTTTTAAGCATCTCACGGGAGACTTATTGGGGAAAAAAATCTGCCGTTTCAGATTATGACCTCTATTAATCATGTTTGCAGTGAATTGAACTAATGAGGGCTGCATGTGATCCTCTGGAATTGTAGCCAGGCTTACTGATGGTCCGACGCGCAGGTCAGCCCCGGCAGGAAATTCTTGGACCCAGTGTACATGTGAACTTTCTGGACATCTACTGAAACAGTTTCCCCTGAGCAGGTCAAGGGAAATGCTCCCTGCATGGTCCAGAGCCATCCGTGACGTAACAAAGTGTCATCTGGCCTGGGTGATAATTCCTTCCTCGTATCACCATTCATGAGATGTGGTATGCCCTGGCACTGAGCCACCTCTGTTCTGTGACCTTTCTTTCCTTAGTGTCCATTTCTGTTCGTCTTTAAATAACGAGGGCACTGATCAGCCGAACAAATGATTCCATGTGTGGCTTGGCAAACCGATGAACTTATAGGAGGACACAGGTAGGGGATTACTTATAGGAGTGTGAGCATTTAATGAGTAGCTCCACAGATAAAGAGTCTCCCTCCATCCCCTTGGTTGTTAACAGCTCATATACCCTAGGGAAGACACAGAGCCTCATTAGCCTCATGCACACCTCTCCTGCAAAGGAACATTAGGGGAGCCGAGATTTTGAGGGTGTCATGCACATAATCACAGACTATGGCAAGAGCCATACCATACCCAGAGGACCGGATGATCAGCAGACCCCATTTTACCAAAACATAACCTCCACCCAGGGTATGTCCTTCACAGGAGATGGAAAATGGTTCTGGTCCTGCTTTTAGCTTTTTGTTACAAAGGTGGAGATTAGTCTCCTGTAAAACCTGTTAAGGGGAACTGGCCTCCCTGTCCCCCTACAGCAGCTTGTGAGATAATGTTTTCTTTGCTCCAAACATCACTCTGTCCCAGGAAAACAACCCTTGATCTTTTCTTTCAAATTAGCGCCACAAGATTTACTTAAAAGCTAAGTGCTTCAGGGAGAGTGCACTCCAAAAGGCAGAAATCTTTATGTGCGTGTGTGCTACATTAGAAAACACTGGGTTTTTTTATTTTTTTATTTTTTTATTTTTGTTTTTGTTTTGTTTCAACTCTGCACTCTGAAGTGAGGTCTTTTGAGACCACAGTCACAGAGAGCCACTACCAAATGACAAACACATCTCTACCTAGCAAAAATCAGAGCCCGTGGGCATCTCTTCGAGAGACTCCACAACTGTCATTTCTTACTTAACAAAATACAAGTTCAACTTTACCACAACTGTAATTATCTGTGATGAATCCCAGAGGGATGATAATATTTTGACATGTGACCACACTGGAAGGCGAATGATAGTTTGAAAGTGTTTTGGCCCTCTGTTGAAGAAAGATTTTAAGAGGCCAGGTAGACAGAGAAAGAGAGACAAAAGTATCTCTGCCTTTTGTGTTGTAACTTGACTCCTGTGTTCCACACATCCCCTAGACACAAACTCACATCCTCGCCAAGCCTGGGGTTTGACTGTGAAGGATGTAATAATACACCCTCCCAAAGGCCAGCTCGAAACCCTGCAAATATGCAACTCCATTCCTCCATTCCACCTGTCAGTTGTTGGAGCTTGTGGAGGTAATAGCATCTGAGATGGTACATGCTGAGGTGTGAGGTTTCAAGGGAAAGTGTGAGGAGGCCTCTACCACCTGCCTAAAGATGTAGGGGGGCTCCAGGATACACTAAGTAGTTTCATTTTCCAGGAGTCCTCTTTGACTCCTGAGTTTTGATGGTATAAACACAAATGGTACCCAGTGTGTTGAAGGGTTTCCATGACAACCAGACCAGCCTCTGGGCCTAGGTGTCTGGTTTGGATGCAGCTCTTTAGCTTTGGTTAGAAGGACCTGCTCCTGACAACAACACTTACTTCCTGGCAGAGATGCTGAGGATAAAGCATTTGCTGGGGAAGGGGAAGAAGAGAATGATGCTGAGCTCTCTTATCTGCATACCGGAAACTAGACCCAGTGATGGATTTGACCCTCAACAGATGGTGACCCTGAAAATCCAGAACTTATCAGATTCTGAGGAGACCCTTCTCCTTAGCCTGGGGTCTTTTCCAACGTGGCTTGATGGATTGTCCCAGTTGGAGTTTACTATCCTTGTCACTGCCCCTGCCCTCCAGGTCATAACAGTGCCTTTCCCTCAGAACCCTCAGTCATATCTCCATCTATCACTGAGTGGCAGGACCCAAAGCCCTGTAGTCACACTGCCTTTACTAACAAGATGCTAGCTCTGCACCTAGCATGCACAATTAGACCAGCCTCTGCTCTGAGAGATGACACAACTAAGTCACATGGAACCATGAGGCACAGGAGCCCCCAAGATGGTGGGTCTGAGAGAGGAGGGCTGCAGCAGTAGAACAGACCCTAAGGCAGGCAACAGAAATTAAAGCTTAATATCTCATACTAAATATGGGGGTCTCCAGGGTGATCCTTCTCTGCTCTTCACTGCCCTATTTTAACAGATCCACTGTTCAATTCATGGTTTCGCTTCTGTCTTCTCTAGCTGTGCCTCATGGCCAGCAGATGGGTTCGTTCAATCGATAGTCCATTCATCCATTCATTCACTCATTCATTCCTTAATTCATCTATCCATCCATTCAATAGCAACTATCTACAAGCATTATTCTAAACCAGGGGAAAGCAGAGCTGAGAAGGCTGAGATTCCCCACCTCTAGTGTGAGTGACAGCTGAACTAGGACAATAGAAAGATGGGGGGAGGGGTAAAGGAGGATTGATTCTTCCTCCACTGGAGAAAAGAGGATAAAACGCCACACTGAATACAGGAAAGCACACAAGGATTGCAATAGTAAGGATCGCTTTAGGCTTCTGAAAGTTCTCTAAAGTAACAGCAAGTGAGCTGGGGCCTGGGCAGAGGAGAGAGCCAGGGATACAAAGGTCAGAAAGCAGCTTAATAATAAAAAGGGCGTTGGCTATCCCTCTGTTG
This sequence comes from Micromys minutus, assembly GCF_963924665.1. Lineage (NCBI taxonomy): Eukaryota > Metazoa > Chordata > Mammalia > Rodentia > Muridae > Micromys > Micromys minutus. The sequence continues at coordinate 21,092,437 of NC_137964.1, forward strand.
GTAGAGCGCTTGCCTGGCATGCACAACTGGGTTTGACCTCTAACATTAGGAGAGACTGGACATGGCGGTATGTGACATAGTCCCAGCCCTAGGAAGGTAAAGGCAGAAGCATCAGGGTCAAGGTCATCTTTGGGTGTAGACAGAGGATTGGAGGCCAGCCTGGGATAGATGAGACCTTGTCTTGGGAAATAGTGGAGGAGGAGGAAGAGGAGGAGTAAGAAAAATGGAGGGAGGATGAAAAAAGGGGAGCAAGCTATAGAAATGCCAGCACTGTTCAGGGTAAATGACAGTTGAAGCATCTGCTGTCAGAGTGTAATAATGAGAGAACACCACAACAGCACCACATCAGAGACCAAGGGGGGAGATCTTAGAACTCCCATGACCTTGAGCTTGGTTATGTAGTGTGGCCACAGCCGAGGAAAGTTTCATCTGAGAAGCAGGGATAGGTTGAAGAGCCTTTAGGATGCTGGGTGAGCATCAGGGTCCAGGATCGAGAGACAGAGCTGAGCTTGGAGGTGGGTTATACAGTTGGGTTGTCAGAGGCCTCAAGTTCTGATTGTCGAGCAGGAGTCAACTGCAGGGTGGTTGGGTCCATGGTACCTTAGTAGGTCTTGGTATCCAGTGAGTGATCTGGATGTGGGGGGGGTGGGGAGACTAGGATTGGAGAATCCTAGGGACAGAAGCAGGAGCAGATCTATTTTAGACTCATTGAGTGGATGGTCACATTGCAGCTTTAATATGCACGGAGTCTTTAGTGAGTAGACACAGAAGAGGAGGACAGGGAGGAAGAAGAAACAAAAGAGGGGAAGGAGAGAGAGGAAAGGAAATTGGAACACAGAGGTGAGATACTTAGGAAGGGGAGTTGACCTCTTAGGATACCACCAACCGGGTATACTCTCCAGGTCCTGGAAAAGAAATAAAGAGAAACAAATTGTGTCTATTAAATAGATTGTGATGAATAGGGATGGGGAAGGACATCGGGATCAGTTAAGGAGACCTCTCCACTGTCAATCCTGAGGAGATGATGTGCTTGGCCAGAGAGACACATGTACAGTGGGACAATGGTCAGCATCAAAGTCCTGTAGAGTAAGGATCTCTCCACCTATAGTCACACTACAGGGAGTGTCTCTATTCCTTGTTCTCTCTTGTGTCTGTTGCTAGAGGCCCCCAGTGGCCAACCCCAAGTGAGGAGACAGGTGGAGACAAGGACACTCTGTACTCCTCCAGACTCTGTCATGGAGCAGGATGAGGAGTGGTAGGGGGGTCTGAAAGAAAAGATACCAAGACCATGAGCATGACCTTTGACCTGGGCTGAATTCCCAACACATGCACTTCTACATCATCTACCTACACACCGACCCATGAGGGGACTAGGAAAGCCCATGGTCAGTGGCTTTAACCTGGACACTCCAGGGACACCACAGTGAGACAGATGTGTTTTGTTTTGACCATATTGCCTGTCCCAAAAGGTTTAATTACTTATAAGTATGCAAAATTTAAGAGATAACTCATTAAGAAATGAAGAGCTGGGTCTCTCTGAAGAAGTCAGACTGGCCTGAGCCAATGTCTCCTCTTGATCATGGCTGTCTGTAAACTGAGCCATCTGTCTTCTGAGCTCTACAGATCCTTGAATTCAGATCCCTGCTCAAACCTTTACAGTGACCAAGACTCAGTTGGTTTCAGGGAGCTACTAGAAAATCTATTAGAGTAATGATTTCATACCCAAGACCAAGACAGCGGATGGTTCCAGCTAAGAGCCGTCAGCAAAGTCATTTGCTATGCCTCTGTGTGTACTGATAATTTCAAAGATAATCGCTTATTCAATTAAGGGCTTTTGTCTTGATCAAGGGTATTACCATAAGAAATTAGCCAATATTTTGCCTTCCAGCAAATAGTATAGGAGCAGCTGGGACAGGCTGGGACACGTGAATCAGGTATCACAGATGCAAAGTTTCTGCAAAGGGTTCCATGAGAGGCCTGCAGCTGAGTCTGAGCTGAGACTTTGGCCTGCTTAGAATTTCTGCCTCTCCCTTGCACCTCTCTCTCTCCACTCTTTCCCACTATCAAAGACATTTTTCCTGCACCTTCTCATGGACTCAAGTGTGAGTGTCCTGTGAGGAAAGACGATGGCTCAATAGTCAACACTTGCAGAGGACCTGGGTTCAGTTCTAGCACCCACATTGGAAGGCTCATGACTGCCTGTAACCCCATTTCCAGGTATCTTAGTTAGGGTTTCCATTGCTGTGAATAGACTTCATGACCAAGGCAATTCTTATAAAGAACAACATTTAATTGGGGCTGGCTTGCCAGCTCATAGTTATTCTGGAGTCAAACAGGAGAAAACTAGCTCCCACATAGCTAGGAGGAGGGTCTCAAGGTCCACCCCCATAGTGACACACTTCTTCCAACAAGGCCACACCTCCTAATAGTGCCACTCCCTGGGCTGAGCATATACAAACTATCACAACCCGGTTAGGCAACTTCTGACCTCTTAAAGCACTTTATTCATACACACACACACACACACACACACACACACACACACACACACTCACAGAGAGAGAGAGAGAGATTAACAGCCTCACTGGGCCGGCATTGGCTGCTCTTTCAGAGGACCCAGGTTTGATGTCTAATAAACATGTTTAACATGTTAAAGCTGTCTAACATGGCAGCTCACAATCATTTGTAACTCTAGTGCCATGAGGTCCAATGCCCTCTTCTAGCCTCTGTGGGCACCAGGCACACACGTGATGCACAGACACATGAAAGAAAAACACCTATACACTAAAATACAAAGTAAAAAATACATGCCTCTCAATGAGATTCCAAAAGCCAGTATATATGTCAAATGATTTATTCATAAATTTCAGACTGCGAAATTTTAGACATGGAATTTCTGGTCTCTTTCTATTTTTTATATCTATTATCATTGTGTGTGTATGTGTATATATGAGAGGTGTTTGTATATGCATATGTATATGTGCATATGTGTATGGGTATTTGTGTATATGTATGTATGTGTGTGTATGTATGTGTGTATGTGTATATGTAGTATGTGTGTATGTGCATATATGTGGTGTGTGACTATGTATGTATGTGGTGTGTTAGTGTATGTGGTATGAGTGTGTGTGTATGTGTGTGTATGTATATGAATGTGTGTGCATGAGTGTGTGTGTGAAACAATGAAGCATTTGTTACATGTGCCACACATATGTGTGAAGGTCACAGAACAACTTAGTGGAGTTGGTTATTTCTTTCCACTGTGTGGCTGCTGAAAATCAAACGCAGGTGGTCAGGCTTGCATGGAGACTACCTCTACCCTCTGGGCCATCTTACCAGCCCCACTTGTGTTTTTTGCAGAAATGATCAAGGCCAGTACCATATCCACAGACATGTGTGCTTGATGCTCCTCTGAGTGTTAGGAACAGTAACGATGCCCTGACAAGAACACTGAAGCCGTGGTTCACACCTGTGCTCTCTGCTTCACACTGACTCTCGGTTAACCCATAAAGCAGCCCTGTAAGTTAAGTGGCGAATGCAAGCACGGAGGCAAAGGGAGTTGGAATGGCTTGCCCAAGTTCAGCCAGACAGAAAGGACCAAGTCAGTAATCCAAGCATGCATGTCTGGTTTTAGGAACAAGTATGTTGTCTTTAAACGGGGGTTGAGGGGCGGGGTTACCCATCTTGCTTTTAATCACTTTTGTGGCAACAGAAAGGTCACCTCACTCAAAGTGACTTACACACAGCTGAAAACTTCTGTTTAAGTCATGTCCAGCTTCAGGTACCACTGAATCCAGGGGCCCAAAGGATGCCATTGAGATATTGAGATCTGCTTTCTCTCCACTTCTTAAAACTGGCTTTGTGCTTAGCCAGCCTCTTCTCTCGTGGTGTTAAGATGTCTGATAGAGGTCAAGATCACCTCCCCTAGAGTCAAATGTAGTTGAAATTCCTAGAGACCTTTGTTTCCTTATATCTGTGTGAGTACGTGCTCCATTTAAAAATTAATCTCAGTGGCCAGAATCCCCAAATACGGAAGTACGCTGATTGGCCAGGCATGAGTCACATGTTCCCACTTAAACCAACCCAAAAGGTAAGGAGGGATTGTTTCCTCAGTGATGAATCTGGATGTCTTTAGCATGAAGGGCAGAAAGAAAGAAAGACAGAGAGAGAGAGAGAGAGAGAGAGAGAGAGAGAGAGAGAGAGAGAGAGGGAGGGAGGGAGGGAGGGAGGGAGGGAAGGAAGGAAGGAAGGAAGGAAGGAAGGAAGGAAGGAAGAAAAACTGTTGCCAAAACCTAGGAATAATGGGCTAGAGAGATGGCTCAGTGGTCAAAAACAGATTCTGTTCTTCCAGAAAACCTGAGTTTGATTCCTAGCACCTGTGTCAGGTGGCTGAGGATTGCCTATAACTCCAGATCTAGCCTTCACAGGCACTCAGACTGACATGCGCATATAGCCACACACTCTCTGGCGTTTGGGTCTACACACACACACACACACACACACACACACACACACACACACACACACAAGCTAGAAGGAGATGGAGTGGTCATGGAAAAGAAAATTGGAACCTTGAAGATATGTCCCTTGAAATCATGGTTCAGCCCATTACTCTCTACTCTGCTGTCCAAAAGGAAGGAGGGAGGGAGGGAGAGAGGCAAGGGGAGAGGAAGGAAGGGAGAGTGGCAAAGAAAGAGGAAGGGCTAGGAAGGAAGAGAGGGAAAGAAGGAAAGGAGAGAAGAAGAAGGTAAGGAAGGAGAGAAGGAAGGAAAAAGGAAGGAAAGAGGAAAAGGAAAGGAAATCTCTTTGCAAGAACCCATTCCAGAAATGAACAGAAAAACCTGGACCTCTGACATGTCTTGTTACAAAAGAAAAAAAGAAAAAAGAAACCAATCATGTTCTAAACATCCATGAGTCTTTGTGCATCCCAAACTGTGTTGAGCTCTTTGAAGGCTTAATCTTATTTAATCCTTGCCCCAAATTTATATTTTAGATACTCTTGTTTATCCCTATTTGATTACAGAGGGATGTTGGGCTTATGGGGAGATAAAAACAACTTGCCAGTGACCTAGTAAGTGGCAAGCCAGGGATTAAACCCAGGCACACAACTCCATCCTCCTACTGAACAGCTCTGCATCGAGACTGGCACCAGGTAGCACAGGCTCTGATCATCAAATCCTTCCTCCTCAAACAGCCTCCTGATGCACAGCTTCCTCTCTAGCTTCCCCTGGAATTGAGGCCCTGGCTGGAAACTACTGAGTCTTTAGACTGCCCACTTCCCAAAGGAAAAGCAGGCAACTGTCTCAAGATATTATCTCTCTGGGTTTCAGGTGGGGGGAATCTATACCTCTATATATGATGGCTTCTGATGCCCATTGACTTCCCATCCATTTATCTTTTATTTCTATTAATATATAACACCTCTGCAAAATAATACAATCCACCATGGCATATTCATGCGTGTATACAGTGTATTTGTGTGTGATGAAGCTTAGCTCTTCAAGAACCCCCCTTTTCCTTGACTGTCCCCTTCAACTCCCAATGCCCCCTCCTTCAAAGAAACTCTATGATCCAAATGGCTTCAGTAGGTGCTAGGTCTGAATGTATTCCATCTCCTCCTCCATAAGTGCTTGGTCCTGGCTGCTGATGCAATTTTAGAATGTTCTAGAAAGTTGGAAGATAGGGTTAACCTAGAATGATTAGGTCCCTGGCAGCAGTTTGGGGGTGAGTGCCATAATGTTTGACCATTTCCTGTCTTTCTCTTTCCTTCCTGGGTCATTATGAGCTGAGTTGCATCACCAAGCTTTCCGCACCACTAGTAATTATGAACAAAAGTGAGCCCTTCATCCTTTAAGCTGATCTTTCAAGCATTTTGTCATATTCATGGAAAGGCCACCATGGGGAGATTAAGTTGATCGGGCTATACCTGTGTTGGCTCAAGTGAGCATCTTCAAGTTTACAAGAAATCCAGGCTCTAACAAAGAGAGATGAAAGTCAAGCCACCAAACTAGAAACCTGAATCCCACAGTAGACATGATGGATGTAACCCAGCTCCACCAGAAGGCTTCTCCTCAGCTTAGCAAGACTGGAAAGGGTGAATTTGGGCCAGCCAGCGTGAATTCTCTTCTGTGAAGTATCCCAAGTCTGGTTGAGGTGAATATAAATCTTGGGCATCAGGCACCCTTCCTTGATCTAGAAATATTTCCTTGTTTCTCTCTGTAACTCAACCTAATTACTTTTCCTAGACCCCATTTTTTATGGACGGACAGGGTAATTAACCCCAGTCTCCCTCTGTTTGTTTCTGAGGTCAGAGACAAGGTCTTGGGAATGAGCTCATAGCTCTCAGTGAAGGGTGAGGTGATTCCCCCAGGCTTCAGCCCCATTAGGTAACGAAGGGGTGGCCACTGCCTTGGTCTCAGGCATAATTTTTTGCTTTCCAGCAATACTGAAGGACCTGGGCTCTTCCAGTGAGCAAGCCAGTCTGCTGTCCATCTGCCTTTGCAGCCAGTCACTTCCTGAAACGTCTGGTATTTTCCTAAGTGTGTCTGTGGAACTAGAGGGATGTGTGTATCCTTCTGTTTCCTTTTTCAGGGGAACTCTTCCTCTGTCTCAAAATCTGAACCCAGTGTCCCGGGTCTAGTTTCTATTGGTTTCCTAATTTCAAGCATGAGCCCTGACAGCTACTGGTCCCTGTATACAGTCATTGAATGTTTTCATGACCTGATTATGTTCCCTCAGTTAATAGCAACTCAATGGCCCCAATAAGCCCAAGGACCCCGGGACTCAAACAGAACACTGACTCACTATTTACTATTAATCTTGAAAGATTAGAGTACCAAGATGATACAGGGGCTCAGGTTTCTTCGATCTGTGGCTCAGCACCTTATAAATGTCTGAGTAGCCCAAGAATCCAACCAGCAGAGGTAGAAAAAGCTCAAGTGTAGTCACACCTGCTCTCTTAAAAACATAGTTTCAGAAGATCACATGATCCAGTGAAGCCCTGGTTTTAGTCACATGGCTACACTCAGAAGCAAGGGAAGCTGGGAAGCATCACATAGCCTTGTTTTGGGGAAAAGGGGATGGGGAAAAAATTGAGGTGAGCAGAATAGTCTTTTTCAAGGATAATCTTTATCAAAATGCTGATTCCTAATTCTTGACTATGTCCTGTTCCTTTATCCTAATTAGTGTTTCAGAAAAATAATATGTTTTGTAACTGTTAGGTATAAAATAAGAGAGAATGGAGAGAATCTACACACAAACAAGAACACCTTAAGAGTTTTTATCTAGCCCTAGTTCATGCAGGAAATTCCATTGTTAGCTCAGATACTGGAGAAGTATCACTGAGAACGTTCCCTTTTCCTCCTTCCTTTAGCCTTTGAAATCTCAGTGACTTACAGTGTAAGCATTTGATTTCTGTGCAGGACTGTTCCCTGTAAACCAGGTACCCTGAAATTTATAGGCAATTAAGCAGACTTCCTAAACAAATTTTGATTCATACATGATTCATTGCCTACTGACATAACTGCCTCCTAAGTAAAATATTCCTCCTCCACACAAGAAAATCCTAGGGAGATGTTCTAGGTTGATTTATGTTGCTGCAGTAAATACACTGACTAAAAGTACCTCAGGGAAGAAAGGGTTTATTTGACTGACAATCTCAGGTTATGGTCTATTATTGTGGAGAAGTCAAGACAGGAACTTAAATTGCCATGTTAATAGTTAAAAGCCGAGAGAGAATACATACATGGACCCCTTCATTGCTTGCCCTCATCCAGCCTTCTTGTCTCTTATACCATTCAGGAACTTCTATGCCTAGGGAATGCCTAGGGAATGGTGCCACCCATAATGGTTTGAGTCTTCCTACATCAGTCATCAATCAAGACAATGCCCCCTAGACATGCCAAAGGATTAGCCTTATCTAGATAATTCCTCATTGAAGGTCTTCCCAGGTGATTCTTGGAGGTGTCAACTTGGCAGTTAAACTAACCAACAAAGAAGATGATGAAATAATTTAGTGTCTTTCTATAGTCTCCTGGTCTGTGGTATAGGCAACATGACCACAGCCCAAGGATAGGAGTTGGCCTCCAATCAGACTGTATTCTTATCTGCAGAAAGCAAAAACATCTTTCCCATGGTCAACCATTATTGCTAGCCCATCTATGTCCCTCCCACATACTCTTGAGCTACAGCTAAGTAATGTTAAGCAAGTCCATTTGAAAAGATACAAGGTGGCTCACAGCATCAGAGATTCTCGGAACACTGGGGAAACGTGTCTGAACAAAACAAAAACAAAAACTGGAGATCAAACCAGTTAAGTGACAGCAGAAAACAGATAGCATCCTTGAATTAAGACCAAGATAGTAATGATGTAAGGGGGAAAAGCAGTGGACAGATAATGGAAAAGGCTCAACAAAGAGAAGCCTTCATGATGCAGATATAAATGGTTAATCAAAGAAATGAACCAACCTGAAGAAAACACTTATGGGTAGACTGAGGAAGCTAAATATTCTACATAGAGGTACCAGGGAAGGCCCTGTAATAAGCAGACCAGATGCCAGTCTCCAGTAGCATTCTCTTCCTTCCATCTTTTCTTCTCTACCTCTTTTCATTATCTGGATCCAACCATAAGCTAATTGTGTAAGGTACCCTCTGTGGTCCAGGCAAGTCCATGCCAAAAAGCAAAATCCCAAATGAGGGATATTTCATGGAAAAAGGAAGACCAAAACAAGGCAGCTAAAGAGGCTAAGCAGTAAAGATCATAGTCATAGCCAGGTCACAAAGAACCTCTCCAGGACTGTCATGGCTGTCACCAACATGGCTCCACTGTCCAGCCCTCCTCATCTGTGCCTCCAGTGTGGAAAAAAATAGAACATATGATGACCTATCCACATATATAATCATGGTGGGTGGTGGTAAAACTAACAGGATCTTCTCCAAAGCCTGCAAGATGCCTAAATGACAGCCTCTTAGGTGTTAGGGTCAAGGCAGGTTGGGTAAGTGTTCTGGGGTCAGAGTATGAGGAGGTGGTACTATATTCAGGATGCATTCTTGTCTTCTGAGGGCATGGATGTCCAGTTCGGGGTCAGACATGCCACCAGCCTATGTGTGTACCTCATACTCTTGGGAAACATGGACTGCTATTAAGTCATATCAAGTTACACCACAGGAATAATCAACATGCTAATAGTAGGCAAGTGCTCAATGTAAATGTGTAATTTTCGTTGGTTTACTTTGGTCCCCACTTGGTATTCTCAAGCATCATAGAACACCCTGCAACCAGGCACTGGAAAATACACAGCTAATTTCATCTTTGTTTTCTGAGCTCTGCCCTCATATCCTGGTACCATAAAGAGATTGGTTCTATTTGGACGGCTCTCCAAAAAAAAAATCAATCTTAAAACAAGAATTCTCATAATGAAAACCCACCTCTGTTCTGTATTATTCATTCCCAGGCTCATCATGTGAGACTAAATAGCAATTTATTGGTTCTCCTGCAGCATTTCAAGTGAGCCTTATGCCATGGCACCCACAGGATCTGCTTTAGTCCAGAAAGTGAATTCATTATACTTATCTCCATCTTACTGACACGATGGGTTTTTGGAAGGACAAATGCCCATACCGTGTTGTAATTCTAAGAATACACAGAGTCCCATCCTGGTGGCTGAGTTAATTAGTGAGGGGGGCAGCAGGTCACGCTGAGTTCATTATCTTGAAGTCGATGGGCAGATCATCTCCCTATGACCCTACCCCAGCATCATGGGAACAAATACAGTTTCTTTCAGCAAACATATTCCAACTAATACAGACTCCTCAGTGATAATTCTCAACCTCAAACTGCAAGGTCAAAAGTGTTTAGAATTATGTGACATTTCAATTTCATAGGGATGCCCTTTTGCCCCCTTTATTGGCAGGAAAAGATTTAAGCAGTCAGCTTTGTGGCACCAAGAGAGAGGACAAGTTTAGATCTAGCTTGGATTGTATGTTTATGGCATATAAATACTATCTGCGCCATCAGACTCAGCTACTTCCCTGGCTTATAGTATTGTTGCTTCTAAGTCCCTGAATGTCCACTTTTATTGGAAAATCTCACTATGTAAGGACCACTCTTGCGGTTGGAGATGTAGCTCAATTGCTTGAGAGCTTGTCTAACATGCATAAAGCCCTAGGTTCCATCCAGCATCTCAGAAAAACTAGGCATGGTGTCTGTACCTAAAATCACAGCACTCTGGATATAAAGGCAAGGGGATCAGAAGTTCAAGGTCAGCAACCACACATAGCAAGTTTAAGGTCAGCCCAACCTATTTGAAACCTAGTATCAACAAAATATAACCACTCTTTTGAGCTGGCTTTGTGGGGAGATTATAACCAGGCAGAGTTAAGACATATGGGTGTGTCATGTTCTGTTTCTATGTAGCTAGCTCCTCACTTTGACTTAAGATGGTATTGAAAGACAACCAGCTGTACAAGAGGAAGCATCATGCAGTTATCTTTGGGTAAAGGACTTTCTCTGCACATGAAACAATAGTCTTCCCAAGTAGGTACAATCTCTATCATTAATTCTCCATCTGTGCACATCCTACAGAGCAGCTTGCATCAAAATTGGGTTTCCTGTCTCTGTGAAGATAGAATAAGGAACTTGGACACAACATCCCAGGAGAGGTGGCAGTTGCAGATCGGGCTTTTGTGGTCATGCAAATGCTAGAAAATGTCACCTATCTGTCAAGTTCAGAGCATGAATTATTTTACTATTCTCAAGGCAGGTGGAACACTATGTACGGAGAATTCCATAAGCCAGGGGTATGGGGATTGCTATTTGGTCCAGACTTCCTTTATAAATGTCATCATTTAAAAATAGACTCCCGGGGCTGGAGAGATGGCTTGATGGGGAAGAGCAGTTACTGCTCTTGCAGGGGACTTGGGGTCAATTCCCATTCCCACAGGGTGGCTGACAACTGTCTGTAACTCCAGTTTCAGGGGGAATGGCTTGCCTTCTCCTGGCCCCCATTAGTACTGCTTGCACACAGCACATAGGCATGAGTGCAGACAAAACCTACTTAAAATAAAATTAAATTCAAAACTAAAAATAAATCTTGACACCAACTGCCACCAGGAGGTCCACTCATTTCTGCTCTGAAGCCTGAAGTGCAGACAACCCAAAACCTCATCTTTGAGGTTAATGACACCCACAGCAAACTGAGCAGTTAACAGAGGACAATATATGGGTTGGCTTCTAGATTCTTCTTCATAGCAATTTACTAACATGCATAGTTTGAAGACGAAATCAAATGAGCCACTGTGCAGAAGGCTCCAGATCCATCCCTTTGAACAAGGAGGGCATGACAGGATGAGAAAATTGTTCCCTAGCTTGTATGGGGTTTCTGTCTTTGATAGCAGCCTAATGAGAAGGAGGACATGGCTCAGAGAAGCTGATAAAAATGTATTCACCTTCAGTTCCAGCAAATCAGCAGGGCTGGTGAGGTGCTGCTTGCCTTGGGGCTCTCTGCTGCCCTGTGTGAGGTTGTGAATAAATACCTCCTCCACCAATGTGCTCTCCTCTATTGGTGGCCTCCTTGATACCTGACCTCATGGTTACTCTGGGTTTCATCTGTTCTTCTCTGTTTTCCTTAATAAATTTTGTCTTTTGATGAATTTATGCATGTATGTGCCATGTCCTGGTTCCTCTTCCCTCTTCTCTTTCTCCCACCCCACCAGCTGCCCTCCTTCCTTACAGACCTCCTCCCTTTATTTACTAGCTTTTGTGTGACTTAATGACACATGACGTTTAAGTAGAATCATCAGTGTGACTCTGGGTTTGGAGAGGCTTTGTCAAAGTCCAGTAGGCTCCCCAGTGAGCACGTAACTAGGTGATATGCCTCATGGTCTCCCAGAATCTTCTAAGGGTCAGTAGATAGACAACAAGGGGTAGAGTCTCATGAGCCTCTTCCCCATCCATAGATGACTGGTAGGTGCCAGAAGGCACAGATGCTCCGATGTTTTGATTGCAGTGGCTGTGCCATGCTTAAAGAGATAACATTTCGAAGCTGTTCTTCCTGTCCTCCACCTCCTATGTTCTTTCCAACCCCCTCTTATGTCAAAGGAAGAGCCACCGCAATTGTCTTGGGGGCTGTTATGACAGCATCTCCTCCTGCCTGCTGCCCCCCTGCCTCCACACAAGCAGAAAACTTCATTCTCCTCCTACATTACTGTGGAAGATGAGTACATACCTGGTATTGGTGGCTTGAGATGATGATTCTACTGTGGTGAGTCCAGGCACCAGCAATATCTGCTCTTCAGACTTCCACTAGGGCAACTTATCCCTGGACTTTCTGGGTGAGATGAGACAAGCAGAGACTGGGAACCATTGCTTCCATTCTTCATCTGAGATCACAAGCTGGGAGGGGAGGGGTCACATGGCATCCAAATGGGCAATGCTTTCAAACTCAGACACATGACATCACATCAGAACTACACCCCAGTGACAGTCACTCCAACATCTGTCTCAACTGAAACCTTCCTTGTGGATTTAGTGGGGAAATGGCTTGATTTTCTTGAAAGCATATAACTAATTCTTTTTCTTCTTTAGGCATGAGAAGGACAGACCTGGCACCCCTGCTGCTGGGCTTCATGTCCCAATGTCTATATTCCTCTCCTTCTGCCATCTTGCTGCCTTTTGAATTGGGAGCTCCCACAATAATAGAATTATCCCACAGCCCCATAGAAATAAGGGAGGAAAGTTATTCATCTGCTGAGTGACATCTGAAGTCTGGTAAGAAAATATTCTAATATAACAGAAAGAATACTCTCTGCACATAGACCTTTTTAGGAGCCTTACTCAAAGTCAACAAAGTCAAGCAAAAGGTTATTCCTTGATGGTGAATGAATAAATTATGGTATATCCAGCCAATGGAATAATATGTAGCACTGAAAAGTAATAAACTATCTAGCCATGACCATATATTGAAGAACCCAAAAGACATGGGGCTGAGGAAAAGAAACCAGTCTGTAAAGGCCATATGCTATGTCATGCCAACTAGATGACATTGTATAAAGCCATGAAGGCAATAAAAATATCAATAACTGTCAAGAGTTGGGAGGAAAACAGTAAGTGGAGTAAATGGGTTTTAGGATGTTAGGGTTTCTCAGTAAGACACTTTGATGGAATTCTATGATGTGGTCCATTCATCAGGCAGGATGGACAGTGAGCCTCAGCACCAACTGTCAGCTTCCATTAATAGGAATGAGGCACAACAGACTTAGTATATGTACCCATGTGTGTGGGTACATGTATGTCCACTGAATCTGTCTAAAGATAATGTTAATTAATAATAGTGAAGGTGTTAGTAGTGGCTTCTAATCCGAAGCAAGCTATATACTACATCCAATATGTGATGCTCAGAACTTCACTGAAGAACAGCACCATGTTTTATGAGCACAGACCACTCTCAATGGGCATTGGAACTGGTGGCTAGGGAGCCTGATTCTGCCCTGTTAGACAGAGTGGAAGCCTCGTGTGTACCCAGAAGCAAAGAACATGCCTGTTCCTTAACAACCGGCCATGAAGGTCTCCTAAAGTTGCATTTTGGGCATAGTAAGCAGACTCAGCTGGAGCAGCCTCTTGGTTTTTCTTCTCTTCTCATTCTATCTTTGCAACCAGTTTCTCCATCCTTGCTTCCAGACTCAGGAAGCCTCATGCAACAAGTACCCCATGCATACCATGAGTCACTTTCCTTGGCTTTCATCCTTGTCTCTGCCTCCTCCTCGATCTCCAGTCCTTGGCAGAGGAACTTTTCCTTTCCAAGAGAGTGTTCTGACTCCAAGTTGAAACCTGAGTCAGCTTCCCCTTTTGTTTATGCAAGAAAACAAAACCAATCAAAATTCGGACATCCAAATGGTTAATTAACATCCCAAGGTGTGCCATTAATAGAAGCAATTACCTAAGAGATGCGTTCCGTCTGCTGTTAACTAAACCCATAAAAAATTTAATCAAGAACAATTTGCTATTTAATATCAGGCCTTTTATATCCCTCGCTCATACGAAAGGAAACCCCATTAAAGAATCTAATTTACTTCACATTACACTCACCTTTACAAGAATTGAAATCAAATCTTGTCAGGTGATAGTATCAAACCTGGAGAATTAAGAACAGAGAAACAGCCTGAGTTCAAGAAGGCAAGATGTCAAAGGTCAGACTCTTCAAGGTGGTCTCATCTGCGTGGCTGATGCATGCTTACCCAGAGTATAGCACAAGGGTCCCCTGGCATCTGACCTGAGGGCTCCTGATCCCTCCCCAATATGACAGGATGTCCTTCTGCATATGCAGTGTATGCAAACTCATGCAAATTGCACTCCACTTACAATGGCACTATAGAGCAGACCATATGAACTGGTTCAAATCCCTGTTCTAATTATAGATAGAAGTCTTCATCTATAAGAGAAATCAGATATGCAACAGATGGTTACAATAAGAGGAAAGGGTTGTAATGCGCAAGAGTAGAGGAGTCTTTGCTGACATCAGCACTGGAAGGATGGAAGAGTATTTGAATGTAGATACTCTGTCTTGACCTGTATGTATTTCAGTGTGTGTGTGTGTGTGTGTGTGTGTGTGTGTGTGTGTGTATTCATTTGTGTGTGGTTGTCTATGTATGCATTTGTGTGAGGTGTACATGATTTGCTTTGCTCTATTGGAATAAATGGCTGACCCCTTTGATATGCAGTAGCTGATTCATTGGTAGGTGTTTAATTAGATTTTGTTTTTGTGGTGCCAAGGTTCAAACTTAAAGACATGGTCATGTCAGGCAGGTGAGCTGCTACCTTACATGTTATATTTTGTTTTCTTTGGAGGGAAGGTGGATTCAGTGTTTGTATTTTGAAGTAGAAGCTCACCCTGTAGCCCAAGCTAGCCTAGAGCTAGGTAGCCAAGGCTAGGCTTAGGCTCAGGGTACTCCCCATGTCAACCTTCTAAGTGCTGGGATTATAGGTGTGAGCTGCCATGCTGGGCTACCTACCATTGTTTGTTAACAGTTATAAAGGTAAGTCTAGATAGTACAGCAAAAATATGGCATCTATTACCACTTCTTCCATAAACAAGAAAAGGGGCAGGCATCCCTCTGACTCAGTTTGCAGACCCCAGATTAGAGATGTACTCCTCTCCACATGATGAAGCAGGAGCCATCTTGCTCTGTCTTCAGAGCCCTGATCCCATGATTCCATGATGCCCAAATCATCAAATGACTACAGAACTAATTGATGAGCCTCGTTGAAATTAAAATGTCTAAGTCAACTGCTGGAAAATAAACAAAGCTGTGTGGCTTCTATAAAGAGAAGGGGAAAGAGAAAAGAAGAGGGGAGTTTTGCTTTCATCTGAAGTTTTAAAAGGCAAGAAAGCGAAGAAATAAAAGACTTCAAAAATCCTCCACAAAGAGAATGCAAAAATGTATAAAACACAACAGGCATGAGCTGAAATGCACAAATCTGATAAGCAGTAGAAGATGATTAAGTTCTTAAAACATTCATTTTGTGGGAGAAGGAGCCCCCCACGAGGAGAACACATGTTAAAAGGTAAGGGCTCCACAAGATGGGAAAGAAAAGTCTTGGAAGTTATATGGAAAACAAAGCCTAGCCAAAGGGAAGTGAGCATGGATGCATCACAATCAGATGAAGCAGGCTTTCTACATCAAGATAAAGAGGTCACCATCCCATTGCTGACTTATCCTCCTGCAGACAAGCATTCTCTAGACTCAATGTGCATAAATATTTAACTAAAAGCAATACGCCTCACAAACTTCCTTCCCCTTGAAAAATCACTTTATTAGGCAGAAAGGGAAATTAAACTACAGAGCTGGCTAGTCAGAGAGGCCACAGAAGCTAATTCTCATGAAACCTAAAAGGCAGTTCAACGTCCTTTCAGAATAGCCTCTTGATTGACGATGGGCTCTGGGTCTCAGCAAAACTCCTGGAAGACACTCGGAGTCCACCTCACTTAATATCCCATTAGCTAATGGTCCAGGGCAGCAGGTGGGGTAAAAGTCATCAGAATGCCAAGCTGTAGGGACTCGTGCATTTTTGCATCTGCTTAGATAGGTTCAGGCTCCCTTGTTTTCATAGACATCTGGTAACTAAGGTTCCCATTGATTTGCCCAGATTGGTCTGGAGCTCACTCTTCAGCCCAGTCTGGGCTCAAACTCACAATGATGCCATAGTATGTATGTTCTGTCCACTGGGATAATATGTTTTTGGATCGTGCGCCCCAAGTAACTGACAGGAAAAATCTATACAAAGCACATGTGCCCTCAGGCTACCAGAAGCACGGGATCTGGTGAGAAAACAGCTTTTAGTCAGAAGATTACAGAGGCGACTCTAGAATATTCTCTATGACAAGTGCCACAAATGAAGATGAAGAGCCAGAGGGCTGTGGGAGGTCGGAGCTAGCCCGCCGAAGGAAGCCTGAAGAAAGTTCTCTCAGAAATGGAGGGATGCGTGTTCACACAGGGTCATGTGCATCCGTGTGGGGGACAGATGCCAGCCTTGACTTTCATACCTCGGGAACCATCCATCTTAATTACTATTTTAATAATCTAATAATAATTTAATTTAATAATAAATTAAATGGTAGCCTACTGATAAAACAATATTTTAATAACTCTTGGAGAATTGGATACAGTGCTTTTTGAACAGACCTCCCCCGCCAAGAAGTCGACCTCTGGCCATCTTCCTACACCTCCCCACTCAACTTTGAGATTTTTCGGGTTCTTTCTTCCCCATTGAGTCAAGCTAGTAAGGGGAGTGGGCTCTGCCCTGGCACATGGTTGACCAACCCGGAGGGCACATCATTATAGAAAACTGACTCTCCCTCTCTCAGAGGCAACGAAACACCAATAGCTCCTCCGTTCCCCCCCCCCCATTTGGAATTTGTCCAGCTTTAGCAGGAGCAGGTCTTGTGGACACTGTCACAATTGCTGTGAGTTTGTCTATGCGGCTTCCCTACTGTGTCTAGAAAACATGGTTTCCTTGAAGTCATTCACCACCTATAGCTCAGGTGGGCAGAGTGACTCACTTGTTCCATTACTCAGAAGGTAGAGACAGAGAATCCCCAGAGCAAGCTAGCTAGGCGGACTAGCCATATCGGCAAGCTGAGAGCTTAAGCAAGAGACCCTGCCACAAATAACTAAATGGAAAGTAATCAAGGAAGACTCCCAATGTCTCCTTCTGCACACACTCACATGGATATATGCACATGCATACAAAAACATGCATATGAACATGCATATAGACACATCATACCATACACATACATAGACTCAAAATATTTTTAACGTTTAAAACAAAACCCAGAAATTGAACATTAAATATACAGATCAACAAAATCCCAGCTCCTCAACCTTAAAGAGTTCTACTTCGCAGAACAAAACATCTAAAAAAGCCATAATGACAGGTAAATTTAACATTCAAAATTGCAAAGTACTTTTCATGGCTTTTAAATCACAGAAAAGGAGATTATTCTCTGTGTTGATTCCAGTAACTTCCCTCATCTTCTGCTCTCTGGTGCCGTAGTTTGTGAACAATCTACCATCTAAGCTGATGCATTTAGAGGACTATTCTGAGTCTCTTAATTCATTCAACAAAGTTCTGAGAATTGACTGTGTTCCAGGTACCTGGGCCTGTCTTTGGTGCAGCATCTACCTGGATATCATGACAATTGCTACCCTGGGGGAAATTCAAACCAATTTACTGCAGCTCAGGACTAGCATTGAACAAACTTAAATTATCAACAGGATGGGAAATGGAAGGTATCCATGGCGACGTGGAAGGAAAGCAAGGAGTCATTTCATATCTTGAAAAAAAATAATAAAATAAATAAAAAGTAGATGCTGGAAAAGAGCCAGAAAATTCAGAAAACATGGTTTTAACAGTGTCTCTGTCTGAGTATCAGGGTTGCCACAGGCTTCTGGGTGCCCCCATGAATCTGCTAAATGTTCTACAATAAGCCTGATTCATCTTTTATCCCTAATGCAAGAAAATGGCTGCTTGTTTATTTTGCCTGGGAAGGAAACATCATCAGTTGCCAACCTAACAGCCATGTCTCCCTTTTCTTTGCTAAAAGAAAACTACGCTGGCTCAGTGGATAAAGCAGAATGATTGCTATGCAAGTTTGAAAACCTGAGTTTAATCCCATATAAATGTCAGGCATGCTGGCACATGCTTTGCATCCCCAACACTGGGGAGAGAGAGAAGGAAGGATCCCTGGGGTTCTCTTGCTAGATAACCTGACCTATTTGGAGAGTTCCAGGCCAGTAAATAACCCTGTTTCACCTCAAAAAAATAAAAAGAGGGAGGTACTTGAGGGGTAATAGCAAAGGTTCGTCTTTGTTCTATGTACCCTTGCCTAGCTATACACACCAGAGAAAGTGAAGGAAGGAAGTGGAAGGAAGGGAGGAGGGAGGGAAGGAGGGAGGGAGGGAGGGAGGGAGGGAGGGAGGAAAGGAAGGAAGGAAGGAAGGAAGGAAGGAAGGAAGGAAGGAAGGAAGGAAGGAAGGAAAACAGTGACAGAGAGGTTAAGAACCATTTTGTCCTAACATTGGGAGGAAATGTGATCAGGAAACCTAGAGCCAGACTTAGGAAACCATAAAGAGCCCTTGGAAGCTCTGCATGTTAGAGCACATGTCTACAATCTGAGATGGCTCCAGAAAACACCTTTGTTCTTGTTGCTCTGAAGTCTGAGTCAATACGTTAGCAGGACAGTGCTCACTGTCTGAAGACCAGTGGCAGATGACTTTTTCCTTGTCTGGTGTGGTAGTTAGTGTTTCATTTCTGTGAAGAGACACCATGATCACAGCAACTCTTATAAATAAGAACATTTCATTGGGGCTGCCTTACGGGATCAGAGGTTTAGTTCATGATCATCATGACAAGAAGCTTGGCAGCACCCAGGCAGATATCATGTTGGAGGAGAGTTCTACATCTGATTTAGCAGGCAACAGAAGAAAGTGTGAGCCTCTGGACTTAGCTGGAGCTTCTGAAACCTCCAAGCACCCCAGTGACTTCCTCCAACAAGGCCACATCTATTCCAACAAGACCACAGGTCCCAATCCTCTCAAATAATGCCACTTCCTGAGTTTATGTGGATCATTTTCATTCAAACCACCACGCCTGACTTCAGAATCCACCCCCCCCCACTTTCAGGATTCCCTGGCATAGAAGATGTATCACTCAGAGATCTCTGCCTCTCTGATCACCCAGAATGTTCCTTGTTCTCTGAACAAATGACCCTTTCCTTATGCAGAAGCAGCCACTCAGAGCCTTGATTACTTCTAGAGAGACTGTATTTCCAGGTAGGTCACATTCACAGGCACTATACAACAAGCTTCACATATCTTCTGGAGGGGAAACAAAGTGGGACCTAAACACAAGTGTTGTCAAAGCTGCTTGGGATGCAACCATCCCAAAGGCCTTTTTGGCAAATTCAAGGTCATGCTGTGCATCAGAGAGATGGGTAGGGAACCTGCAGATAAGAAAGGGAACCAGGATCACCAAGATCCCTGGTGACTCTAACATGTAGACTGGTCAAAAAACAACCTGAGTCTTCTTGAATCAGAGAGATGGTGATCCAGAGTGAGCCCCTGCTTGTTTGTTTGGCCGACTAAAAGTCTATAGAACAACTCTTTTCTGGGGCTCACCCCCACCTCAGGCTCTGGTTTCCTCATTCAGGTCTTCCTGAGCACAAGGCAGGTAGTTATGCCGGTTAAGATTAGCCACATTTGACAGCCTGTGGTCTAGGTCAGTTGAAATCATCTCTCTATACTTGATAAATAGTAATAGGTGCAGGGTTGGGCATATGGTGCTGTTCAGAGTAGCCAAGAATGACTGTGTGTGTCTGTGAAGAATCTTGCCATGCCATGGGATTTATGGTTTAGGAAGGTGTCTTTGTTAGGGTTTTGCTGCTGTGAACAGATACCATGACCAAGACAACTCTTATAAGGACAACATTTGATAGGGGCTGCTTACAGGTTCATAGGTTCAGTCCATTATCGGCAAGGGCAGGAGCATGGCAGCGTCCAGGCAGGCATGATGTAGGAGGAGCTGAGAGTGCTACATCTTCATCTGAAGCCTGCTAGGAGATTGGCTCCCATGTGGTTAGGAGGAGGGTCTCAAAGTTCACCCCCACAGTGACATACTCTCTCCAACAAGGCCTCACCTACTCCAACAAGGCCACACCTCCTGATAGTACCATTTCCTGGGCCAAGCATATTCAAATCACCATAGAAGGAATGCAATGCAATGTTGCTCTCTTCCTTCCTGTGCACAGGGATGCTCATTTCTTGCCAAACAATGATAGTTTTATATAAGCTCTGCCTATTAAGAAGGACTTTCCTATTTTATACTAAGCGTTGCATGTTGCTATCATTTAATAATTTTCTCTCAGCAGAATGTAGATTCAGGCAGGAAATCCCCTTGATTTTCCAGTCTCTGTGGCTCTATGAAGATATGTCTGGAACCTTAGCTGCCATTTTGTCATATTGAGGTGTTAGTAACAAGACAGGGTTCCAATGATCCTGGGGATGAAAAAACAAAAACAGAAACAAAAACCAGTTCCCAGAACTCTGAAGCATTGTGCATTGGTTAACAGGCCACCTGTTGCTTCAGATTTCATGCTTTGCATCAATATATATAAGAGGATCTAACTGTAAAAAAAAATCAGTTGGCAATTTGCCCTTTAGAGTCACCATACCTGGAAACAGTTGTAGGAATGTTCTAGACATTCAGAAAAGGGTAGTGAAAGGGTGATGTGATGGTTTGTATATGCTTGGCCCAGGGAGTGACACTATTAGGAGATTCAGCCCTGTTGGAGTGGGTGTGTCACTGTGGGTGTGAGCTTAACACCCTCATCCTAGCTGCCTGGAAGCCAGTATTCTGCTAGCAGCCTTCAGATGAACTCTCAGCTCCTCCTGCACCACGCCTGCCTGGATGCTGCCATGCTCCCACCTTGATGATAATGGACTGAACCTCTGAACCTGTAAGCCAGCCCCCAATTAAATGCTGTCCTTATAAGAGTTGCCTTGGTCAGGGGGGTCTGTTCCCAGCAGTGAAACCCTAAGACAGATAATTTTATATGGAAGAACAAATATAAAACTGAGAAAATTTGAACAAAAATATTGAGAAAGTAGTACTGAGAGAACCAGATGTCTACATGCAAAATAATGAATCTAGGCATTTACCTCCCACTGCACACCATTTCAGCTTTACAGACACTAAACAGCTAAACATGAGAACTAAGATGACACATGATGGGGAGCAGGGGACACTTTGTTGGATTCATTAACCACCCCAGGGTCAACAACCAGAATATACAACTGTCCCCAGAATTGTAAAACAAAAATAAACAATTAGATGAAAATGAGTAATGGAACAGATACTTCCTTAGAGACACAAACTATGGCCTACAAACATGTGAATATATTTAACATCATTAATCACTAACAAGATGCAACAAAACCACAACAAAGTTGAGAGTGGTGAGATACACCTATAACCCCATCACTTGGGAAACAGAAGTAGGCTGATCTCTGTGAGCCTGAGGTCAGCCTGGCCTGTATAGCAGAGTTCCCAGGCAGCCAGAGCTATACAGCAAGACTCTGTCTAAAGAAACAAACAAAAATATTTAATAAAAACACACACAATGACTTCTGTCTTCATTAGGGTTTTACTACAGTGAACAGAACCCATGATGATAGCAACTCTATAAGAACAACATGTAATTGGGGCTGGCTTACAGGTTCAGAGGTTCAGTCCATTATCATCAAGTTGGGAGCATGGCAGCATCCAGGAAGGCATGGTTCAGGAGATGCTGAGAGTTCTACATCTTCATCTGAATGCAGATAGGAGAAGGCTGGCTCTCAGGCAACTAGGATGAGGGTCTTAAAGCCCACACCCACAGTGACTCACTTACTCTAACAAGACCAGAACTTCAAATAGTGCCACTCCCTGGGCCAAGCAGATTCAAACCACCACAATATTTCACTTCATATTCAGCATAATGTGGGAGGTGGGGGAACAAAAAATTAAGTATGGAGACACTGAACACTTGTACAATGTGAGTCTCCTCATTTGTACAGCTTCCATGAAATATACAACTATTCTTCAAAAATTAAAAGTAGAATGATCTTATATCCTGGGTATACAGTTGAAACAGTAGAAAACAATTTCTCAAAAAATATTTCTGCTCCCCTAGTCTTTGAAGCTCAGTCATAATGACAGGTGAGACACTAGTAGACAGTGGGCAAATTGTGATATCTCCTCCATATAATGGATAATATTCAGCCTTTAGAGGAAGGGGATTTGAGTCCCCACTGCAGTTCACATAAACCTTGAGACTAAGTGAAATGAGTGAGTCAATTGCACAAAACACAAATGTTGCATTATTTCCATGTTCATGGGCATCTAGAATAGTCAAGCTCCTGGGAAGGAAAAGTAGAGCTACAGTCACCAGGGGAAAATCCAAGTTATTGCTTATTGGATATAAAGTTTTGGTCTTGGAAGATAAATGTCTTCTAACGGTTGGTTCACAACAACATAAGTACATTTCACACTACACATTTGAAAATAAGTTTGTGTTGATTTATCTTATGGTAATTAGATTTTTAATCAATAACTTTAATGAATACAGTTGCAAATGTCCTTGGGAAAATACTGGCAAATGAAAGCTAGTAATAATGAGAAATATTATTCATCATGACCAACTGGGATTCATTCCAGGAATGCAAGGAAGGCTGGTTCACAAAATGTAATAGAACTCAGAGATAGAAAAGAAAGAATTGTTGATCTACACAGGGACTGAGATGAATATTAAAATACTTCTTATCCATAAAAACAGTGCTTTCTAAAATTGCTCTAGTTATATCAGAATCTCGAGCCTTCAAACTAAGTAAGTCATCTGAGAGGACTGAGATATCACTCACCAAGGGCCATAAAGAAAATGTTGTAGCTGACTGATATGCTAATTACATTGGTTATGTAAATGTTTCTATTAGTCTTTATATAAATACTTAAATTACGTTTGTTAACTAATAGTGGTGAACTATTATATACACACACACACACAAACACACACACACACACATATATATATATCTTGATATATTTATACAGATATGTGTAAAATAAACCCATGGCTAACTTCATACTTAATGAAAGGCTAAATAAAAGATATATAAGATCAAAATATTGACTTCCCACTTCCATACTAGAAGTTGAAAAGATATTTGTCTTAGTACTAATACTGTCTACTGTTATGAAGAGACCGTATGACTAAGGCAACTCTTATTTTAAAGAGCACCCATTAGGGTCTTGCTTACAGTTTCAGAGGGCTAGTCCATTATCATGGTGGGGAGTGTGGCAGCAGGCACACAGGCATGGTGCTGGAGCAGTAGCTGAGAGCTATATTCTGACCCATAGGCAAAGGGGCAAGGGAGCATCACTGAGCCTGTCACGAGCTTTTGAAACCTCCAGGCCAATTCCCAGTGACACACTTTCTCCAACAAAGCCATGCTTACTAATCCTTCTCAGACATCTCACTGAGGGTGAGGCATGTGCCCTTCGGGAACCAATCTCATCCCCCCAACAACCACAATATTTCTCCAAAGAATATATGGAATATGGTCAACAACTATAGGAATTTTTTTCAATACCTTGAATCATTGGCAAAATGCAAGTCAAAAGCACAAGAAGACCCTGACCTCAGATACATAAGGATGTGGTGAGAGGGGGTGGGGAGTAAAAAATATCTAGAGAGCTACTCGAGAGAGAAAAGGAAATCAGAAGAAAAGAAAGGAAACGGTCTCTGCTTACCGACACAGTGGCCTGGCATGTGAAGGACCCTACACACCTCAGTGCTGGGACTTAGATAAGTTCAGAGATATGGCAGGGCTCAAAATCAACAGTGAGTTATCTAAAAAAGAGAGAGAGAGAAGAGGGAGGAGGAGGAAG
The DNA here is from genome assembly GCF_963924665.1 of Micromys minutus. Lineage (NCBI taxonomy): Eukaryota > Metazoa > Chordata > Mammalia > Rodentia > Muridae > Micromys > Micromys minutus. Next base: position 21,116,417 of record NC_137964.1, read on the forward strand.
AGAAGGGGAAAGAGGAGGAGAAGGAGAGAAGAAGGAGGAAGGAGAGGAGAAAGAGAAAGAAGAAGGAGGAAGAGGAGGAGGGAAGAAAGGGAGGAAAGGAGGAGGAAGAGGAGAAAGAAGGATGCAGAAAAGAGAAAGGAAAAAAGGGAGAGGAGGAAGAGGAGCAAGTACCAACTCCAACTTGCAATAGCATCCAAAGAAAATATTTTTGGATAAATTTAACCAAGGAGATGAAAGTTTGTGCACTGAAAATTTTAAGATGGTAATGAAAAACATTAAGGTGACACAAAGAAATAAAGGTATCCCGTGCTCAAGGCTTAGAGAATCTATCATAGTTAAAATGTCCTTGTCACCCAAAACAATCTGCAAGCTTTCAGCAACCCTGTCAGAATTTCAACAGTGTTTACAACAAAACTAAAATTCCAGATGGAACCTAAGAGGATTCCAGGAAACCAGGGCAAACTTGAATATAAAGAACAACACCAAAGGCCTCACATTGCCTGACATTTGTAGATTCTTAAATTGTGTCATCTTTACCTGATCCAACATTTTCTCCCTCTAAAATAGCAAAGTCATGTATCTACACCTGAGTTTTTAAATCAGTGCTTCTTGGAACAAAACAAAAACAAAAACAAAAAAACAAAAAACATGGTAGGGCAGCCCAAACGCCATTAAGTGATTGAATATGCAAATAGCCTGTGTGCGCACACAAGATTAATCAAAGAGAGATCCTTAAACCCATCATATTAGAATCTAGAAATATGGCTCAATTGTTAGGAGCCCTGATTGTTCTTTCAGAGGACCTGGGTTCACTTCCCAGCACCCCAAACATCAGCTCACAACCCTCCAACCCAGTTCCAGGGGATTCAATTCCCTCCTCTGGGTTCCATGGGCAACTACACTCCCATGCACACACACACACACACACACACAGAGAGAGAGAGAGAGAGAGAGAGAGAGAGAGAGAGAGAGAGAGAGAGAGAGAGAGAGAGAAATTAAATTAAAAATATTATGCTAAGAGAAAGGAACTAATTGGGAAAGACTGTATGTTCTAGGATTCTGTGTGTGTGTGTCTGTGTGTGTAACTATCAAAAATACAACCCTACACTGAAAAAGGAATACAGCATTAAAGGAGAGTTAACTACAAAGGGATATAAGCCACCTTTTCCAAGAAGGATGCTTCCCAAGCTGGATTGTGGTGATTACCGTGCAATTGCATACATTTAGTAGAAGGCATTGAACTGTGATTTTTAAATGGGTGCATTTGTTGCATGAAAATCATATCTAAAAGGATCTGTCACCTAGCTGAGACATAGCCCAACCAAGGCTGGGCCCTAACGGTGCCAGGGTTTCTTCTCCAAGATCAGGTGGAAGGGACATAAATCCAAGTTTTAATTTGACCAGAATCTGTATTTAAGTTATGCAGGAGAGCCCACTGTGTTGCGCTTAATGAAATGCCTCAATGTGACTTCAGTGCGCACTTAATGTGTGTCTAATGAGATTCTTTGGCCAGCTAATTATTAAGAATGTTTAATGGGGTTTAACAATTGCATACGGATGCATTGAGCTTTTTGCATAGATTTTTTTTTCCCTTATCAAAATACCCTTAAGATAATGGATTTAACCCACATAGATTGTCTTTAAGGAGAAAGAATCATTAGAAACCTCTGTAATAATGGGCCTTATATTTCTAACGGTTATTAAAAACCTATCCTATTATCATACGTAAGTCATTACTATTCACATTACATATGGATTTGGTGATTCCAGGTGACTATAATACTTTAAAGAGATTTAAGCAAAACAGGAAATCTTATGAAACCTACTTTATTTTACAAAAGAAACAAGGAGAAAAAGCTCAGCTCTGTGTTCGGGGCAGACAGGAACAAGCCCGTAGGTCATTATAAATCAGATTTTACAGAAATGTAGCCGTTTGGAGGCAAAGCCTAAGTCAAGAGGAGATTTATCTTTTCAGGCAACGCAGACTGGGCATTAGTGTAAATTCTCTTGATAGGAGCCTGAGTAAATTAGAGTTATAGCTGAGCCTCCGTCAGGCAAGGAATAAAGTCCTCCACTTGCCGCTTGCTTCTAAGAAAACCGTCACAAGCAGATAGTGTCTCTTCACGCCAGGGCCTCTGGTCTCTCCTTTTCAAACCTCCATAGACCTGCATGTGAGCAGGCTTCTTCAGCATCTCCACTTTCTTCCTTAAATTTCCTTGTTTTGATTCTCTTAGCATCCTTCCTATGTGGCATTGTGGGCGCCACGGAACATATTGTGGGCTCCCTGCCCTCCTCTGGAACCATATGGAATTTTATAAATCCTTTTGAAATGGCCTAACTCTTGAATTATCTCTTGCCAGAAGCCAATATAGAGTTTCATTCCTGACCCTCTCTGTCTGGTCCCATACCTCGTCCAGGGAATAGGGAAAGAAAGTTGTCTTTACAGACCTCATTCACAACCAGAGTCAGTCTGAAAGGTGTAGCGGCTTTTCACATTCAATTTAATTTTGTTGTTGATGGTGGTGGTGGTGGTGCTGTTTTGTCTAGAACCTTCTCTCCACATACTGACCAAGTTGCAGCTCTTATAATATAGAATCTGCTGTTTTTATTTGAATCCGCTCTCTCCTGAAAACAGAAACTTGATTGTGTAAAAGACAATATTAGTAGGCTGGAGAGATGACTCGTTCCTTAAGAGCACTTGCTGCTCTTTCAGAGGACGTTAAGGTCCGCTCCCACTCAGCACCCACATGGGATGGTTCATAACTGCCTGTGACCTTCCAGCTCCAGGGGATCCAGTGCCCCCTTCTGGCCTCCATGGGTACCTGATTCCACAGGCACATAATACACAGAGAGACATACATGAATAGAAATGAAATCTAAACAAAACAAATTATCTATTTCCATCCATTCTATGTTTCCCTTTATTTCCGAGTTTCTTCTCCTACACACAGATTCAATTCTGCTCTTTCTTCAAAAACAAAAGATGTGTCCGGTAACGAGATAGTAATACGGGAACTTACTGACTCTAGGGTACAACGTGTTTATTTGCTTATTTGCGTGTTTATTTTCATTTACTTCATTCTTCCTATTCTTTCCTCCCTTTTGTTCCCCCTCCCTTCTTACATCCATGGCCTCTTATTCTTTATCATTGAATGAACTGAGTTAATTTGGTGCTGCTCATACGTGGATGCACTCGCTTGGGAATTGATACCTATCATGGGGCTCATCCCCGAGGAAGACTGGATCTTCCTCTCTGAGTAGCCTTTATTATCTTATAGTTCTTCAGCTAGGCATGGGACATTGTGATATGTGCCACATTTATACTGTCATGTCAGTTGGTGTTTTTATTGCCCTCTATGTTGACTGATCTGGTTCGGACCATGTTTGTGGGTGCCAATGTTTACAGGCCTAAAAGAGTCCAATAGGGTTGAAGGTACCCATATGGCTGGACTGCAATCTGTAATAGTCAATTCTGAATCTAAGTCTGGGGCTAAGGTCCAACCTTCCCTGGGTGATTTCAGAAATGAGTGTGTCATTTCATTTGAGGACTATTACAAAGATATGACAACTGACTGCTGTCTGGGTCTCCCCCAGTCCAAGGGATTCTAATGTGGCAGACTGGAATCAGGTACCACCTGCGTGGTCCCTAACCTCAGGAGTCCCTGGATCTCAGAAAGATGCAGTGATTTGGCTTTGATATGATTGTGGTTTCTCATATAATGACAAAACTCTGGGATGGAGCTGGAGTCATCACCCCAGCCTGCTCGGGTAAAGCAAACCTGCAGCCTGGTATGACTGAACCCATGACCTTGGGCTATCCAGCTGAGAGAATCAAGCAAGGATGCTCTGTTGAATGGATATGGCTTGCAGCTCTCCTGCAGAGCCTGGCTTAATTAGATGAAAGATAAAAATAAAAGCAGCAACAGAATGTGGTGATGGTGTGGATGATCCCTCTGTAGGGAGACCCTGCTCATGATGCTCCTGTACTGAGCCAAAGTATGAAGGGGTTTGATCACCATAAGTATGGTGTGTCTCATTGTGCACACCATGCTTGGCGGATCTGATGCAATTTTCTTATGATAGCTAGGAAATGGGAGGACCTGGAGCTATCTACCAGGATCTACAGTTGGTAGAGTTTGCAACATGGGACAAATTACCCAGGAGAATAAGGTTATGGCGTAGATATCCTGCTGCTGGAAATGAGAATTGATTAGAACTGACTTTAAGACGGATTCAAAATGTGAGTTAAGTGATGGCAGTCCCTCAATCTGACAGGTCAGGAAGGCTTGACCATCCTGCTTGGATTCAACAGTAACAGTGAATCAGGAACTGGAGACACGGATCCACGATTCCCTTTACAGCAGGTCGTGTCTCTGCAAAGAGACCTTCATTCAGGTGAAGCCAGGCTTCTTGATTTCCCTGAAGAAAAGAACTTGAGGATGAGCCAGCATGAGGCAGAGTTGGAGTTATGAAGATGGTGTGTGTGCCGAGCTCATATGAGCAGCTGCCCTGCTGTGTTTGAAAATGCTGCTTCCTTGTGGTTATCCTCTGTCTCTGGCTCTTACTATCTTTCTGCTGCCTCTTCTGCAGTGATGCCTGATCCTTGGGAGGAAAGGGTATTGTGATAGTTTGAACATGCTTGGCCCAGGGAGTGGCACTATTAGGAGATGTGACCTTGTTGGAGTAGATGCGTCACTCTGGGTGTGGGCTTTAAGACCCTCATCCTAGCTGTCTGGAAGCCAGTATTCTCCTAGCAGCCTTCAGATGAAGATTAGAACTCTCAGCTCTGCCTGTACCATGCCTGCCTGGATGCTGCCATGTTCCCGCCTTGATGTTAATGGACTGAACCTCTGAACCTGTAAGCCAGCCCCAATTAAATGCTGTCCTTCATAGAAGACATGTAAAATATAGATATCCCATTTAGGACTAAGCATTCTGTATTCTCTTCGTCCCTGCAACTTGACCAGCTGTCAGTCTCTGTGTTAAACACCACTTATTGCAAAGAGTAGCTTCTGTGATGAGAGCTGACAAATCCATTAATCTATTGCTCTAACCATGGTTTAATACTGTGTCCATTTAGCAGAATAATAGCAATAGTTTCTCCCCTAAGGCAGACAACCTGTCTGGCCACAGATTCCTGGCCCCAGTAAACAGTGCCAGAAATGGGTTTCAGCTTGTGGAGCATAGCTTAAATCTAATTAGAACGTGATTGGTTCCTCCCATGGCATTCATACCACTTCACATTCTTATTTAAGATTTCTTTCTATAAGGGACACCTTTATGTCAGTGGGTTTTATGGCACGTGTTAATCCAACTGGAATTCTTGATACTCAGCTTCTGCGAGGCTCCGCCCCCAGATTCTGGAGTGAGGAGCTCTGTTCCCTTCCCAGGGCCCTTTGATGTATCCTGTCTTCCTATTCTACTTTCAAGTTTGGCTGTGGATGTAGCAGACAGTGGTACCGTAATGACATTTTTAAAAGCATGATCTTGAGAAGAATAAATATTACAGTGCAAGTCAACCAGACCTGTGCTTTTCTGTAACATGGCTGCAGCTCTTGCGGTGGCTTGATTGACAGTTCCGGATGGACTGCATGCAGGGGAGTGGCTGGATCTGCAGAGCATGTTGGTGATGGATGGGGTCAGCCAGATGCTCTGGTGGGTGGGTCTGGCATAAACAAGAGAACCTGAGTGGTGACTCCAACCTTTGGAGCTTTCTCAGCAAAGCAACTGTGGGTACCACTTTCTTCATCTGGCATGATGACAGAGAGGTGGTTTCAAGAGCAGGTTCAAATGAGGAGAAAAAAAGTGTGAGACACCACAACCATGATACTACTGAGGCAGTGAAACATAACACCAAGGTTCACAGGAAATAGGCAACAAACCAGTCCTGCACCTAGCCATCACATCAGAGTCAACTGGGCTGGCCTAGATGCTCCTCCTAACCCTTGTCTCCCACAGCAAGGTCACCCAGCCAACCCACAAACTGGGAGGCATGGATAGCATTTTCCTAATTATAATTAGGACAGCTGAGAGGAAGACCAGCTTCCAGCACTGCTAACAAGTCTCTGCCTGAACTGGGTGTTCTACCTGCTTAGCATCTCATTCAAAGAACTGAAGAAGCTCACACAGAAAGCAAAACTGGTAAGGAGCTTCATTCACAAGCAAAGTGATTCTGCTGGCTGAAAATGCTGGGAGAGAGTAGTGGGCTAACTGAGCTCAAGTGCTGAAGAATCCCTGGGTTTCATTCCCAGCTTCTTTTTATGAGACCAAGAGAAGGAATCAGTTGCTAGCAATGGGGTCAGGCTTTTGGTTTTGATTGACAAGGTGGATTATATAAGCCTTTATTCGCTCAATATGTCTGTCTCTTCCCACGATGCATCTGATTCTGTGTGTAGGGATACCCAATCATTCTAATGCATAATATGGTAAATGGGGAATTTTCCCTAGAAGTTTACAAAGAAGACACACTTTATCTTGCTGTGCAAGCATCCAAAATTGGGTCAGACCTGATTGGCGTACTGCATCTAATTTCCGGATGCTTTGAGTGGAAACCATGTGTTCCTGAAGCATAGAGCCACTTGCTGCATTGCTCCGAGTGGGGCATGCATGGAATGTCCCAGGTCAATATGTTTGTTGGTAGGAAAGGGCTATAAACGTAGCTCTATCAGAGCAGTCTTGGGTTACTAAGTTTTACCTATGCTTTATTTTTGTTACTTTTCACACTGTGATGAAATACCGTGACCAAGGCCACTTATACATGAAAGCGTTTATTTGGGCTTATGATACCAGAGGGAGAGTCCACAATGGTGAGAAAGACCTGGCAGCCAGCAGCTGCAACAAGAAGCTAAAAGCTCACATCTTCGACCACAAACAGAAAGCAGAAAGAGCAACGTAGACAGGGTGGGCCAATAAACTCTCACACAGCCTACCCCCAGTGAGGAGACTCCACCTTCTAGAGGTTCCATAACTTCCCACCAAGCAGCGCCACCTTCTGGGTGGTGTTCAAATATGTGACCCTGTCCGGGGACATTCTCAAACCACCATAGATCACCGGCCTCACAAACCTTGATTATGGAATGGAGGTCTAATGACTTCTTTCTTTTTCTTTGAGGTCCAAGACCTTCATCTGACTTTCACTTTCTCCGTCGTGAGGACAGTGGTAGTCTAGCCTCAGGAAGTAGCAAAGAATATTGGCTTCTCCCCACACAGTAGCCCCAGCCCAAAGAAGGGAAAGATAGCTGCCCACGTGTCCCTTTGGTGAGTGGCCCAGGCTGCCTCACGGAGGCTTCAGCCCTGAATTGATTTCGCTGCTTCTCCCAGAGTAATCTTCATGGCATCTGCCCTCCTTCAATTAGTGTGGGCTGCAGACATGCAAATTCATTTTTACATTAGCTTAAGAAAAACATAATTAAGAAGTTGTCTGCTGAAGGGGAGGGGGAAGAGAACATAATGCCTTCAGGGGCCAAACAGAAGATGACTTTTGCACTCAGCACTGTTGGGGATTAGCCACGCCTCGGCACCCCCATTAACATAGATGATCAGGTCCTGGCTCTGCCCCCCCACGTGGGGCTTGCTGAAATCCTTGGGGGCTTGCAGGTCCCCAAAAGGCTGCAGCTCTCAACAAAGCCCACTTTCAAAACAGCCCCATTTTGCAAAACACAGCCTTGGAGCGGCCCTTTGATGTTTATTAATTCTGTCTACCCTTCCCAAACCAATTGAATTAATTTCTTAGTCTCATGAACCGTAAAACTGATACGCTTCTCCGGGCGTACGGAAAATTCTGTCGCCTTTGACAATTTGACATGCATTTTTCTGTAGCAATTGAGAAGTGGATGAGAGCCCTGCTTGGTTAAAGGCTGCGGGCAGAGCTTCCCCCTGGCTTCAAAGAGGAAGACTTCATGCCATCGGGAAGGACCTATCAACACAGATTAAGCACTCACGCCGTGTTTTGTAGCGATGCTGTTCGAAGGCTGTGAGTGAAGTAGAAACTTCCTTTAAAAACCATTGTCAACATCCACAGCTGTCAGTCCGTGATCTGTGTCGGCATGCTTAACGGCACTTAGTCATATTGTTAGTTTCCTTATGAGTCACTGTGCTTAGTGTTTCTGACACAGCGCATCCTGCTTAAAAAAACAGGATCAGGCTGGAGAGATGGTTTAGCAGGTAAGAGTGCTTGTTGTTCTTACAGAGGGCCAGAGTTTTCAGTTCCCAGCACCCCCATATGGCAGCTCACACCTGGCTGTAACTCCAGCCTCAGGGATTTGATGCCCTCTTCTGGCCTCTAAGCTTCTAAGGGTACCATACTCATAGGCCCATGGCTGGATGGCTTGCTAGTACTCCCTCTCTCTCTCTCATACGCAAACTCATACACACACACACATACTCACACACTCAACACTCACACACACACACTCAACACACACACACACTCAACACACACACACACACACTCAACACACACACACACTCAACACTCACACACAGACACACACACTCATACATACACAATACTCACACATACACACACATTCACACATACACACATACACACACATGCACACACTCACACATACACACACACACTCACACACACACAATCTCACACACACACAAAGGAATAAAACATGTTTAAAACAGAAAGTAAGCTGAGTTCTTATTCTCTTGTGTTTCTTAAAGTCTTCAGCTTTCACTGTTAGGTTTGGGTATGGTTTGTTTCCTGGTACATTACTCATGTGGTACTATTCTAGAAGCTACTAAAACAGGATCCCAGACTCAAAACACCCCAGAAAATCTTAAATTCTCTCCATGTTAAAAAGGATGGGGCTCATAGAGAGCAGCTGCTTTCCCACCTGAGTCAGAGCCTGGCTTTCTAAATCCCAGCCCATCAGCAGGGGCGTCTCCATGGGCGTCTCCATGTTCACCCATGTCTCAGTTTTCAAGCATGCAGTTTTGCTGGTTAGGTTTTGTCAATAAGCTACAGTCATCCAGGTAGTCATACGGTCTCAATTGAGGGATTGCCTCCATCAGATTGGCCTCTGGGGAAGTTGATAGGGTATTTCCTTGACCAGTGATGAAGTGGGAGGCTCCACCCACTATGGGCAGTACAACCCAGGGGCAGGTGGTCTTGGGTTCTACAAGAAAGCAGGCTGAACAAGCCATGGGAAGCAAGCCAGTAAGCAGCACCCCAGCACAGCTTCTGCATCAGCTCCTGCCTCCAGGTCCCTGTCATTCTTGAGTTCCTGCCCTGACTCCTTCATGATGGACTGAGCAGACTATGCATTCTGTAAGCTGAATAAACTCTCCTCCCACAAGCTGCTTTGGGTCACGATGGTCTATCATAGTAACAGAAAGCCAACTGAGAGTGGTCCATTGAAAAGGAATTCAGTCTGAAGGGTCAAGGAAATGTGTCTCTGGACTACATTCAATCAACAGAATGTATGTTCGTCATAAGCTGAGTTTGCCAGCATTCAGGGGGCAGCAGGGGTGAGGGGCAAAACCTCTTAAGTTTGTTTGCCAGGAGTCATTCTGCTCTATGTTTCGAAACTCAGCCCAGTCAAGATGGGCAAGAAATACATACATGCCACAGTGGGGAGGAACCTGCTGGCATCAGGCTTCACGGACCCAGCACAGGACCACCCACGGTATGATTCAGTTCACAGGACACAGTCAGGGGAAATACATGGCTAGGAATTAGGCGGGGTCTGAGGCTGGAGGTGGGGCAATGTGAAGATAATTAAGAGATGAGTGGTTTCTTTGGGATTTGGTGAAAATGATTTTAAATTTGTGGCAACGTTTCACGACTTCGTGAATAGTTTAAAAGCTAACTATTCGTTTTAAATGGGTGACCTGAATGAAATGTGAATTCTGCATCAAGTAACTGCCCCCCATATTTCATTGTGGAGCTAAAATGGGCAGAACCCCAAGTTCAGGGGTATCATATTGGAAATCAGAAAAAGACACCTTGGTAAAGCACAACTCCAAAGACAAATTGATGCCAACCCCCTAAGAGCCTCCAGGCGGATGGGCAATGTTCTTTCTATTCGCTTGTTTCACTGGGTTGGGTTGTGTGTTTGTTTTGAAGACAGGGTCTCACATAGCCCAGATTGACCTTGAATCCCTCTGTAGCCAAAGATAGCTCTGGACTCCTGATCCTCCTTCCTTTACCTCCCAAGTGCTAGGATTACAAGCTTGTACCAACGTGACTGACTGCTTTGTTTCTGTGTTTTTGTTTTGTTTTTCTATTGTTTTTTTTTGGGGGGGAGGGAGATTGTTTTTGTTTTGTTGTGTGTTTTTTGTTTGTTGTTTGGTTGGTTTTTGTTTGTCTGTTTTGATGTAATGTTCATTCCTTCCACCAGGTTTTGGGGCCATGAGCTCTCTGGTACCTACTAAAAATTAAGAAAGAAGAAATCTGTTGTATATGGAGTGTCCAGAGAAACCTAACCAGCTTTAGCCTCACCCACGGTGAGAGGAGCACTGGGCTTCCGGGTTCCTTTTGATTCCTCTTTATACAGCTGTAATCTTGAGTATGAAATTGGCTTAAAGGCTTAAGCTCGTTAACTTGATTTTGTCTTCCTTGTGAAAGGGAGTGCGCATGCCCATTGTGCGCACGCCCAGGCTAATCCTGACTAATACAAGCAAGCACACAGGTCCAAACAACAAGCTAACAAGCGAGGGGACAAGGGGGGTGGGCAGAGCAGGGGATGGGGCGGGGCGGGGGAAGAGGGAATCCCTGTTTAGTACCATAGCTTTATTGCCAATGAGTTTTCTTGGCAGAGCCAAGGTTCTTTTCATTAATTCATTGTGCTTCTTTTCTAACTGTTAATACAGTAAAAAAGACTTGCTTGACCACACGCTCGAGGACCCCCTGAAGTGCATGAGTTAGCAGTTCTGCAATTCTCTAAACTTAGCCTATGGCAGTTGACATAGTGCCCCTGTGCTCTCCCCTAAGTCAGAAATTCCTTCTTGAGGGATTTCAATAGGACTGTCTAATCAGCTTAAGGAGTTAATTAAACAGTTGTTACTCCTCCGCTTAATTCCAAAACTAGATGCTAAGTAAGATTTGAAATTAGTTAGGCAAAACTAAGACTTTACTGTGGTGGTGGTGGGAGAGTTGCCAGCAGGCTGGGATAAACGATAAATGAAAGAACCTGAGGATGCTGTGGGGAACCCTGAGAGTCCCAGGGGAACTGCCTGCCGCCTTCTGCTGAAGCTAGACACCTAGGCAAGAGCTCAGTAGCACCTCTGTCTTTGTGAGACAGGAGCATGGTCTACCAGGGAGAGTCTCTCGAAGTGGCACCTGTGGGTCTCTTCCACTTTTCATAGAAGGCAAGCCAAACAGCAAAGTCAGGATTTCCTATAAAAACCAGTAACTCTCAGCTTCTCTGCGGAAATCCAGACATGAGCAAACTGTCCTCATGTCTAAAAGGTCACAATTGGCTGGAGCTGCAACCTTCCTTTTTAAAATGGGTGTGAGAGTCTCCTTACAAAGTGACATAGGCACCTCCATCCCCGGGTGCAGTTGGATCCCTGGCTCAGGCACTGCCACAGGCAAACTGGGGGAGAGAGTTCTAGTCCCTTGTGATGTTCAGGCTGGGACCTTTGAGGCTCTGAGAACTCCACAGAGGAGCCAGGAGTGGAAGAAATGGAAGCAGCTGCCATCCATCTATACCCTCCTGCGAGAAACCTATTGTGAATTTGATGGACACAAAAGAGGCCAGGAGGCAATATCTTTGTTTCCTTCAGCCATCTGCACCTCGGACAACTAACCATTGGGACACTGAAGCAGCAATTCATGTACCCGTGCCTGGCTGGACCACTTGGGTTCAGTCTCTAACTTGAGTATATGATGCCACAGCAATCCACAGCTAAGCTGGCTCACACAAACCCCAGGACACCCGTGTAGTGCAGCCTGCAGGGCTCAAAGCCTCCAGCTGTTCGTTGCTGATGAGACTTTATCTGTCCCCAGTTGAGTAACTAGTCCATGGCTTGGGGACTGCATGTGAGAGAGAAATGCATGCTTTTATCCTAAACTTGGCATCTATCTAAGCAGTGGCCATGGATGCTGAGAGCCACCAAGAGGGCAGGGAGGTTCCATTCCTATCTTGCTCTAACTCCTGATGGAACAGGAGTCCCCCTGGATGTTGTGTTAGATTGTATCTTCCTCGATTCCATCACTCCCTCTCCCTCCTCCTCTTCGATTTTTCTTCCCTACCTCATCTCTCTAGCCTTTTCCTTTCGCCAAGAACATACTGGATCCCTTTAAGTCATTGCCTACATTACGATACAGTTAATAATAACTAACCTTATTGAAAAGTTAATAACATCAATCACTCTTAAGAGCTGAGCTCATTAATTCGCCCGGTTCCAATGGATGCAGTCTGGAAGCCTGATTCTCAGGCTGATGTGAGCAAGGTGCAGAGATTCGGTGACGTACAAAGGCAAGAGCTAAGTAGGAGCTGCATAGTATAGGAGACTGGGAGCTGCACAGACACATGAACAGACTCTGCTGGACCACGTCCTTGACTTTTGGAATGAGGACACTTAGCTTCCAAGAGCTTACCTTACCTCAGCCAAGGTTACTTGACTTGCACTTTATTCATAAAACTACAAGCTGAGGTTTCTCTCTCCATTCCTGCTCCCAGAGGGCAGGTAGGGCTGAACCCCAGCATGCTTTGGGGTATCACCATCATTATCCTAAGGACCTTCACAGACAGAACCCTTGATTCAACCAGGTGACTGGAAGTGCTCACAAACATTATTCTATGGATAAAGAGACAGGCACAAAGCTGCCACTAATTAGCCAAAGTCACAGAAGAAGCAAGAGCAGGGAATATGGCTCCTACAAGCTGGGGCGTCAGCATGTGACAGATTGAAGGATGGCCAAGCACTCTTATCTCTTGAGGTGGGTGGGGCCTTGAGAGCCATCAAACATGTTCATCGAACATACCAGTCACCCATCTTTATTTCTATCCTAGATATGGCGAGGTGGCTCCTGCCCTTGTCTGGTACAGTGGGGTGGTGACTCGAATTTCTTACAGAGACCTCACTGGTCTCATATCTGGTCAATTACTGTCGGGCTTCTGCTGAGCCTGCTGAGCAGATGAACTCTGCGTGTGACTTGGGATTTCTCCTGGCCACAGCAGCTGAGTCCCAAGAGCAAACGTCTCAGAAAAAGCTGGATGGAATTCTTGTGGCCAGGTGGTATCAAGGGAGAAAAACTAGACTCAGCCTCCCTGTGGCAATGCCAAAGAACTATTCGGAAACCGATAGATCACCTCATTTCCCCCTAGCTTTCCTAAGTTTTAATTGACAAGAAAATGCTCTACAGTGCGCAGGATGGTGTTTTGGTCACCTTCTGAAATGACTGCCATCATCAGAGTAGATAATGGAGTTAACAGCTCACAACCTTTGTTTGATATTGTTATCAGAAGAATTAAGACTTTGAGCCTGACTCCACTGGCAAGTGTCAAGTATCTAGAGCATTCTCACCAGCCACAGTCAACCTGCTGCACAGCAGATCTCCAAGTTGAAATCTGTGGCTCCTTTCTATCTGATTTTCTCAATACCTGATTAGAATTGTTGTCTTAAGATAATAGGTTTATTTGATTAAGAGACCCAACCAAGACCATGTAAGGTGGCTAAGGATAAAGAACCAAATGCAGTAGACATCTCATCTACCATACTGCCATTTGGTACTTATGATAATTAATTCCAAATAGCAGCTTGACACAACCTCCAATCACCTGAGAGTCTGAATAAAGAATTATCTAGATGAGGAATGCCTGGGCAGGAATGATTTTTCCTACTTGAGTTGATTGAGGTAAGAAGACCCAGCCCACTATGGGCAGTACTACTCCCTATGTTTGAGTCTGGGGCTGAGCACTCACTAAGCATGTATATGTCCATTCTCTCCTTACTCTTGACTGTAGATGTGATGTAGCCATCTCTTAGGATCCTGCATTATGATAGACTATAACCAGAAATTGTGAGCTAAAATGAACCCTTCTGCCCCTAGGTTTCTTTTCACAGAGCATTTTATTATAGCAACAACAATGAAACTGGAATGGTGGGCTGGATCTAAAAATCATTCCATTGAGACTGGGTTATATTGTGCACTATTTCAATACATAGAAAAATGTTCATCACATGGGCAGGAGAGTCTCTATTGAAGGCCCAGAAATGGGTGTGGGGAAGGGAGTGCTTGGAGAACATCTTTTCATAAAGTATTGAGTAGGTGTGATATTTTTAACAGTGAACATGTGCAGCTTTGATGAAAACAGTTTAATTCACATTAGTGAAAAGGGAAAAGAATATAGCCAGGTGTGTCTTGGTGACACAGAGAAGCCAGCCTAAGTGGTGGGCTGCTTTGATTTTTCAAACTACTATTGCTCCCCCATTAAGTGGAGCACTGGTCTTATTTCAGGGTGTCTGCTTAAGTGCAGGATTCTCTGCATTAGGCTGCTGCCACTAAACCCAGGCACCCATGCACTTGATGGAGCAGAGAGTGGTTTGTAAATCTGTATGTGTCACAGGCATCAGACTGAGTGATGCTCCCCTGCTGTCCAGAAGAGGCACGAGGCTTATTTATGGCCCGGCAGTCTTATTGCTAATTAGATCTACTCTATCTCTGTGGTCATCTAATAACTCTCTTGCGTTTAATGCTGTATCCATAAAAAGCTCCCAACTCATCACCCTGACAATGTTTGCTGGGTTTCCCCCCACCTCTGGTGGTGCATGAGCCCAGGGTGGTAAGAGCTTCAGAAAGCAAACAAAAGGCAAGGAGAGGGTGGTGACTGATCACTGAACTTGTGAGGTCATCAATCTTTGATGGGAAATAAAGAGCTTTTTTTAAAAAAGATTTATTTATTTAATGTATAGGAGTACACTGTAACTGTCCTCAGACACACCAGAAGAGGGCATCAGAACTTATTACAGATGGTTGTGAGCCACCATGTGGTTGCTGGGAATTGAACTCAGGACCTCTGGAAGAGCAGTTGGTGCTCCTAACCACTGAGCCATCTCTCCAGCCCCCAATAGAAAACTTTAAGAAGTCAACCACACCCACAACAAACATCCCACAGGGAATTCTGGGTAACCAAAATGACTTACAACCTAGGACAGTGCCCATGGTCCTGAGACAGTTGGTCATCAACCACTGCATGGAGCAAATTCTGAGGTCAAGTCTTACATCAGTCAGAATAGATCAGCTTATGTGGCAATAACAAGTCACTTCCAAATCACAGTGCAATAGGACAGGAAAACCTGCTTACTTGTCCTCCTGTCTCCTGAGGTCAGCAGAAAGCTCCTCTCCACAGGGTGACTCAGGCGATTGTCTTGTCTAGAGGACAGAATGCCATAGGTCTTCTCTCCATCCTCTGGCTCTTGCATTCTTCCTTCTTCTTGTCCCAATATTCCCTGAACCTTATTCTCGATTGACATATGCCACCTTCATCCTAAAAGACAAAGTTCCACTTTGGAACATCCATGAACTCAAAGCCAATGCATAGTGCCCCCCCCCCAACATGCCATTTAAACACACTTTAAAGTTTTATTATGTATATTTGTTTGTGCATATGTGTATTCATTGGACAGTAGGGGATTGATACTGATGTCCCATTTAGAGCTGAGCACTCACAGTTTCCTATTCCCAGCACTCTCAATAGTTCTACATCTCTGTGTTGACTGTTACCCGCTGCAAAAAAAGAAGCCTCTTTCACCAAGGGTAAGGGGGTTGGTAACAGCCCTGATCACCATTTTGCCAGCATCTCTCACAATTGATAATAATGCATGTAACTCCACAAACACATGCATGAAGGCAACCACACCCACCCATGTGTATGCACAAATAAATATACGTGATAAAATGTGAAGTGTGTTTAATGGCATGTTGGGGGGGGGGCTGTGCATTGGTTTTGAGTTCAGGAATGTTTCAAAGTAGAGTCTTGTCTTTTAGGATGAAAATGGCAAATGTCATCCGAGGCTAAGGCTTGGCCAAAGGAGCTGATGTGCTGGGAGGCTCCATGAGGTAGGGAAGAAGTGGATCTTATATAAGAAGTGGGGATGCCATAAGGGAGGTGGTGATGTCGCTTGGGGATAGCCTCCGTTCTGTCTTCTGGCAAGCTATTCACTGTAAAGTTCAGATTTACACAAAAATCAAATTCACAAGCCTATTTACGAGTTTGGTGCCAAAGGAAGGTGTCTCACCCTTACTGCCCCCAGAGCTTGTGTTTAGAGCAGGCACACCCTGATCCAGTGACTGCAAGTCAAAATAAAATGGTAGCTGAGTCAGGTGATACCCAGTGAACCCTATACACATCCAACTGTCTCCTGTCACCCTATAAGAAAGGCTGGGCGTTTTGGCTTCACAGAATGCAACAGGGCTTGTTGCTGAGAGGCCTCATGGGAACATTGTCGGGGAAGGGTAAGCTAGGGCTTGGGGGCTCTGTCTGTGCAGAATGCAGGGTCCCTCCTGGCATGGCAGCTAAGTCCCAAGAGTAAGAATCCCTGAGGAAAACCTGGGTGGACCCTGCATGGCCTTGTATTGCCTTACCTCAGGAGTCACGCATCTTCCAGCTATGTGTGTAAATTGTAGTGTGCAAGCAAAGTCCTGGGGAAGTGCATGTTTGTTGACAAGGATGGGAAGGGCTGTGTCAAGGACCCCTAAGCCTTGAACTCCTGGGAAAATGGCAAAGCCATCCAGGGATGAGACTCAAGGGAACTTCAAATCCTTCTGGTCCATTTGCAGATGTTGACAGTGTGTGTAGATGTTGACAGTGTGTGCAGATGTTGACAGTGTGTGCAGTGTGTGCTTCCCCACAACAGTTACAGCCTGCGAAAACCCTTCACCTAGAGAAATGGATTCTACCGACATTAGCTAAACCTGCCTCCTTGTTCAGCTGTCTGTGACAACTCTGCCCTCTTGGTAACTGGTATGCAATAACCCCACCTCCCTGTTCAACTTTATATAAACATATATAATATGAATTGTACTGGCTGGTTTTGTGTGTCAACTTGACACAAGCTGGAGTTACCAAAGAGAAAGGAACCAGCCTTGAGCAAATGCCTCCAGGAGATCCAGCTGTAAGGCATTTTCTCGATTACTGATCAATAAGTGGGAAGGGTCTAGCTCCTACATTGTGGGTGGTGCCATCCCTGGGCTGGTAGAACTGGGTTCTATAAGAAAGCAGGCTGAGCAAGCCAGGGGAGCAAGCCAGTAAGTGACATCCCTCCATGGCCTCTGCATCAGTTCCTGCTTCCTAACCTGCTTGAGTTCCAGTCCTGACTTCCTTTGGTGATGAACAGCAGCAGTGTGGACAGTGTAAGCTGAATAAACCCTTTACTCCCCAACTTGCTTCTTGGTCACAATGTTTGTGCAGGAATAGAAACCCTGACTAAGACGTGAATATAATAAACAAGGGGCTGTGACTTGCCCATCAGAGAGCCCAGTCCCCCTGATCCCAGTTTTACCCTATGTCTGGGTGTTTACCTTTTATGTGTTCCCTCTCTACACTGGCAGGTCTATTGCTGAAGCTGTGCAACCTGTGTGGTACCTTCCATCATGATTAGGGATAGCCAGCCTACTTTTCATCCCACTTCCAAGCCCAAACTAGACCATGTGGTAACCTAAGGACAAATCTCTTGTCCCATCCCTAAAGGAAAAGTTTAATGGCAAGAAATGGGTGGTTTTGTGAGTGTGTAGGAGTGAGTGAGTTGGCTTTATGCATGCAAATGAGGCACTGGAGTCGCTGCGGGTGTGTGATTTCAGCTGCAATAGCATTTGGAGGCTAGAACCCCGGGAGAGCCTGGAAAGTCACAAGAACGTGAGAGGAGAATGGAGAGAAGCAGGCAAGACCATTCCCATCTTCTCCCTGGTGTCGCCCATCTATGCTCTTACAAGTCCGGAGTGTTGTATATAAGGTTCAAACTACTCAGGTCACTAATGCAAAGATTCAAGAAGCTGAAATTCCCTATTTAAGTATCGCCTTCATTTCCCCCTGGCTTTGTGACCTTAGGTGAATCAGAAAACCCTGCTGTGCTACCTAAGGAACAGGAATGTTGCCTGTCTCATCTGGTGATGTGAAGGTTGCAGGGTCACGGTTTGCAGAACTCTTCGGAGGGTTCTGGGTACATAGTTAGATTCATATGTGTTTGCCAAACACAGTGTCATGAATTCACACTATCACTGTTCCCATCATATCCTCCCTACAAAGTCCAGGTGTTGACAGAAATGGCCTCTTGGCAGCTGGCTGTTGTTAACATTCAGCTTCCTGTGCCCAGGTGAAAGACCCGGCCTTTTGCAGGGAGGCAGGAAGCAACATCCTCACATTCAGGTGACAGGTTATTTGGGGACTAGGTCATGGACAATATGTTTGTTTTTCTAGGAGGCGGAGATCCTGAACACAGCCATCCTCACTGGGAAGACAGTGGCTGTCCCTGTGAGGGTAATCTCAGTAGAGGAAGACGGCACTGTACAAGGTCTGTCGGACTCGGTGGAGTGCAGGTCATCAGACGAAGACGTGGTTAAGGCAAGTGGATAGTTGCTCACCCATTTGGAAACCCGTAGTTACATGCGCATGGGTGTTGATCCCCAGCTGGGATCGGTGGGCTTTGCTGGGTGCCTCCCATTCTGGTTTTCCTGCAATTGAAATCAGGACAGTCTTCCAGCCCAAAGCCAAATAGGGTGCATACAGCTATAACCCCTGCCTGGGCTGCAAGGCATTTCTGCTGTACCTTTGTCACCAACATGGTTTTATTCCCCCTAGGCCCTGGGAGGTGGCAAAGGGATGTGGGGATCACATCTCCCCATCCACTCAAGACTGATAACAGAGGTTTCTTTCCACCCACTTGGGCTGTAAAGGTATAAGAAAGAGAGTCAGGACCTGGACTAGGATAGAGGCAACCATGCTTCATGATGCATTTACAGCCAGATGGCTTGTGTGAAATCAATAAAGGCATAAAGTTTATGATTACAACCAACTTTGATTTACAAAACCAGCCACCGGAGAGAGGAGTTGACTCCCAACCCCTGGCCCTCCCACATGATTGTACAAGAGCGAGGGACATTACACACCATGCCCGTCCCTTTGTTCCGTTCCCTGACTCCATTCTTCCTCCCAAGCTCTTCTCTTTCTCTTTTTTAAATTGAAAGCAAAAATCATCCAAGGCAAAAAAAGCATGCTGGGAGAAGCTTGAGGGCAAGGACTCCCGTCTGGCTGTGCAGGAATCTTCACAGCAAGCTTCCAGACAGCAGGATGAGGTGGATTTTTATAGCTGCCATGACCCACTCCACAGTCAGAGCCATGGTGACAGATGTCACATCCTCAGGTTGAACAATGATGGTGAGGGAGGTTTCTAGACCTTCCTGAGGCTTCCCATGAGACACCACAGGGCTTCTGGACAGGGGTCTCTGTAGCCTACCTACTCAGAAGAGAACTCCAGCAAATGAGCATCTCTACTGACTCGGGAAGCAATGGATAAACACAGATAGAAACTTTACTTAGGGCAAGTTTCTGCTTAGGATGCCAGGACCACCAGAAGGCACACTTACCCAGAGCTGAGAGAAGATAGATCTTCAGGAGAATGACACAGTAGTGTGGTACTTTGATAACATGCCAGCCACTCCAACCTACTCCTTCCAGAACCTTCTTTATGACATACAGCCAATCCTTCAGTGTCTCTGGCCAACGTCTGACCCATCTTTGATTTCTCTCTTTCTGTCTCTCACATCCAGTCTTCTACAAACCTTTCTGGGGATTCCTTTCCACACATCCACAGTCGACAGCTCTTCCTGGGATAGGTCCCATCCTGATCCAGGACACTGGATTCTAGATCAAGGAATGACTTTTTCCTCTCAGCCCTATAGTCTCTCATGCCCACATCCCTTCACCATCTCTATTTCAATCCAGCATCCAGGATGGTCAGAGACAACCCAACAGTATCACTCAAATACTGAGAACCATTCACTAGCTTCCCTTCTAGCTCAGACTACCCTGGCTGCACACGTCATGACCTCAGTCTGGCTATGTCCCCTTACCATTTATCATTCCAGCCACCCGGAGTCTCGATGATTTGTCTATGGCCAAGAACCCCTTTAGCCACACCTTTCTTGCCCCTAGATGATGACTATGTGGTCTGAGCCTTTACTTAGCCTCCCACAGAGTTCTTTGCTGCCCAAAATTTGTGAAGTTGTCATATATGCCAGCACTGCCTTTCCTACCTGCTACATTTTTTACTCATATATAAATACATAATGAAATGTGTACCTATATACTACATGTCATGTTTAGTTATTCATGTATATGTGTGTATGTATCTATACTACTGGGTTTATTGTCTGACTTCTCTCATGGAAATATCACCTCCATAAGGGGAAGATGTTCCGATTTACTCTGTTTCTTGTTATGATCCCATCACTTACAAGATCTGACACATTATGAATGGTCCACAAATCCTTGCAAGGCCAATGAATGGATGACACACAGCTGCTTCTCCAGTGGTGCTGGAGATACCTCCTGACAACCCAATGCTTCCAAACAGCCAGCTGGGATAATGCTCTCAGTGAGAAATCACAAGTGGGACAGTGGGTCAGTGCTGGGTGTTCTAGCTTCTTGAGTGCCCAAGGCAGACCCAGAGGCTCACAGCTCCAAGCCCTGAGAGCCACAGACCTGTTGCTCCAGGCTTTAGAAGCCAGAGACTCAAACTATCAGGACCCAGATAGGAGGTTTATTACTCTGAGTTAAACCACCCATGTTTGGCAGCTGGTCTGACCCTCAGCTTGCAGCAGCAGCAGCAAATGATGCTGCCTGCTCATGTCACAACTCCCAAATCCCTAAGATCCTCAGCCTCTGCAGAGGTAATGCTGTGTCTCTTGGACCTGGGATATCTGACACCCCTGGCCCATAAGGCTCACCCATTATCTGGAAACTGCATGGCAACAGAGCCTGCTGCTCCTCTTCTTCAAAGCCTTCCAACCCTCTTTCATCCTTGACCCTCCCTGCTTCGCTTCCTCTCTACTTCTGCCATTCCATGTGGCCTCCACGACCTCAGCTTCCCACCATTTCTACCCCAGACACTCTGGAACTCTGACATCACCTCTTGTTGCTGTTGCCAATGCTGTTGCCACTGCCATCTTTCTTCCTACTACTTCTCCACCATCTACACTTTGTGACTAGCTTGTTCAGCTCTGCTGGCAATAGGAAAATAGGCAAGAAAAGCCTTTGATTGAGCCTAACATGACAACACCAGGAGCATCACAGGAATAGGGTCTCCCAACTGGCTGGAAGAGTGAGCCCAATCTTCTTATTATAAACAAAGAAAAACTGAGGTGTGTGCCATCCACAGGTCTTCTCCTGGGTACCATAGAGAGTGCTCCCTCTTGTGCTCCTCTAGACTTGTGGGAATGGCTACTGAGCTCAACTGAAGCTTGGGATTGCAGAAAGTTCATTCTCGAGCTGCCTAAACAGCTGTGCTGGGAACAGCGCCCCACCCTGGAGCTGGAGTTGTTCCTTGGCAACAAGCAGCTGTGGTGGCTATGTAGCTTCCTCGAAACATCTTGAAGTGTCCAAAGCAGCCTGGTTGTACTGAAAGTTGTGCTCTAAGCTGCTCAACTGACAGTCCTCTGCTGAAGCAAGTCATCCAGGGCACCAAGAAGGGGGTCTGACAGCTGTCAGTCAGGGACCCAAATCACCACATCCTTCAACATCTTATTATTAGCTTATTTAAAGGAATTATAATTTCATAAATTATATAAATATATATTTAAATAAATATGTATCCATAGATTTATATTTTAAATTATACAAAATAATATATGTAAATAAATATTATATTTAAATAATTGATATAAAAAGGAATAAAAATTAGGTTATTTAAAGGAAAAAATAAGCATTAAAAAATTCTTTCCATGAGCACATATAATTGGTATTACCAATGCTTTGACAATGTTCAACTACACACTACTCTTAAATAAGAATCCCTGGGGAAGTGGCTACATTTTATCTGTATACCAACATTAAGACAACATTTTAACATCTTGAGTTAAAAAATATCTAGTGCCATTAACCTGAACAGCATATTCTGCCCTGTCTACTGGAGCATTCGCATCAGTCCATAGTTGGGCACAACCTTGGAACACAAGCTTCATCTCATGAAAGTATTCACTATTTCATGGAGCATTGGCTACCTTAAACAATAAATGTACCAACTAAACACTGCCCTGTGGGAAAGGAGTTATATACCCTGTGACAGCTGTCCAGGAAGCCACACAGCATCCATAGGGTACCATGTCACATACTACCAGCCCAAAGGGGAAAAAAATTAAAATTAACATTTAAAGTAATATTTAATATCAAGTATATATTGCTTCTCCTCTGTCACCTAGTCAATGAATTCTAAGTCAGAGCATCCTTAGTTTGACTATCTGTAATAACAAACAAGAGACAGTCAATGCAGTCACAAAACAGTCCTCAAGGTAGAGACTTAAACTAAGACTGAAAGGATGCTATGTTAGGGACTGTGGCAAAATTATGACTCATGACATAAAAAGTACAGTCTACAATGGAGTAGAAATCTTGATGACAGAAATGACAGACAGCTGGTCACATTACACACACAGTCAGGAAGTAGCAAGATGAATGTTGGGGCTCAGCATCTTAGAGTAGTACTGCCCACATCCAAAATCAGTTTGTTCACCGTGATTATCCCAGGCTTCTAGGAAGTTCTAGATTATGTCAAGTTGACAAATAGTATTTTTTATTTTAATTGTGTGTGTGTGTGTGTGTGTGTGTGTGTGTGTGTGTGTGTGTGTAGGTAGGTAGGTCAGAGGACAACTTGCAGGAGTTAGTTCTCCTTTCTACTGTTTGAGTTACTAAGAAGAACTCAGGTCATCAGGCTCAGGGACAAGCATCTTTACCTGCATCTCTCCAACCTTACAGTCAATGTTAACCAGTCTGCCAAACACACAAGGTACCGACGGGTATTAAAAAGAGGGGACACAGCATTAAGATGCTCAGGGCGTACTGGGTGGGCATCTGCAGCCTGCAGCAATCACCAGTGAGTCCAGATGGCCAGCCAGCACTGGGTCCTCCAGGCCCAGTCACTGGCTCAGAGATAGCCAGATTACCCAATCCAAGCAGGTGAGATACAGGGATGGGAATTCTGGGATAACCCAGAGGAGGAGGGGCTTCTATCCCTTTGTTGTTGGAATTAAGTCACAGATATGCAGAAGACACAAGGAAAAATGGCGAATTCCGTGTTGTATTTCACATCCATCATCGGTCTTTGTGGCTGACACATAATGTAATGCTCCAGTCCCCCTAACCTCTCCAGCTGCCACTGGGCCACTCTCTACACCACAGATGGTGACAGTCACCTGAAACACATGGTGTGTTGGTATCACTTAGGTTCCTTGGAGGGGCATCAACCCACCTGTTCAGGCCCTGGGAAACTTCAGGGTAGACACGCCTTCTCCTTAGATGCCCTGGACACTTTGTCTTCATTACGTTCCTTTCAGCCTCAGCCAGAGACCCAATAAGCTCATGTCTCTCCCAAGTACACCAGAGCCTCCTAGTGGGAAATCCATAGGCAAACTGGCTCCTACGGCTTTGTAAATCACACAGGACTTCTATTATCACACCTATTATCTCCCTAGACATGCCCTTCAAGGATGCCTAAGGTTTATTGGTTTAGATAGCATGGATTTCCTAGAAGTATCTCTGATATTAGCAATAACATCCAATATGATCATCGGGAGTTAGAAACCATGGGAAATCCCACCCATGTTAATTTGTTTTCCTCTCTCTCTCTCTCTCTCTCTCTTTCTCCCTCCCTCCCTCCCTCTCTCTCTCTCTCTCTCTATCTATCTCTATCTATTTCTATCTCTATATATATCTCTCTCTCACACACACACACAAGCACACACACATACAATACAACACACACACACAAAATCATAGACCACCAGTTCTCAATCTTCCTAATTACACTTCCTTCAATATAGTTCCACATGGCGTGGTGATCCCAACCATAAAATTATTTTTGTTGCTGCTCCATAACTGTAATTTTGCTATGGTTGTGTGAATAGTAATGTTAATATCTGATATGCAGAATGTCTGATATGTAAACCCCCAAAGGGGTCGCAACCCATGGGTTGAGAACCACTATTATAGATGATAGAAAGAGTCAAAGTTGGGGCTACCAAAGTGGATTATAGTGTGAGTGTAGAGATGTATTACCAGATATGCATTCTCCCTGCCTCCTTTCCTCTCTTGCATCCTCCCCTTCTGTTTCAATTGTTCTTCATTCTACTCCACTCTTCCATCTGTATGGCTTTCATAGTACGGAGGTGTGCCTCTTTCCTAGAATGTGGACAGGGAGGTTCAGAGCTAACTTGAGGGACTCTGCTCTCCCCTTTCACACTCTGGGTCCCAGAAATCAAATTCCAGTTGCCAGGTTTAGTGACAAGAGCCTTTAGTGGCTGAGCCATCTCTCAGGCTCTAACTTCTATTCTCTCCAAATCTGCCCACCCTCCTAAGTGCCTCCAAGCAAGCTCACGGTCAACAGGAAGAAATGTGCTTCCCAGAACACTTCTGTATAAAACCCTAGGGTGTGTTCTGATTATCGGTATTTAGGTTACCTCTTATCTTTTAGCAAAATCAGGACATCCTAGGGATTCCACAAAAACTACATGTTCTAAACCACATCATCCCAAAGACACATTTAGAGTCGGGTCCCCTGGGCAGACCTCTGAATGTAGCCCCCAAAGTAAAGGAGGATAATCAGAATGTCCCCCTGCAATTGCTCGGTGGGGGGTGGATTTGGAGATTAGGGGAATCCTAACAGAAACTAGGAAGCAACACGTGTAAGCTAACTAAGTGAGGGAAGCCAGCAGATGGGAGCTCATCACCTCCTTCAAGAACCTGCACCACCATAGGTTCAAGTATTCATTTCCAGGATGGACAGCCCTGCTCAACAATATCTCCTGTTACCATCAAAGGGAGCCCAGCTCCAGCCAGTCCCAGCTGGGCACAGACCACACTCAGTCATGTTAGAACAGCTCAGGCCTACCCTGGCTTCTCCACGGAGGTGTTCACCAGCGGAGAGAGAATATGCAATAAAGCTGAAATACTCTCCCAAGGCAGGTTTATGCAGACATCTTTCTTCAACAAGGGCAACCCGCTGCTGAGAAGCAAAAAGTGAAGTCCTGGTAACTGGAACAGGTTACTCAACACAAGCCAACTAAGCACCTGCGGGAATAGGAAGGGGTAGAGATTTTTAGGAGAGCGTTCAGTACCCTCAGTAGGTGCTTTGGAGTTGGGATTCAAAGAGCCAGTTTGTCTGTGCAGTAGCCCTGTTCCTGGGGAGAAGAGGAACATGGGGTGCCAGCCCACTGAATGGCTTTCTCTCTTAAATATCCAACCGGACTTCCAATCATCTGCACAGCCACAGAGCTGCCTCCAGGAGAGACAGGGCTCATTAGTCTCCTCTCAGTCGGAAGGCTCTGTACTCCCCCTCTGTTCCCACTGCAGCCCCTCCTTAACTCTCCAACAAGAGAGGGGGCCAGTGCATGGGTTCTGTGTCTCTCTGAAAGTGCCTGCTGCCTCCTTTGAAGACCTCCTCTGTCTTCAGCAGCAAGGAACACGGGGAAACAGGTTGGAGGGATGGCAGATCAACATTTACATGCGGATGTGATGCTTGGCTCATCAGTGCAAAAGATGAGTGTCTCTCCAGGTCTTCCAGGAGTGATGAATTTGTCTGACATCCTTATAGATAATCTTTCATCTATCTAGGCAAAGGACATTCATTAATTCTTTGAGACCTACACACACACACACATACACAATACACACACATACACACACACACACACACACACATCACACAGGAGTCCACCAAGTTTGTCTCCCTCCCATTCAGGGAGACTCCGCAGATACAGTAGGTAGAGGGTTAGGAGGGAAAAACGAGCTGTGTCATGTAAGTTTGCACATAGCTGGAGTCTGTTCACACTTGAATCCTGGCATCCCGTGAGGACACTAAACGGAGATAGTTTTCGGGAGTGACCTAGTAACACTGGATTGTTTTAATTACTCGAATGGAAGAACACATTTCTCCCGGTATTGTGACCCACTTGAGACTCTTCTTTCTCTGCACCTACCTGTCAATTGGTTTCTGAATTTCATGTGCAATTGCATAACCACTGGTTGACCATTTGACCCAGATCTTGTGGCAAATAAAGGGGGGCAAAGATTCAATACAATAATAGAAACAGACATAGTGGCAGTTTAATTGCTGGGAAGTTGTTTTATAACGTCTCTTGTTTTATCCTCACAACCATACCTCAAAATCTCAAAATAGATGTTTTTATTCTATTTCCTACAAGGAAAATGGAGCTTAGATGGGTGTTAATACATCTCAGAGATGATCATGCTACCATGGTCCCCACTTCTAGAGTAGACAGTGGTTCTTATCTCTCCAGTGGGGAAACTGAGGCTCAGAAGGATGTTGCTACATCTCAGAGATGATGTTACTTTCATGGTCCCCATTCCCAATCTGGGCATTGGAAACCATGCCTGCCAGGGAACAAAATTGGCATAATTTGTTGTGGATTTAATATAAACTTTTCCCCTGTAGGGTCATGTGGTTGAACATCTGGTCTCACAGATAGTGCCCTGACCTAGAAGGCTATGGGGACCTTTCAAAGGTTGAGCCTCATTTGGTGTAAATAGGTCACTAGGTCAGACCTTGAGGTTTTCATAGCCTAGTCCCAGGGCCTAGAAAGAAATGGCTCAATGGGTAAGAGCATTTGCTGATCTTGCAGAGGACCAGAGTTCAGTTCCCAGCATGCATCTCAGGAGGCTCATTACCACCTGTAACCCTAGCTCCAGGGCATCAAACACCCTCTTCTGACCTCCATAGCACCTTCATGCTGTGGACTTACATACACAAACAGACAAACACACCTACACATTAGTAAATAATAAATGTCTACGAAAAAAATCAAAATATAAGCCAGTTCCGTTTCCTGCTTCTTGACTCTGGACTCAATGTGACCAGTTGCTTCCCATCCATGCTGCCATGCCTTCTGCACCATGACAGAATTTATCTCCTCAAATCATGAGCCAGACAGAATAAACCCCCAGTTGCTGAAATTGATTCTTGTCAGATATGTAATCGTCTGCAGTGGGAAAGGGCACAACCCAGCCTTGCGTTTGCTGTCGTTCCTGCTGCTTTTGTAATGAGATGACAGAGGTGATGTGAAACATGCTTAAAGCACAAACTTCACTCTCCTTAAAAAGTTTGTCCTGAATCACGGCCAGTGCAAGAAAAAGCTGGGAAGCAGCAGCAATGGTAGAAACTATATCCTCTCAGCCAAATTTTGACCCAGTTCTCTATGGTAAATATTTGCTAACCCAACTCTAGGACTCTGAGGAAATGCTATCTCCTGGGGTGGGGTTCAGTTCCACAGCACACCCGAGGCCCCGCTCCCCACCAAATAAACTGCAGTCCACTCAGTAAGACCTCAGGCCAATGGGTGTCCCAGTTAGGGTTTTACTACTGTGATAAAATGTTCTGACCAAAAGCAACTTGAGTAGAAATGGGATTATTCAACCTACATAGTCCATTGAAGGAAGTCAGGACAGGAACTGAACCCAGAGACCATGGAGAAATGTCGCTAAATGGCTTACTCCCCATGGCTTGCTCAGCCTGGTTCCTAATACTACTCAGCCCCACATGCCCAGAGGTGGCACTACCTACAGTAAGCTGGGTCCTCCCACAGCAAAAGAACACCCCACAGACCTTTCTGATGGAGTTGGTGCCTCATTTGAGGTTCTTTTTTTTTTTTCAGATGACCTACCATGTATCAAGTTGACAAAATAATAATAATAAATAACAATAATGATAACAATAAATAATAACCAACCCAATAGGTTAAATAAATATTTACTGCTCCCTGCAATTTCTTTGTTGCAGTGAGTTTGTTCCTATGGAAGACTGAATGCCCCAATTCCTAGAAATATGTTTTTCTCCTTAATAATCAAAATCAAGACAATCAGAGATCTCACCTTCTCGGGACATATGAAAGCACAGAAAATGAGATAAAGTGAGTCATAAATGGCTTTAATAAAAGAAAGTCTAGCTCTACACACACACACACACACACACACACACACACACACACACAAGTAAATAAAAGAAATTCTAGCCCTGACATTTGTAAACAATAGTAACCAGGGTGCAATGACAAAACTCACTGTACCTCCAAATTATTTATTTATGTATTTGTTTGTTTGTTTGTCTATTTATTTACTTATCTAATTTGCATTTTAGCATAGACATGATTGTCATGACAAAGTTAGATTTTTGCCTCATATTGGAAAATGAATCTGTTAGTTACTTCAATTGCTTGTAAATGCAGTCCTAGGTGAGAGCAGGCCTTTAGCAATGTTCTTAATTACAAATCTGTCTGCACACATTCTTTCCAGGTTTAATTATTTAGAACTAGGGTATATTTGGTCAAGGTGAAGTGGACACATGAATTTTTCATGAGCCTTCCCTCTGGCATAGTGGCTTTCGATTGGTCACACTGATCCCCAAAGCTGTTCTCAATCAGGAACTCAGTTGGACCATTTAAAAACATGGGCCAAGGGATGATGAGAGAGCTAGGTGGGTAAAGGTACTTGCTGTCAAGCCTAATGATCTGAGTTCAATTCCTGGGTCCTATATGGTGGAATGAGAAAACTGACTCTTGAAAGCTATTCTCTGAATAACTTTCACCGGTACATACATACACAATGCATATGTATGGTCATACCTGCGTGTAGATGACAGAGAATATTTTTAAATAATTAAATAATTAAGACATGGGTCATATTAGTTCTCCACTTGTGTGACTTCCCAATTCCCTCGAGGTAAATTTGAATATTAGTAAGTGAAGGTGAATGGCTCGCAAGTGCCCATGGAGCTCACCGTCTCCTATACACTTTCCTGGCTTCTCTGACATCACTTCCTTTGCCTTCTGTGTAGCCTCAGTGCACTTACTGATAGATCTAGCGCCTCCAAGGCAATGCTCCTGCCTCCTGGCCTCTGAGCCCCTTTCTAGGCCTCTGGCTGTGTGTGCTGCCTAACCACATTTCTTAGGAAAGGGATCTTAGCTAAGAAATCGCAAGGAGAGAGGACACTGAAGACCAACCCTGATGGCTGTCACACAGAGGACCATCATTACATGCCACCCGCCTCTTGTTCAAGTGAGAAGACGCCCATACACCTACTATGAAGTAGATTCTTCCTGAGCCTTCGTATAAAAGGGAGCACTATTCCAGAGGTGGCCGATGGGAAATTACACAAGAGGTTGAAGAACTGAATAGATAGTGATGTTTAAAACTGTGCTATATCTTCTTGCTCATCCAGGTCAGTAGCACTAAGAAGTCTATAGAGACGATTCCCTGCTCATAAAGATCAAAACTGAGCTCTCTTGGAGAGACAGACATGATCCCCAAGCCTTCCAAATATGGTCTGTCTTCTCCATGAAAGGAAAATAATAGGAAAGTGATTTGTGTTTCTGTTGCTGGAATTAGCAAGCCCATTAAAAAAAATGTAGCCCAGTTATTATGATTATAAGCTAAAAGCCTAGATTGGGCAGATCTAACACCATACTAACTTATTCCCCAGCTATAAGACCCACTTGCTACTTGTGGTTTCTCCTGACCAAGTTGTTCTGGTCCTTCATGGTTTCCTCCTCCTCTCCTTCCACTCTTGTACCCTTCTGCCTCTCTACTTGCCGCCACTCTCAAAGCTCCAGTCCCACCTTTCTCTTCTACTGCTCAATCACAGGCCCTTGCCTTTATTGACCAGTTAAAATGAGAAGGTTCACATGAGATCCCCCGAGTAGGTGATGGGCTGCTCATCACGGGCAACCCGTCTTAAAGAGGTAGAATTAACATCACGATACAAACAGCATCAGCACAACCCACAACAGATTTCTTGGGACGAATGGATGTAATAAGAACAGGACCTGGGTAGGTAGGAAGGTCCAGCTAGTGGGGACTGTGACCCTGCCTCTAAGACCCACAAACTCCAGGTAACCAAAGTTTGAGTTGAATGATCATGATCATATCATAAACCATCAAGAGCTTCAACTGAGGATTTTTTTTTCAGGGAATGAGCCTTTCCTTAGACTTAGGTGTCAGGTGAGCCATGTTCTTGCTGTGTGTAGTGTGACCTGGTTTTCACTGGGTCAAGCTTGGACCCATCTACAGGATTTGGGGTAATTACATAATGGGGCATGTGTTATTCATCTAATCTCACTAATAGCCTGAGACATGGCAGATTCTTGATACTAATTATATTTTGAATGAATGAATGTGGTGAATGGCTAAATAAGCACAGACTTGATTAGAACTTAAATTTATCAGGCTGGAAAGGTAACTCAGTGATCAAAATAAGTCCTTGCCACGAAGAAGAAGGAACACAATATTCACACAGACATGCACGAGACCCAGTTTTCCTGTGACAAGATGGGAGGCAGAGAGAAAAGAGTCTAGCAGCCTCATGTACCAGAAGTAAAGAGCTCCTATCTCAAATAATGTAGAATGCAAGAACCAATAACCAGAGTTGACCTCTGACCTCCACATATTTGCCTTGGCATGTATTGTTGCATGCATGCTCTCTCTCGCTCTCACGTTCTCTCTCTCTCTCTCTCTCTCTCTCTCTCTCTCTCTCTCTCTCTCTCTCTCTCTCTCTCTCTCTCTCACACACACACACACACAAATTAAAAATAAAAGTTTTAACCTTGACCATCTAGTACATTAGAAAGAATCAGAGCCCTCATTTCTTTCCCTGGCGTCTCTGATAACAGTCTCCGCAAATCACACGCTTGAGTAATATTTAGCAGGTCGCTTTCATAAGTCACTTCCTCAGATGTGTCATTTGTCAGATGCTCTAAAGCATAGTGAGCAAGATACACCAGTTGGAACAGGAGTTTATTGATGAGTATCCCCTGCTTCAGCCCAGAGTCAGGTGTCAAGTCTTCTAGGCTTCTGATGTCTTGGTTGAAACTTTCTGATTCTCTTCCATCTCAGGGCTAGAAAGTCTCCATTGGACTTTAAAGTCCCTCAACTGCAAACAATGCTGGCAATGTAGATTAAAAAAACAAAACAAACAACAACAAAAAAAAACAATATGGACCAGATCTATGCTAGGGCAGGTGTTCTATGCTATACATTATCGGAGATATGTTAATTTAATGCTCACAAAAGAAAGTGCCATGTATAGTGGATAGAAAGCTTGTGGTGACCATGAGTCTGCTGTGAGTTTTTTTCCTGGAAATCCGATGTTAGGAAAAAAGGTTTATGCATCATGATCTAGGACTGAGAGTCCCCACTGGTACTAAAATGAAGCCTGGAGCTACTGCCTTGCACATCCTACTTAGAGTATACCTGCGTGTATGACATACCTGCTGTGACTCAAACCCCTGAGTATGTCAGAAAATCTCATTAATTAGACAGTGGTGGATAATTAGTACACAGCCAGCGGCATCTACTCCTCTTCTGATATGCTGGAGTGAAAATTAATCAGGGAAATGATAACAAGAGAGTATGTGTGTAACTCTGAATTAGAGTCTTTGCTCGTGCAATGGGGCATTTTGCCTTGTTGGTCTTTCATGTCTATCTGTCTTATAGAATAGCTGTGAAATCTTGATTTTAATTTTAGAATGACATAGAGAAGCATCTGCCATCTTCTCCCAGGGGAAGGTCTTTAATCCAGAGGGGGGGGTTGCTCTGGAGCTTAGTGAGTGCTGGAGTATGAGATGAGAGTTGTGCTGTGCAGGTTGACTTTTGTCAACAACTTGATGCAACCTACAGTCACCTAGGAAAAGAGATCCTTAGTTTAAGAGTTTCTCAGGCAAACTAGCTTGTAGGTATTGAAAGTAAAAGATTGTGTTGAGTAGGTGGAGGGGGGGCTGGAGAGATGGCTCAGAGGTTAAGAGCAGTTGTCTGCTCTTCCAGAGGTCCTGGGTTCAATTCCTTGCACCCACATGGCAGCTCACTACTGTCTGTAACTCCAGTTCTGGAAGAGCTGGTACTCTGATACAGACCATTTAGGCAAAATACCAATGCACATAAAATAAAAATAATTAGGTTGTTTTCTTCAAAAACAGTATAAGAGATTATCTTCACCAATAATTGATATATAAGATCCCAGCCCATTGTGGGTGGCACCATTCCCTAGAAAGGTGAGGGTTAGCCTGTGTAAAAAAGCTAGCTCAGCATGATATTGTGAGTAAACATTAGTCCTCCATGGTTTCTGCTTCAAATTCCTGTCCTGACTTCTCTCAATGATAGAGTATAACCTAAAAGTGTAATCCAAAACAAACCCATTCCTCCCCATGTTGCTTTTTGTCAAATGGTTTTATCACAGCAACAGAAAAGAATCACCTTCTCAAGGCCCTACAAGTAAATGCAGAAAGGACAGATTCTGTACTTTGAAAGAAAGAGTTTTAGACAATGGAAAGCCATGTGCTCTGAATCCTAGTCAAGACCCATTTGTGGAGTCCTAGGCATCATTGATCATGACCTGTGCTGATTGGTTTTAACTGTCAAGTTGCCACAACCTAGAGTCACTAGAAAAGAGAGTCTCAGCTGAGGTGTTGTCTAGATCAGATTGGGCTATGTGCATATCTATGAGATGGCTTAATTGTTAATTGGCTCAGTCCACAGTGGGAAGCACCATTCCCTAGGCAGAGAATCCTGAACTATATAAGACAGGAGAAAGCTAGATGGGAGCAAGCAAACAAAGATGCATTCATTTCTCTCTGATTTTTTTTAATTGTTACCTGCTTGAGTTTCTGCTTTCATTCCTTCAAATGACAGAATTCTAAGACAAATAAACCTTTTTCTCCACTAAGTTACCTTTGGTCAGGGTGTTTTGTCAAAGAAATGGAAACAAAACTAGGATACCACCTATAACCCAGGAAGGTTGGCCCAAAGGGCTACTTCAGCAGGTGTCACTAGCAGGGCAGAGCAATAAAGATCAGGGAGGCTCCTGCCCAGGTAATATACAAGCCCTGAGGAATAACAGAGCAGAAATGCCCAGACTTTGTGTAGACACCCAGTTGGGGAGACACAATGGAAACTCATAAAGAACCCAAAGGAAAACCTCACTGTGGTCATTATTTTTCTTCTTGTTGTGATAAAATACCTGACATGGAACAACATAATTGGGTTTATTTCAGCTCAGAGTTCACAGGTGCAATAATACCATGGTGGCAAAGGCATAGTCCTTGAGCCTTGTGGGGAGAAATGTGATATAGGCATCCCACTTAGGGCTGAGCACCCTCAGTCCTTTACTCACATGTCTAGAATACATGCAAAGATGATGTCTAGAATGTTTTAAGAATTTAGTTTTAATCTTTAACTGATCGTATTCTGAACATACATAAAGTCAGTTGCACAAAGTCAGTTCTGAGAAAATGCAGTTGTCCTTTTAGTATTGGATTGTGGTCACTATGTTGAGTTAACAAGTTAAGGACAAGAATGCCAGCTTCCACAGAGATCACTCTGGCCCCATTCTTGTCCCCTCCCCCATTCCCCATGGTTCTGAATTGCAGAAGAAACAGGGACATGAAGAAGTTGGGTAGGACCTGCAGTATGTATCCAGGCAGCCTGTGTCATCCCATCCATCATAGGCAAACACAGCGCTCTCTCTCTCTCTCTCTCTCTCTCTCTCTCTCTCTCTCTCTCTCTCTCTCTCTCTCTCTCTCTCTCAGTGAACCTGGAGATGAGGGCAGAGGAAGGAAAGTGAAGCCATGTGAAGTCAGGCTGTTTTCAGAGACAGAAAGGATGCTTTGTTACTAGAGATGCAGGAGAGGGAAGTCTGGCTGGCTCTGTGGTACCCATCTGATCCCTTTTGCACTGGAGGTCAAATGAGCAGTGCCCTGTTAGCTATGAGGGCCCTGATCCCTGTCCCGCAGAGGGAAGACAAGGTAGAAGAGCATACAGATTAAGTCTTGTGATGGTCAGCTGCAGAAGCAGGACCTGAGCTGCCGAGGCTCCTGGCAGGCTGTGTGCCCACTTGAATGGTAACTATGCGACAGTTCTGTGTGTTGCATCGATGACAGGTGGATAGACACCTGCTGCCCCCTACCCATGAACAGCCTAGGACACCTACAGCAGGGTCCTGCACATTTCAGATCCCACAGGGGTCTACAGCCAGCAGAATTAAAGCAGCTCTAGGCTGTGTTCTGCCTCTTCTGTAAGGCCCCCTGGCAGGTCTGCAGAACTGTGGGGTGCCAGCTAAGTTTAGAGTTTTCCCAGAGTGTTGTCAGAGTGAAAGAGCTTCATGGAAGTGAAGCTTCATGCAGGGCCTCCAGATCCTGTCAGAAGATCCATATAAGCAGGACCTGAGCTGCCGAGGACAGCTGTCTGGACACTGAGATGAGACGAAAGGTGGACGAAGGAGGAAAAATAGGTACATAGATCCATAAATGAAACACAGATAGATGGATGGATAGACAGATGACAGAGATGGATGGACAGATAATGGTGATGAATAGGTAGACAGAGGAATAGATGATAGACAGACAGATAAGAAAGAGGATAGATAGATAGACAGACAGAGGCAGACAGACAGACTGATAGATAAAAGATAGATAGATAGATAGATAGATAGATAGATAGATAGATGATAGATAGATAGATAGATAGATAGATGATAGACATATAGATGATAGACAGACAGATATATAGATGGATAGATAATTGAGAGACTATAGGTAGATAGGTGATTGACAGAAGGTGTGTATATAGATATAGATAGATATAAATATAGATATAGATTGATAGAAGATGATAAATACATATACATATAGAGAGAGATGATTGATAGAGGATGGATAGATTGCTTGATAGATGATAGATTAATAGATGATAGATATCAGACAGATGATATATAGATTCATAGATAGATATCAAATAGACAGATGATACATAGATTAATAGATAGACAGACAGAAGGATAAAAAGATAGAAAGATAGATAGACAGGTGGAAAGATACAAAGATAGATAGACAGAAAGATAGATACACAGACAGACAGAAAGATAGAAAGAGAGAGAGATACATGGATGGATGAATGAATGAATAGATCAATGCCTAGATAGATAGACAGACGAATGGGTAGATAGATAGATAGATAGATAGATAGATAGATAGATAGATCGATAGATAGATAGATAAAAGACAAACTGATGGTTGAAAATCTGTATCATTCTGAACACTGGCCATACTCCATTATCTGTTACCAACAGTTGCAAGAACAGCTGGAACAAAACATTCCCATCTGGGTGGCCCCATGCATCAGACATTTAACTGGTCTCTGGTTGTTCCATTTTGCTGTGGTTTCATCTTCTACATTCTTCTGAACTGAGAATGTGAGGATGTTTCCCCACTCCCACCCCAGAGCACTACACAGAAGACTGAAGCCTCCATCTGTCTAAAAGCCCAGAAACACCTTTCTGGGGCCCAGTCAACCTGCTCACCCTCCCACCCATGCATTTGCACAGAGCAGATGTGCCCCGAGTCTGTTCTCCCTGGAGGAAGAACTAGGAAGTCTAATCTGCAGAGTTCAGCTTTGAGTTCAACTCAGACAGTATTCTATAATTTAAGAAATAAATAGGTTCAGCTTGAGTTTAACCTGGCTTACATTAAATGCTTTCCGCTCGCCGTGCCTTCTGCACAGTCATTCCCACGTGGGTCATTTGGCTGGTCTCACAAATCAGTTGCAGCTCTGCTCATGCGGATGAGCTCAAACCTTGTGGGTTCTCAAATCTGGATCTTGAAAGCAGAAAGACACAGATTTACCCCATCCACACCCCAAACACTCACCCTCTACCCTGCCCCAGTCTTTCCCATATCCCATGTCTGAGGAACAAGATAGGGGTTATGGAAGAAAGTGGGAGTCTGCTGACTCTGGCCTGAGCTCAGAGACTCAGCTACACTAACTGTCCATGGACCTCAGGGAACCAGGGATTCAGGACAGAGAGTTAAAGGGGGCGATCAAGATAGCAGGTTGTGGAGGCTCCTTGAATGGTCGTGCATGGGGTAGAGGGATCTTCCTTTTCTGCATAGAACAGGAGAAAAAAGGCACTTGCCCTAAACGTAGGATGCATCCCTGGCCTCTGACAACAGCCATGTGCTGGTGTTATGGGAAGACAATGAACCAGCCGAGCCATGACAAGACCTCCAAACCAACAAAACCTCAGGACTTAGGCGCTCCTTTCCTCTGCTTGTCAACAGTGCATGCACAGGACTGCCTACATATGGGACACTCAATGAAGTGCCCATCTTCTGTTGAGCCACACATGGGGACTGGTACTTTGGAAATTCACCTGCTTTCCAGGTTTGATACTGGTAATTTGTGGGTGACAGAGAATTCTGCAGTCAGGTGGGAGAGTGTGATAAGAAAAGGCTTGGGGAATCCTAGCTTCCTTGGCACTCACTTTTAATGGCTGTGACCCATGGTTTTCTGCCCTCATTTAGAGTCTGTCTTTCTGTGGAGGGCAGATCCCTGGTAACAGGAGCAAGCAGGGAACAGCAGTGATCTCAGCAGGGTGTTCGCAGAACAGGCTGTTCTCCAAACATGGCTTAGCTTTCTCCTTTATAAGAAACTGTGATCATGGGGAAATTCATCTCTCCCGAAAGAAAGGTGATAGGATTATCCTGTTGACTACGGACGGATAAGGGATCCCTGCCTTGGTCTCTGAAAAATACAAGAACAGCTGAGTCCCTGTTTCATTGAGAGAATGTCTCCACCCAAGGAGACAGCCCTGCCACTTAGCTCTAACAATCATCCCAGGGGCTAGTCTCTCTGCCCCTCTGCTGCATGTCAGAGCTGGTGACTCTCCTGAGAGAGACCTGAAATCCAGATTCGCAAGCACACTCTCCCGGTTTCTAGAAGATTGGTATAGATGTCCAGAGAAGATAAGACAAACCACATGAATACACTTCACTCATAGGCTGTCAACATTCAATATCAAGCTTAAACAACACCATGGAAAGGTATACACAGAGAAACCTTGTCTCAGAACAAAAATAAACAAAAGCACAGCAGACTCTTTTCTAAAAAAAAAAAAGAAAGAAAAGAAAAGAAAGAAAGAAGAAAAAATGTCCAGTGAGTGCAGATGTGCAAGAGACTAAACTATATCTGGGGTACAGGTTAGAGCAAGTGGAGACCTTACAAACAGGACAGTGCAGAAAGGAAAATGGTAGGAAA
This sequence comes from Micromys minutus, assembly GCF_963924665.1. NCBI lineage: Eukaryota > Metazoa > Chordata > Mammalia > Rodentia > Muridae > Micromys > Micromys minutus. Next base: position 21,153,679 of record NC_137964.1, read on the forward strand.
GAAAGGGAGAGTAGCAGGAAAGGACAAAAAGGTGCTTAAGAGCTGGGGAGATGGTTCAGTGGTTAAAACACTTGCCATACAAGTGTTAGGCCTGGGATCCAGATTCCCAAAATTCACATAAATTCCAGGTGAATGTAAAAGTGACCTGTAGGGCTGGAGAGATGGCTCCACAGTTAAGAACACTGACTGTTTTTCCAGAAATCCTGAGTTCAAATCCCAGCAAACACATGGTGGCTCATAACCATCTGTAATGGGATTTGATACCCTGTTCTGGTGTGTCTGAAGACAGCTACAGTGTGTATAATAAATTAATAAATCTTTTTTTAAGTGACCTGTAATTCCAGTACTCAGAAGGCAGAGACAGGGGGCCAGAGAGATGGCTCAGTAGTTAAGAGCAGTGACTGATCTTCCAGAGGTCCTGAGTTCAATTCCCAGCAATCACATGGTGGCTCACAACCATCTGTGATGAGATCTAATGCCCTCTTCTGGTGTGCCTGAACACAGTGACAGTGTACTCACATACATGAAATTAAAAATATATATATATAGGCAGAAACAGGAGGTCCTCTGTCTCAGTGAATAAGGTGGTTAATGATTCAAAAAAGCACATGACATCAACCTTATGCCTCCACACACACCACACACACATATGCATGTGCACACACACACACCTACAAGCCTGAATACACATGAACATGAGCACAGACACACAAGTATAAATACACATGTGCATGAATACAGCACAAAGGCACACATTCATGAACATACACATGCACCACACATACACATAGGAAAGAAAGGTCATCTGGGAATGGCATTTTGGACAGAGTACTAACTTTGGGGAAAAGACAATGGCAGACTAAAGGTCTCCTTTAGCAGGAAAAAAAACATTCCTGAATGTTCATCTATAGTAGGCCCTTAGATGGCAGGAGCCCTGGCTTAGCTGGGTGTTGGCTAGCACAACGTACATGATTTTGTATTACAAAATGCTAGCAGGAGGCTTGGTAAGTGGGTGCCTTGGGCTTGTTCTTGGAGTATCTGCGCTTTTAGCCCATCTAATATGTAAAGAATACTAGCTTAGCTCTAAGGTGAGACAGAAAGTAACCCTCCATTCCCTCTTCTCTGCCACACCATAAGCAGCTTGAATGGAGGCAGTCCCAGACTACCACACAGGTCATGAAAAAGAGTAGGTTTACTATGCTGGTGACATGCTAACAGGGTTCAGAGCACTTGGTCGTGCAGAGGACCCGTGCCTTATAATGAGCAATCACATGAGGGCTCACAAACATCTACAACTTGGATACCAGGGATCTAAGGCCCTCTTCTGACATCTGAGGGCACCATGCATGCCCCTGGTACAAAACATGCAGGTAACACACACACACACACACACACACACACACACACACACACACACAATAAATAAACACATCTTATTTAAATTTTTTAAAGAGCAGGAAAATTCCTTGGGAGTCCCCTAAGCTTTGGTGACTTATGTCACCAAAAAAAAAAAAAAAAAAAAAAAAAGAAAAAGAAAAAGAAAAAAAAAAAGAAAGAAAAACCATGTGAACAATTGAAAATACCTAAAGCTGAGACTGTTATGCTGTCAATGATCCATTGCACAATCTAATTCTCTTGAGTCATGACTGATTTTATGAGTTAGCTTGGCTGGGTCACAGTCCCCAGCAAGTTAGACATTATGCTAGATGTTTTTAGGATGGTCTGTCTTTAAACACAATTCATATTTAAATCAGTATACTGTAGAATACTTCAACTAAACTTACCCCCATCTAGTTTTATATAAATTAGACTCGAGCTATGGTATCTATTTATTAGGCTCTGAGTAATTACTGGGGAATTACTCCTAATCTAAATCTCTACCAACTACTTTGAATACTACCCCAACTATATTCCCCAAATACTTGCTGTTTGTTAATTCTCTGGGTTATTTCTCTTCTGGCATCCTAGAGAGGTATTTCACTCTGGCACATGCTGCTGGTTCATCACAACTAACGGACACCTCACAATCTCTCCATTTTTCTCTTCCTCCAGGATCCTTCTTCCTCTTTCCCTCTCTCCATTTCCTCATGGTCCCTACCACAACCCCCAGGCTGGTAACTCAAACACCACCTCTCTCTATCTTGCCCCCCATCACTGATTGTCACTGATTTTATTTAACCAATAGTTTTAAATTGGGGAGCAAGGTTTATACAACAAAGTCTGGTATATGTGAGGATCTGCTCATCTAGGAGCAACCAGAACTTGGTATACAGAATTTAGCATTTGAATGTGACCAGCACCAGACCAACTGCCTGCAGTATACCTTCCACAAAGTAGATGACTCCACTTCCCCAAGAGGCTGTAGACTGACATATAAGTTGACAGGATATAGAAAGCAGTGGTGTAGAGTGGAGGACATATGTAGGTGCTGGAGAAGAAAGCGGGCTTTCCAGAAGCAAACCACAACTGTGTCTTGGAACAGACTATAAAAAACAGCATGAAAATAGAATTTAGTAATAAAGGGGCAATTCTGGAGAGAAATCAGAACTAAGTCCGTTTCTGGAGGCAGAAGGCAATATTACCCATATCTGTCTACTGTTGGACTTCTGTCTTCCTGTCTCTTTTCTTGCCTCGTATTCTCCATCACACCACATGGTCCCTCCCTGAACCTCATTAGAATTGCTCCATCCCACCTACTAAAAGCCTGCATTGTTCTCCCAGTCCTCAAGCAGCTGACCCTGCCCAGCCCTGGTCCTTCCATGCTTCTTCTGTTACCAAAGTCAGGCTATCCTGGTCTTTCTGTGTCTCCTCTGTGATTCCTGACAACTAGGAGATATTCTGGTAGGGTTTCCTGTCTCCTGTCCCTCTATAATCTTCCCAGTGGTCAGGAAGTACCCCACACTGTCCAGCCAACATATCTAGTGTCTGACTCAACAACATCTGAGACCCTGCAAGCCCTGAAATGTATCAGTTATCGTCAAGAAGGCTTATCTCACACCTTTCAAGGATGAGCTCACCATTCAGGAAGTGAGAGAGACAAGCCTCTCACATAAGTATTGCATTTGCTCATGGTCCTCTGACATCCCCTCCTAATAGGAAGAGCAGCAGAGATTCACCCCTGCACTCATTACTCATGATCAATCTGCACAGCATGGCAGGAAATCTGTGGCTGTTTTTTTTTTTTTTTTTTAATCGCAGGCCAAATCACGTGTTCTCTAATTTATAATTGTGACTGCACCCATTTTTCACCCTCTTCAAGTTTTGCTCAAAGACATCAACTCAAAACATCCTGAGCCATTTATCTTACTTAAAAATCCTAATTGTTTTTAAACATGGAACACTCCCAACCCCTTTGCCCCATCCAATCTCTCATCCCATTCCTCTCCTCCACCCGATGATGTAAATTATTTATTATTCTGTTGGTTTGCCGTCACTCATACATCTCAGAGAATACATGTTTCCTGAGAACAACGATGTTGTTTATTTTATTGACTGATGGGACCCATATGGGAATCCATCTTAGTAAAAACTCATCAGATCTACAATAAATACTTGGGTGATTTTAATGAATGAGCACACTAACTTTAGAGACGTTACGAGTCAGAACGAGATGCTCTTACTTATAACCCAGATTTAAGGATTTAATGTCATTTTTCTTCTGTCCCATTAATTCCTCATTTCCTGAAACTTTAAGCTCACTAGTTCTAATTTGACCAAACTAGCGACTTCAAAAACAGACGCCTCTGTGGGGAAGAACTCCCTAAGCTACGCTACATTAATGGGGAGATTCTAGCTGCAAAGTTCAAACAAAACAACATAAAGCTGGCCTCCCTGCCACATCTTTCCTCTGTTGTTCTTGACAGAACTCGTTGGGCTAAAACTGCACCTCAGTGCTTGGCACATCACGTTAACAACCATGGCGAGGCAATGCCTGGGATATATGTCAAGGAATATAGTCCTATTTCTTACACATAATTATCAAACGTGGTCCTTGCATCCGTGCTGAGCTGTGGCAAGCCTCGGAAGTCTACTGCCTTTCCATAAAGGTATTAGCTAGCTGTAATATGCCTTCTTTTCTCTGGAAGCCATGGTTAGAAATGAGTGTTAGCCACTGTAATTAAAAGGCATGTGGTCTTCACAGAATTGTAGAAGTCAGCAGAGAAACTGGGTAGACTGTCTGAAGTAAATCTCCTCTCTGAGGTAAAGAGGCAAGGCTATGTGTGATCTGCGTGCTCTGGCTTCCCATCCTGAATGCACTGATTCTTTTTTACAACATGAAGGAAGATTCCATTAGCTGCCAGGAACCAATGTGAAGATTTCCAAGGTCTGGAAATGGGGACAGGTGGTAGCTGCCTCTCTCCAGTCTATAAAACAGTCATACCCTCTCCTGGGTTTTCTAGGGAGTCACAGGACATGTAACTTTCTTTGGGGGATCCAGTTGTTTTGCCCAAGCCTAAAGGGAAAGAATCAATGTACAGAGAGAAAAACAACTCTCAAATGAAAGTGTTTGGACCTATTCATGCACTTACAGTGAGACTTACACTGAGGCAACGGATTAGGAGGCACCAGAATTTATTCTCTGGGCAGTCTTCTCTCCCCGGTGCTTTTGAGAGTGGGAACATCTCACTGCAATGGCCTTTCAGAGATCTCTCCTACCATACAAGATGGTCTCTAAGTTCTCTCAACAAATTCATTGTTCAGCTGGAAGTGTCAGGACCAGGAGCTAACTTCCTAAGAGGGAGCATGACAATGGCGGGTTACTGAGTCCATCACCAAATACCACAGTGTCGCTCAGAGAAATTGGCAAGAGCCATAAAGGACTCTGCAAGAGATTTATCTTATAGTCTCTAGAGTCAGCTTTCTGCTGGTATGACAAAATAGGCAGCACATACAGATTACAGGAAGAGAGGTTTATGTGATGCCCTTCTTAGCTTCAACTGTTAACATGACAGTGTATAGTCATCTGAGAAGGGAATCTTATTTTAGGGACTTCCTGGATCAGACTGGTCTATGGACATGCCTATGGGAGACTGCCATTACTGCCAACTGGTGAAAGAGGATGCAGCCCACTGTGGGTGACATCATTCCCTAGGCATGTGGGCCTGGGTTGTATAAAAAAAGTCTGGCTGAGTATGAGCCTGAGAAAAGGATTCAGTAAGCACTGTTCCTCCATGTTTTCTTCTTCAAGCTCCTGTTTAAGGTTTTGCTTTGATTCCCCTCAGAGATTGACTGACACCCACGGACTGAAATGGCCTCTTTTTACTTTTGGGTTGTTTGTGGTCCGGGTGGTTTAAAGGAAGTTAGTACCTGTGGGTATCAACTGTTGCTTGGACCTATGTTGGGGCAGAGCCTGTTAGAAATTGTTAAGAGAGTACATTTTAAAGGTTCCCCTCATGAAACTGGTGGGGATGTGAGCTAATATACAAGAAAATCAGTTTTCTTGAGCCATTCCATAATTATAATATATATGCACATATGCATAGCAAGACATTGTGTTGTGTGCAATAAATATATGCAACTTGTGTCAGTCTAAAAATAATTCATTTTAAAAAGAAGCTTTAAAAAAAGGCTACCAATTATAAGAAGTTGGGTAGAACAGACACCATTGGTGTTGGTTGCAACAAGAATGTTTGGTGCCAGTGGGATGCCAAATTGGCTCAGCAGTGGGTGGCCTTGCCCTGCTGTCCTGGCTTTATTTGCACAGCATGGTGCATGTTTCTGAAGAATCTTCTAGGGTTCTTTTCATTTCAAAATATTTGTTCAAAGCCATATTAGTGGGACTGGGGCCATGTCACAGTTAGTGAAGTACTTGCCACACAAGTGTGAAACACTGAGTTCAGGTGCTCCAGCATTCATATGAGAAGTTAGGGTGGCAACATTCACCTGAAATCTCAATACTGGAGAAGTGGAGACTGGCAGACTCCTAGTGCTTGCTGGCCAAATCGGTGAGGCACATATACAATGAGAGAGCTTGTTTCAAAGAATAAACTAGAGAGTAGTGGAGGAAGGGAAGACACCCAATGTCATCTTCTAGCTTCCATATGCATACATGTGCACATAAAAGTATGCTTGCACACACACACACATACACACACACACACACACACACACACAAGAATAGCAGATGAGGCTGCAATCCTAACTTCTCATGAGGCTGAAGTACTGTCTTAGATACTGTTCTATTGCTTTGAAGAGACACCATGACCAAAGCAACTCTTACAAAAGGAAACATTTAACTAGGCGCTTGCTTACAGTGTCAGAGTGTTAGCCCATAATCATCATTATAGGAAGCAAAATAGCCATGGTGCTGCGAGCTCATATCCAGCTATACAGGAAGAAAGATCTAACTGGTAATGGTAAGGGCTTTTGAAAGTTCAAATTCCAACCATATCAACATATGTCCTCCAACAAGGCCACACCTCCCAATCCTTCCCAAGCTGTTCAGATATATGACCAAGCATTCAGATAAATGAGTTTATGGGTGGGGGGATTCTCATTCAAACATCCACAGGCAGAAGATGACGAATTCAAGGCTTACTTACCTTCAGTGAGTTCAAGATCAGCCTGGACAACTTAGTGAGATCCCATCTCAAAATGTTTAAAATATAAGAAAAAGGACTGGGAAAGGCGGCTCGTACAGGCTGAGCAACTGTGACCTGGAACAGATCTTAGGAACTTCTGTTCCCACCCGGAGACGACTTCAGGACACAGAGCAGAGCCTGGCCCAACAGCCAGCCGGAAAGGCGGCTCGAACAGGCTGAGCAACTGGTGAGTGGGAGACCTAGGCTGCGGGGGAGCAGAGGGATCTCTGCGGAGTGCACACGGAAAGGGCACCCCCTGCCCTGACCTGCCCTGTCCTCCCCGACCCAGTGACCGGGAACAGATCTTAGGAACTTCTGTTCCCACCCGGAGACGACTTAAGGACACAGAGCAGAGCCTGGCCCACCTGCCAGCCAGAAAGGTGGCTCGGAGAGGCTGAGCATCTGTGACCAGGAACAGATCTTAGGAACGTCTGTTCCCACCCGGACGCAACTTCAGTACGCAGAGCGGAGCCTGGCCCAGCTGCCACCCGGAACCTGGGCTGCCGGGGAGTAGAGAGATCTCTGCAGAGTGCACACGAAAAGTGTACCAGGGACACAGACCAGATACAAGGGAAAGGCAAGAACATATCACTGACAACAAAATGGCAAAAGGAAAGAGAAAGAGTATATCCCAAGGAAACCAAGACAATCTAGCAACACCAGAACCCAGCTCTCCGATAGTAGCAAACATCGGAATTCCAAACACTCCAGAGAAAGAAGACACAGACCTGAAATCATGCCTCAAGACGCTGATAGAGTTACTTAAACAAGAAAGGGAGGAAAATCAAAAATATTCAGAAGCTTTTAAAGAAGAAACAAGAAAAACACTCAAAGAACTCAAAGAACGAGATGAAAACAGAACCAAAGAAATAAAGGAATGGAAGAGGGAAATTAAAACAGAAATTGACACAATAAAGAAAGCGCTAAAAGAGATAACCCTAGAGTCAGAACACCAAAAAAAGAAATCAGGAGTCACAGAAGCAAGCATTTCCAACAGATTACAAGAGATCGAAGAGAGAATCTCGGGGGCAGAAGACAACATTGCAAACATAGACAAAACAGCCAGAGAAGATGCAAAAAACAAAAAGCTCCTCACCCAAAATGTGCAGGAAATACAAGACACAATGAGAAGACCGAACCTAAGGATAATAGGAATAGAAGAGGGAGAAGAGTATCAACTAAGAGGCACAGTAAATATCTTCAACAAAATCATAGAAGAAAACTTCCCTACCCTCAAGAATGAGATGACCACGAGCATAAAAGAAGCCTTCAGAACTCCAAATAGGTTGGACCAGAAAAGAAATACCTCCCGACACATAATAGTAAAAACATCAAGTGCCCAAAGTAAAGAAAGAATACTAAAAGCAGTAAGGGAAAAAGGTCAGGTAACATATAAAGGCAGACCAATCAGACTCACACCCGATTTCTCAACAGAGACTATGAAAGCTAGAAGAGCCTGGACAGACATCATGCACTCCTTAAGAGAGCACAAGTGCCAGCCCAAGCTGCTATACCCAGCAAAACTATCAATCACCATCGATGGAGAGACAAAGATATTTCAAGACAAATCAAAATTCACAAAATATCTGACCACAAACCCAGCACTACAACGAATTATAGGTGGAAAACCCAATACAAGGAGGGAAAATACAGCCTAGTAAAAACAAGAAAACTCCTAAACAAGAAAACTAAAAGAAGAAAAAAACACAGACACAACTCAACCCAAAAAAGCAAAAATGGCAGGAAACAGAAACAATTATTCCTTGATATCTATTAACATAAATGGTCTCAACTCCCCAATAAAGAGACATAGACTATCAGACTGGATACATAAACAAAATCCAGCCTTTTGCTGCATACAGGAAACTCATCTCAGAGACAGAGACAGACACTATCTCAGAGTAAAAGGGTGGGAAAAAAACTTCCAAGCAAACAGCTCCAAGAAGCAAGCTGGAGTGGCTATTCTAATATCGAATAAAGTAAACTTCCAACCAAAAGTTATCAAAAAAGATAAAGAAGGACACTTTTTACTCATTACCGGGGAAATCTGTCAGGAGGAACTCTCAATCCTTGACATATATGCTCCAAATAAAAAATCACCCACATTCATAAAAGAAACTCTACTAAAGCTCAAAAATACATTTCACCCCACACAATAATAGTGGGAGACTTTAACACCCCACTCTCACCAATGGACAGATCAGGGAAACAGAAACTGAACAAGGACACTGCAAAACTAGCAGAGACTTTGAACCAACTAGAATTAATAGATATATACAGAACATACTATCCTAAAGTAAAAGAATACACCTTCTTCTCACCACCCCATAGCACCTTCTCAAAAATTGACCACATAATTGGACACAGAACGAGCCTTCATCGATATAAAAAGATTGAAATACTCCCATGCATCCTCTCAGATCACCATGGTCTACGGCTGGTCTTTAACAACAACAAAGACAACAAAATGCCCACATACACATGGAAACTAAACAACGCTCTGTTAAAGGATAGCAGGGTCAAAGAAGAAATAAAGAAAGAAATAAAGGACTTTCTAGAATTCAACGAAAATGATCATACAACATACCCAAACCTATGGGATGCAATGAAAGCAGTATTGAGAGGAAAACTCATTGCCCTAAGTGCTTCCAAGAAGAAACTGGAGAGAGCTCACATCAGCAACCTGACAGCACAGCTAAAAGCCCTAGAACAAAAGGAAGCAGATATACCCAAAAAGAGTAGACGGCAAGAAATAATCAAAATTAGGGCAGAAATAGACCAAATAGAAACAAAAAAAAACCATTGAAAAAATCAACAAAACAAAGAGTTGGTTCTTTGAGAAAATCAAAAAGATTGATAAACCCCTAGCCAGACTAACTAAAGGGCAAAGAGAGAGTATCCAAATTAACAAAATCAGAAAGGAAAGTGGTGACATAACAACTGAAACTAAGGAAATTCAAGAAATCATCATATCCTACTACAAAAACTTATACTCCACAAAATTGGAAAATCTGGAGGAAATGGACGAATTCCTAGACAGATACAAGGTCCCAAAGTTTAACCAGGACCAAGTAAACCATCTAAATAACCCTATAACACCTAAAGAAATAGAAGAAGTCCTCAAAAGCCTTCCAACCAAAAAAAGCCCAGGTCCAGACGGGTTCAGTGCAGAATTTTATCAGACATTTATTGGGGATATAACACCAATATTCGCCAAACTATTCCAAAAGATAGAATCAGATGGAATATTACCCAACTCATTTTTTGAGGCTACAATAACCCTCGTACCTAAGCCACACAAAGACCCTACAAGGAAAGAGAACTTCAGACCAATATCACTTATGAACATTGATGCAAAAATACTCAACAAAATCCTTGCAAACCGAATCCAAGAACACATCAAAACCATCATTCATCATGACCAAGTAGGCTTCATCGCTGGGATGCAGGGATGGTTTAACATAAGGAAATCCATCAATGTAATCCACCATATAAACAAACTTAAAGACCAAAATCACATGGTCATCTCACTAGACGCTGAGAAAGCATTCGACAAAATCCAACACCCCTTCATGTTAAAAGTCCTGGAAAGAACAGGAATCCAAGGCCCATATTTAAACATAATAAAAGCAATATACAGCAAACCAACAGCCAACATCAAACTTAATGGCGAGAAACATGAAGCAATCCCACTAAAATCAGGGACTCGACAAGGCTGCCCACTCTCTCCCTACCTATTCAACATAGTACTGGAAGTCCTGGCTGGAGCAATTAGACAGCAAAAGGAGATCAAGGGGATACAAATCGGAAAGGAAGAGATAAAAACATCACTCTTTGCCGATGACATGATAGTGTACTTGAGTGACCCCAAAAATTCCACCAGAGAACTCCTACAGCTGATAAACAAGTTCAGCAAAGTGGCCGGATACAAAATTAACTCAAACAAATCAGTAGCCTTCCTATACTCAAAGGACAAACATGTGGAGAAAGAAATTAGGGAAAAGGTACCCTTCACAATAGTTACAAAAACTATGAAATACCTTGGTGTGACTCTAACTAAGGAAGTGAAGGACCTGTATGACAAGAACTTCAAACCTCTAAAGAAAGAAATTGAAGAGGATCTCAGAAAATGTAAAGATCTCCCATGCTCATGGATTGGAAAAATCAACATCTTAAAAATGGCCATCCTACCAAAAGCAATCTACAGATTCAATGCAATTCCCATCAAAATTCCAACCCAGTTCTTCATGGAATTGGAAAGATCAATGTGCAATTTTATATGGAATAACAAAAGACCTAGAATAGCGAAATCCATCCTCAACAACAAAAAAACATCTGTGGGAATCACTATCCCTGACCTCAAGCTATATTACAAGGCAATTGTGCTGAAAACTGCATGGTACTGGTACAGAAATAGGCAAGTGAATCAATGGAATAGAATAGAAGATCCAGAAATGAGCCCTCATGTATATGGTCACCTGATTTTTGACAAAGGAGCAGTAAACATTCAATGGAAAAAGGACAGCCTATTCAACAAATGGTGCTGGTCCAACTGGCACTCAACATGCAAAAGAATGAAAATAGACCCGTTCTTATCTCCTTGTACAAAGCTCAAGTGTAAGTGGATTAAAGATCTCCACATTAAACCAGATACACTGGAACTATTAGATGAGAAAGTAGGGAAAACCTTAGAACACATAGGCACAGGAGAAAATTTCCTGAACAAAACACCAATGGCTCAAGCACTAAGGTCAAAGATTAACAAATGGGACTTAATGAGATTGCAAAGTTTCTGTAAGGCTAAGGACATCGTCAAGAAAACAAAATAGCAACCAACAGAATGGGAAAAGATCTTTACCAACACCACATCAGATAGAGGTCTAATATCCAAGGTGTACAAGGAACTCAAAAAGCTAGACACCAGAGAATCAAATAACCCTATTAAAAAATGGGGTACAGAGCTAAACAAATCATTTTCAGTTGAGGAACACCGAATGGCCGAAAAACATCTGAGGAAGTGCTCGACATCCTTAGCCATCAGGGAAATGCAAATCAAAACAACCCTAAGATTCCACCTCACACCAGTCAGATTGGCCAAGATCCAAAACTCAGATGACAGCAGATGCTGGCGAGGCTGCGGAGAAATAGGAACACTTCTCCACTGTTGGTGGGGTTGCAAGCTAATACAACCACTCTGGAAATCTGTCTGGCGATACCTCAGAAAATTGGATATAGTACTACCTGAAGACCCAGCTATTCCACTTCTGGGCATATACCCCAGAGACACTTTAATACACAACAAAGATATATGCACCACAATGTTCATAGCGGCTCTATTTATAATAGCCAGAAGCTGGAAGGAACCCAGATGTCCTTCAGAAGACGAATGGATACAAAAATTGTGGTACATATACACAATGGAATACTACTCAGCCACCAGAAACAATGACTTAACCAAATTCTTAAGAAAATGGCTGCATCTAGAGAAGATCATCCTGAGTGAGATAACCCAGTCACAAAAGAACAGACATAATATGCAGTCACTGATAGTGGGATGCTAACCCCAGAGGCTTGCACTCCCCCAGAAACAACTCACAGACTGTATGAAGTCCAAGAAATAAAGAAAACAAAATATATACATATATTCACAAAACAAGAAGACTTTGACTATTCCCATGTTGCGTTTTGTTTTGCATGTACTTTACGCTTATTGCAACTAGTACGTTTTCAATGCATACTGTCAAGCCCTTGAAAAAAATCAAGTACTGACTAAAAAACATATTCACATGGTTTTATGTAAAATTTATTTTAATGTCTGAAAAAACAGTACTGACAAAAATGTATAATTTTAAGCAAAAAATGTTTAAAATCTTTACATTTATCTTTGTTTTGCAAAATAAAGTCGTTTTAAAAAAAATAAGAAAAAGGACTGAGTCTCTGTTCAGTGGTAGGGTGTCTCCCTAGCTGTGCAAGACCCTGGGTTCAATCCCCTCGAGAAAAAATTAAATAGATTAAAATAAAAATATGTGTAGACAGATGAAGGAGTTGAGACACGTGATATTAAATACCATTGTCAGTATCAAGTGCACTTATATGGTAGCATCAAAACTCCAGGCTCTTTTCTTCTCACAAGGACAACATCTGTCCATTTAATGCTCCAATTTTTCAGTGAGCAAAACTCTGCTAAGAATGGTCTGGTGGAACTTTTCTAAAATATGTACGCATTTCCTTCTTCTTCTGAACTCTGGCTTAAAATGTCCCCAGAATTCGAACAATATTGAGCTGGTCTTGCCTTATTTCAGAATACCTGAAAAAATGGGGGAGGGGGATAGAGATTTTCATCTCCTCTTCCGTAAACACAGGTCGGGGTGAAGGGAAATGTGAGTGTCCGTTTAGGGATAAGGTATCTCCCAAAAGAGCCAATCAAGGCATTGACCATTGTGAATAGTCACAGAAACAGCCACGTACTGGTATAAAACAGAAGGTGCTTTATAAATAAGAGGCAACGGCCTGAGATATAGCTACAAATGTATCTTTTAGAGACAAAGGGATCCTAGAGGAGGCTGAGGCGGAGAGAGGAGCTGGGAGAATTGAACCTGAGCATCAACACAGATCACCAAGGGAGATTGGCTAACAAGGTGCAGGAGTCAAAAACCCATTAAAAGATGGTCCACCCCTCAGAGGAGGGCTCTTTAGGCTGGAATTCTTCGGTGGGGAAAAAAGAAAAAAGGCTCGGCTCTGTATTAAAAAGGGAAAGAAAAAAAAAGCTAGCTGAAGGCTAGCTGAGCTAATATGAGAAATTGCCTACCATTAGGGAGCATCCTGGTTTATAAATTTTAGGGGCAATAAAAGAAACATCGACTGGGAACATGGAGGATCACGCCCTTCGTCTCTAAAGGAGTTTTTCTTTAAAAACACTCCATTCGGAGAGCTCTCAGAGGCGCCAAGCCTTATTGATCTTATTATACCCACAAGCCCTTGCGGGGCTTCTTGGTTTGCTGGACACAGTGCAACACTCACAAGTGTTGGGGAGAATTAGATACAGCTCCAAGCCTCAGGTCCCATCATCTGCTGTTAACTCTACAGGTTGCACTGGTCACAGTACTAGGGACTGGTCCCTACTCCATATCTCACCCCTGACCTTTAAGGAACAGTTTTAAAGGAGACAGAGGCTTCATTGATTTACGATTACTCATGAAAAGTCAGAACATCATGGGCATGATTAAGCACTGGCTGTGGTCCAGTAGGGCCACCTGCACATGACCACCCCAGAGTAAGGGTGGGGACAGCAGGCAGTGCATAAATCTTTCTTTGGAAATCAATATGGAAGCACTCTATTGGGCGTGCTAAAAAGTGACAGAACCAAAGCAGAATTGAAAGTGTTTTGCTTAGAAGTGTAAGACTTTTTTTATTTAAAAAAGTAATGGATAGTAGAGTTGGTGTTTAGAAATGTGTCAAAACATGGGGCATGAAAAATGACTAAGCTGGAGAAAGCTTGAGACCAAAAAGAAACTTATTCCCTCCTTCAGTCACCCATTCATTCATTCATTCATTCACTCATTCGTTCATTCATTCATCATTTCTTAAGCCTCCATGTTTGTACCCTAAGACAGGCGAGAACCATTCTTGTGAATATCTTAAAAATCTTCATCTTTCACAAATACATACATACATACATACATACATACATACATACATATCTTGATTGTTTTGGAAACCCCTAGAGCAAGCCAGAAGGGAAAGATGCATCTCCAGCATCTTTCTTCAAGGTACACCGCATCATCAGTCCACAGACACAAAGCGATCAGCAGTCATACACTGCCACGCTTCTCACCGTTTTCTTGTCAGTCTAGATAGGGGAATGGCTCATCCAGGGCTTGGGTAGCTCCCATCTGAACTCAAAATTAGACTTTATGAGTATTAAAGAGACAACAACGCATAGACATCTCGTGTCTTGTGTTGAATGAAGTCGTTTAGATCAAACCCTGCAGTGTCCTGTATCCTTGTAAAGAATGGGCATTGATGGAAGAGTTATGAATGAGAGATGTTCTAGGACCAGCCAATGACTACAGACAGGACCTGGCTCCTGGGATGCCCCCATAGCAGTCCTGTCTGCTGATGGACAGGCAGCTATGTACCTACCCATCGTCAGGCTTTAAAGGCCAAGGGTTGGTAGAACTCGTTTGAGAAAGCTAATCTTCACTGGCTGGGGATGTTGGAGGAATAGAAAATCGATATCCTTACTGCAAGGGGGACCAAGGTAATGACCTCGTGAGGAATGAGCTCCAGGGCAGTCCCTCTTGCAACCTCTCGGTAATCCTGTTAATTCCAAACAAGTCTGATACCCAAGATTTCAATATAGGGTCCCCTGGAGGCTAGCTTGCTTCCCACGTGGGCAGTGACATGGGCTACAGGATGCCAAATGACCCTGGGTTTTGGGGGTTGTGTCTGGGGTTAGCGGTGTTTCCCAATTAGACTGGGAGTTTGCACAGTTCTGTCCCAAGCCTCCGAGCAATGCCCTGTCTTTTCCAAATATCCTTCTGATTCTGTTTTTAATAATCCTGTAGAAATCAGTCAGGCACAGTACTTTAGTCAGTAGCTAAAGACTTTATTTGACCTTGACTAGAGATGCTATTGAGTTTGCAGCCCAACAACCCTCATGTATGCTTGCCAAGAACGACCTAAAACCCACATACATCTGGCTCTTTAGATAAACAAGGGTCTCAGCCACAGAGTCCACCCACCCTTATTTGCTCTCCCAAATAAATGAGAGTTAAGACGGCCATTAGGCAAACCCCTTTGCCTGGAGCTCGGGTTATATTACATGGTTTCCCAACAATACACTGTAGACTTTGGACTTTAGGATGCCTAGGTTTTAAGTCACATACCAGATGCCATGAGCCCACTTACTCTTGGAGATTTGTTTTGTGGCCTGTGGTGCCATGATTAAAACAATGGTTATTTGGAATGGTGGCTATGAAAAGTAAACTGAAATAATCTGCTTGAAATGGCAGCCAGCAGGGGAAAAAGTAGGGGTGGGATACCCCCAGCCTCTCCCTCCTTCTGGTGTAAATTCCTGCCAAGGCTACCCATTGGCTAAACCCCACCGCACCCAGTGGGGAGAGATTGGTTACTGTCATTAATACAGACCAGCTTCATTGGGAGGCAGAGATGAGAAGACGGAGCCTGAGTGAGGAGAGACAGAAGAGGAGCAAGCAGCCAGGCCAAAGCTCCTGCAACTCATCAGAGCTGCTTCTGAGTGCAGGAGGAAGAAGTTAAGCACAGAGCTCAAAGCACTTACCTGCTGCAGAGGCTTGAGTTGGTACCCGTGTCTGTTGCATCCGCTCTGGACCAAACACAACCATATCTTCTATTAGTCGAAACTCATCTCTTAAGAACACACCTTCTGTGTAATCAGCATATCTAGAATCTCTCATCCTTGCCCTCCTATGCCTCTCTGCATAACTAAAAAAAAAAAAAAAAAAAAAAAAAAAAAACACCAGTGGCTTGCACCATGCAAGTGAGGTTAGGAGCCTGGTCATGGAACTCAAGAGCAAAGATTCCTTGATGCTGTTGCCACTGTCAGGCACAAGGGGACGATGCTGAATGTCCCTATGCAGCTCAGTTGCCACTTAGCTCAATAACATATGTTAGTGTTGACAGGAACACTCACCCCATCAAATGTCTACCGCTTGTCAGCTCTGACTATCTTGACAAGATCTCATGAATTAGGTGACATAAACAACAGCTTTGGAGCCTGCAGGTCCTAAATATGATGGGTCTAGAGAGGCTGTCTTCTGCCTGGCTCACACAAAGACACTGTGCCACTGCATCCTCACATGACCTTTTCTGTGTCTAGGGACAGCAGCTCTCTGGCCTTTCTCTCTAAGGACAATAGTACATTAGAACCCCAACTTCTGACTTCCATCCATCCAGTTAACCTCCTTAAAGTCTCTGAGGAAGTTGGCCTAGAGCATCATCAGGCAAAGTGGGGCGCTGGTCTATAGTGGCTCTTCTGTCCTTGTGTCAAGCTGCCTGACAAGGCGCAACTTGAAAGAAATTATTTGGGGTCATGGTTTGAGGGTACATCCCGTCGTGGTAGGAAAGCATAGTGACGAGCCACTTGTGGCTGTGACAGCAGAGATGTAAGGCTGTTTGCTCACATCTGAGTAGATCAGGAAGCAGGGATGAGGGGATGCTGGTGCCCTGATGGCTTTCTCATTTTTCCTCATTTGTATTCAGTCTGAGTCCCCAGCTCATGGGACAGTGTGCCATTCACACTCAGGGTCTGTCTTTCTTGGGTGATCGTCTCTGGAAACCTCCTCACAAGGCTCCCAAAGATGTATTTCCTAGGTGATTCTAGTGTCATTCCTGTTGCCAGTGAGGGTGGGCCAGTCTGATCCATGACGCCCAGCCATTTTCTCCAAAGCCTGCCATGTGACAGAGGCCAAACTCCTTGTTCTTTAGGAAACTCCTCGGGCCTTTGTGCTATGCCTTAGTCCTTAGTATCGATACATAATGAATCCCGCTCTGTGAATCACTCAACAGTTTCATGCAATCAAAACCCGCCCATCCCCAGCAACGATAGCGTGTTGTAAGGAACCCGCTTTGGTTTTTTTTTTTTAACTCTTACACTTGGGGACTGACCTGGGGTCTTATGCTGAGATCTCAGCACGTATTATATCATGAACCAAATCGCAGCCCTTGAGGACTTGCTATCAGGAGACCACTAAATTCCTGCTGGTCCTTTCCCTCGGGACAGAAAACACTTGTTTATACAACAGTTTTAGGCTTCTGTGATTCTGACATGACAAAGTAGGTCAACCTCAGAGGGAGGGGTGTGTGTAGCTGCCACATCTGGATGTGCAAGAGGCTGGTATACCACAGAGATCCATTTAAATGGCTCATCAACTTAATCACTGCCTAGCAGAGGGACCCGGAAAAAGGCAAGAGCTGTACCAGAGGAAGCAGGTTCTGGAAAATCCAGAAGTAAATGTATATAAATGTGTTTTTGATTGTTTTACCGAGTACGAAAAGCAAACCGGTCCCCCGTCCACCCCTCAGCTCTTCTGCTGCTGCTGATATGTATCCTTAACCCTAATGAGAAGCAGGGCTTGGACAGGGAGGAAGAAAAATGGGCAACACGCACCACACTCAGTGTGATGGTTCATATTGATTGCCAGCCTAGGAGGATGCAGAGTCGCCTCAGAGATGAAACTCTAGGCATCTCTATATGGCAGTTGAGTTATATATAAGGTCTATAAATTGGGCTAGGAATAACTGCCTTAAGTGTGACCCATGACCTGGAGCCCTGGATTGAATAGAAAGGAGAAATGGCAGAACAGCAGGCCTGTCTCTCTCTGCTTACTATCTCTGGACTCCGTGGAACTTGGCTCACACATGCCTTCCTCTCCAAGATGAACTGCACCCTCCAACTGTGAGCCCAAATAAACGCTCTGTCTTAGTTAGGGTTTCCATTGCTGTAAAGAGACACCATGACCACAGCAACTCTGACATCTAACTGAGGCTGGCTTATAGTTCAGAGGTTTAGTCCATTCTCATCACGGCAGGAAGCATGGCAGTGCACAGGCAGACATGGTGCTGGAGAGGTAGCTGAGATGTCTACATCTGGATCAGCAGGCAGCAGGAAGAGAAGGTAATACTAGGCCTGGCTTGAATATCTGAGACCTCAAAGCCTGCTTCCTCCAACACGCTTCCTCCAACAAGGCCACACCTACTCAAAGAAGGCCATGCCGTCCAATAGTGCCGCTCCCCGTGAGCCCACAGAGGCTATTTTCATTCAAATCACCACACTATCCCTTCCTTAGTTGCATTTGTCAAGTATCTTATCCCAGCAATGGGACAGCCACTAATTCGTGTTTAAGGAAATAACAATAATTTGAATCTAAAGCAAAAGGAAAAGGGCCTTATACTCTGATACTAAGGTAAGGTCCTGGCACTCCATTCAATTGGATCAATCTATGAACTAGGCAATACAAACTAATAGAATGGGGTTTACTGATTGGCTAGGCTAAAACAATATGCCACCTCTTAACCCTAGAGCTACCTGGCTTGACAGCAGGGTAGACATAGTCTTCCCCAAGGCATATATGATCTCTCCAATAGATATCATGTGTGTGGAGCAGTTATCCCCCTAACAGACACCCGCCAGGATCTGATACTACAGCAAAGGGTAATGCCTTCCAACAGAACACATCATGGTCAGCTATTTAATTCATAAAGGTCCCTTGCTATCAGCTGAAGCTCTTCTGTTCCATGGGCTCTTCGCTGGCTGTGTATGAGTGTTTCATTCTTTTTTAGCCATGGGTGTTTCATTCTCCTCCATGTGTATTTAACACGTTGTCCTACCTCAGCTCTTCCTTCACAGTGAAGTCTGACCCTATCTGAGAAAAACCAACTCTTGGTTGCAATAGTGAATCCTGGCTGTAGATCTGATGGGACTGGGAGAAATGCCTAAGAGGTGAGGAAAGCCCACTGGCGGGTGCCTCTGAGCTGTTACCAGATCCACTTGGATCGTGAGGGCTCTGATCTAAACTCAGTTTAACCCTCTGTTGGAGGCAAGGTGTGACTAGAGCGGTGGATGGCTGTGAACCTGTGGAAGGTGGGGCTTAGGTAGAAGGTGTGGACCATTATCATTGCAGGCAAATATTAGTTACATTTTGTTGCTCTGATAAAAATACCATGACTGAAAAGGCAACATAAAAGAAATGTTTACTTAGCTTGCAATCTACCTACCTGCATTTTCTATTTCAGAAGAAAGAAGCTATTCTCAGCACCCCTACCCCGCGCTTTTTAACTTTGCCTTCTGCGATATGTAAGCAGGACATTGAATCAGTAACTAAGTCCCTACAGATAATTTTCTTGTGTATATCTCACCTCCCTCTTTCTAAATCAGTCTCTCTCCATCAATCTCTTTTCCTTCCTCTCCCTGTCTTTCTCCGCTCCCTCTCCTCCTTCCTCTTTTTAAAACAAGAAATTGGGCTCAGGCTTTTGCACATGCTAGACAAATGTTTTACCATAATGCCCTTGTATAGCTTTGGGTCTCACATTGCCCAGGCTTGACTCAAATTCACCACATAGCCAAGGATGACCTTGAACTTCCAATCTCCTACATTTACCATCTGAGTGCTGGAATTACAGCATGAATCACTGTGCCTAGTTTTGTATAGTACTGGAGGTTAAACCTGGGGCCTCCTGTCTCTTATGGGTATGCACTGTGCCTACTGAATTACATCCCTAGCCCAAATCCCTTCTGTGCCTTGAGTGGCCTTCCCTCCCTTTCTCATCACTATTCTTGACCGTCTTCTTCTTCTACCTGGATCCTATACCACCCTCTGTAGCCATTCAGTCCTTAGTGTCACCATTTTCAGATCCCTTTCCACTCATTAACCTTTCCCAAAAATATATGCTTTCCCTCCTCATCTCCTAGTCTCGGAGAGTTTTGTGATCATGAGCTAGAGAGGTTGCTCAGTAGTTAAGAGCTCTCCCCAAGGATTCAGGTTAAGTGCCAAGCATCCACATGGCAGCTCACAACTGCTTGTAATTTCAGGAGGCCTTATACTCTTTCTCTCCTTCTGAAGATACTGTACACATTATATACATATACATATACATCATATACATATACACAGACATATATATGTATATATATCTATAGATAGATATATAATGCTGGCACACACATAGACAAATAAATAAGTAAATAAATACAAATTTTAAAAGAACTTTATGAGTATAGCCTACTTCCTCTTTGACTGCATCTTAGTTCTCTGTTCTCTCAGATTCTGTTTTTCCAGCCACGTGGACTCTAGGTCCACAGTAGGCTATGCCAAGGTTCTGACTCTGCTCACTGGACCCCTCTTCCCCACCAGATATCCTAATAAGTAACGTGACAGCTGCTGGGGGGGGAGCAATGAAATTCTAGACACCATGCATGGAAAACAGTGATTAATTATGATCGTCTGAGAAGCTACATTATGTTCTTAATAATCATTACAATCTTAAAATGATGTAGGCATTACAGGGAGCAGATGGTTTGGGGTTTTATTTAGAGCTAGTGTTCAGTTATGGGGGAAGAACTGATAGCAGCTAATGCATCTTGATGAGATCTACATGTCTTGCTTGCATGTATTAGTTTTTGCATTCGCTGTTGTTTGCATTGTGTTTGACATCACAGCCCCAATTCATAAAAATAAATCAATGGCCTGGTGCAAACTAATTGATGTGTAAAATCGGTGATTATGCCAGCCACATCAGCATAATATCCATGATGGTGATATTAATGTAAATGGGTACAACTCAAGCATAAAGTTAGATGCGGCTTGGAAAGGGAATCCTATAGAAACGGGGGAGGGGGGGATGGGAACCCAGGTACACTGCCAATCATGTTCTGAAAATTGGATTTTATCAGGTTGCCATGAAGCCAAGGAGCCCTTTGCAACATTCCAAGGGAATATTGCTGATAAGGCAACAAGCACACGAGGATGCTTTTTACACTGAGGCATGGTGGGTTTGAAAGCAGGGAAACAGAAACTCACATTCTATCTGCTGAGAGTGCATTGCTTCCTCGCATCCCAGGAGGAGTTACAAACAGCCAGAGCCTAAGCATCTTGCAGTCAGGTGCAAATTGAATAGCATGTGTGTTAGAAAGAAGTGGGATGTAGCATTGGTAAACTGTGTTTTCCGGGAACCCTTTGGTGTAGAAAAGAAAAAGTACTTGCATTTGTGTATGCTGTGTGTGCCATATCGTGTGTCTGTGTGTACATGTGTGGGATTACATATGCTTGTATATATAGAAGTTGACATTTTTGACAGGTCTCCACTTTTTATTTCTTTTTGTTTTGTTTTGTTTTGATTGAACTTGGAGCTCACTGAATGGCTAATCTAGCTTCCCAATGAAACCTAAGGAGCCCTCCGGTCTCCACCTCCCTCCATCCCACAATGCTATTGTTACAGAAACAAGCTACCACGGCTGGCTTTTTAAATGGGTGCTGGGGATTTGAACTCAGATCCTCATGCTTGCACAGTGACTACTTACTTCACTGAACTATCCAAGCCCCAATATCTGTGTATTCTTGCAAATAGTTCACATTAACAGTTGTAAGGAACCACACCTGCGTGTGCTTTTTCACAAGGGGCGTTCAGTGAGAGCTACACACGTCTGAAGGGGAAACCCTAGGTGAACTCATGGGCTGCCTCTTCTTTTGTGGTTAGCAATTTGCTCCCTGCCCTTGAGCCTGAAAAACTGGGAATGAGAAAGTGTGATCAAAGCCACGGCTATCCTGAGTCTTATCAGCAGGGTGTGCTCGGAGAAATGCCATCATTGAACTCTCAAGAACCAGTTGGTACTTGTGTTTTGAAGGTAAATCCCCCCCCCCCCCAGGCTCATGTCTTTGAACATTTTGGTCCCCACCTGGTGGCGATGTTTTGGAATGTCCTGGAGCCTTGAGAAGGTGAACTTTTGCCTAGAGGTGGTGGATCACTGGGACCAGGCTTTGACACTTTGTAGCTAGAGTGGCCCCACTTTCAGATCTTTCTTTGTCTCTGTCTCTCTCTTCCTGTCTCCATGACTCGTCTGTCTGTTTCTGTGTCTGTCTTTCTCTCCCTCTCTCTCTCCCTCTTTCTGCCTCTGTGTCTTTGACTCTCTCTGCCTCTCTCTGTGTGTCTCTCTGTCTCTATGACTCTGACTGTCTGTGTCTGTCTCTCTGTCTTTGTCTCTCTATCTCTCTGTCCCTGTCTTCATGTATCTGTCTGTTCCTGTATGTCTTTGTCTCTATGACTCTGTCTGGGTCTATATCTCTCTGTCTCTGTCTGTCTGTATCTCTGTCCCTGTCTTCATGTATCTGTCTGTCCCTGTATCTGTCTCTGTCTCTATGACTCTGTCTGTGTCTGTGTCTCTCTCTGCCTCTCTCTCCTGACTGAAGACAGGGTGTGAGCAGCTGCCTCCCACTTCCCCTCGGTGAAGAAGTGTACCCTCTGAATCCGTGAGCTGAAATAAACCCTTCCTCCTTTAAACTAGTTCTTCCCGGGGATATTTTTTTTTGTCTTAAAGCACTAAGAGGCGCTAGCACAGCAGGTGAAACCCATCCCAAGCGCCCTTCACCAGTGGGGCATTCCAAACACACAGCGCTCATATGTACAGACTCTGGGTGTCATCTCTAGGGAGTTAGGAAGTTCTGCTTGAAAGAAAGGAAGGAAGGAACTTAGGGAAGGGAAAGAGGAGAAGAGAGAGAAAGGGGAGAGGGAGGAAAGGAGAGAGAAAGAACAAGAAGATGAGAAAAAAAAATGGCTTATTGTATCTACCATCTGTTCTCGAGCCAGATATAGACACCATGGAAAATATCACAACAGTATGATCCTGGGGGAGAAAAAGAGCCATTAGAATTAAGTTCTAAACTGTTATGTTTTATTTATAAATGCACAAACTTCTAGCCAATCACCGAACACTTATTAAAGGATGTGAGGCGGCTGAATGTCAAGGCAACAGGACCCCAGAGGAGAGCACGTCTTCCCTACAATCCTGTACATCATATTAACATGCCGGGTGCGCAGGAGTCAATATTTGTGGACATAATGAATAAGTCAGTGTCATCGCACACAGCTCCCTAATGTAAATTGCGAGCTCTGGGAAGCTCTTGTGCAGCTTCGCAGTCCCTGAAAGTAGGAGTGGAGCTGCCCTCCTCAACTGTGAGTGGCATGAACTACCCTGGGGCACTGCCCTGCCACACATGGTCCTTGTCTCTTTTCCTCCTCTCCCTGGGTCCATGGGATACCTCCCATCTTGAGTGGCCCACCGCCAACCTAGCAAGCCATCCTCTGCCAAAGACGAGGTCAGAAAATGGTGAGGGTCGGACTCTGAAACAAGTGAGAGTTGGGCATTGTCCCGATGCCGTCTTCAGCATTAGACAGGGAGGAACCCTGTTCGTTGTCCTGACTGTCAAACAGTTTCCTTTCCTCCAAACCGATATGCACTGCTTACGGGACCGGGAACTGTAAAGTCCTTCGGTTTAACACGTTTCACAGATTTGTGTTCAATTGGCCAGATTTAAGTGTTGACTACAAACTTAATCATAATTTTCTAGACCTAAAATTCAAAGCACATGCCTCATCTGTCTTTATAAAGACTTTCAACACTTTAAGGAGCAGGCAAAACACACAGCAAACAAGGAGCTTTAAGCCAGCTTGTGAACTCCACAGGGTAACACGAACACTGCTCTTCTGTTATGAGTGTCTAAATCATCTTTTGTCTCTTCTGGGAGGTGTGACGTTGTCCCCTAAACCAGAGGGGCAGAGTTACCATCTTGAAGTTGGAAACACTCACTAAGCCAATGGGGATTGTAGAGAGAACAGTGGCAGAAAATTTGGGTGCGGTTCCCAAGGATCCCACACACGTCTACAAGTGGTTGCACAAGGATTTGTTGTAGGATTATGTGATAGATGATTCTGTCAATTTAAGCATTGAGAAATAGAACTCAGGGTGTGCCTATGGGATGGGGGATTGTCTTGATTATAGTGATTTTGATGAGACCTGCCCACTCTGGGCAGCACCATTCTCTGGATGGGATCTTAGACTCCCTAGAAACAGGGAGTGAAACTGCAGTGTGCATTCATCCCTCTCTTCCTGATTACAGATGTGATGTGACCAGCTGCTTCCAGTTTCTGTTGCCTTGACTTCCATGTCAGAATGGTTTATACCCTTTGTAATGGCCAGTTCTGTGTCAACTTGACACAAGCTGGAGTTTTCACAGAGAAAGGAGCCTCCGTTGAGGAAATGCCTCCATGAGATCCAGCTGTAAGGCATTTTCTCAATTAGTGATCAAGGGGGAAGGACCCAGCCCATTGTGGGTGGTGCCATCCCTGGGCTGGTAGACCTGGGTTCTATAAGAAAGCAGGCTGAGCAAGCCATGGGAAGCAGGCCAGTAAGTAACACCCCTCCATGGCCTCTGCATCAGCTCCTGCTTCCTGACCTGCTTGAGTTCCAGTCCTGACTTCCTTTAGTGATGAACAGCAATGTGCAAGTGTAAGCTGAATAAACCCTTTCCTCCCCAACTTGCTTCTTGGTCATGATGTTTTGTGCAGGAACTTGAACTGTGAGCTAGGCAGACAAAAAAAAGCCAACAAATAACCCTTCTTAATTTTATTTTATTAGGGTGTCCTATCACAGTATCAGGAAAAGAAAGCAAGACAGTTATCTGAACACTATACAAGAATGTAGAGTTCATTGCTTATGGCAAATCCTAATAACCTTGTTTTTTTCCATCAAAATGAAATACTTGTTTTGAAAGTTCTTACATGCAGGCCGACATAAACCTAATTTTTAGTCACTGGTTCTGGATAATGCTTGCTCTAATTTTAGCCCAAAATCTTGCCAACTTGCCAGTCTGGGGAGATGGCTCTGTTGGAAAAGTGTTTGTCTTGTAATCAACAAGAAGCTGAGTCCAATCCCCAGAGTGAATCCCTATGTGGAAATGCAAAGGCTGGTAGTATACACTTGTGATGCCAGCACTGGGGAGGCTGAGGCAGGAGGATCCCCCTGGCCAGCTAGTCTAGCTTAACTAGTGACCTCTGGACAGATGAGAAACTCTGTCTCAAAGATAAGGTGGATCCATCAAGATGGCTCAGCAGGTACAAACACTTGTCACCAAGCCTACGGACCTGAGTTTGGTCCCCTGGATCTCACACATAGTAGATTCCTGCCGGTTGCCCTCTGACCTTCACACATGCATTGTGGCATTATTAATGCCACAAATTCACAACCTAAATTAATAATAAGTTAGCCAGATACAAAAAAGATGGCATTTGGGAGAAGACATCTGAGGTCATCATCTGTCTCTCACATGTATGCACACCTTCATACGTATGTGCACTGGCACACACATGAACACACACATGTACATTCACACACACACACACACACACACACAGAGAGAGAGAGAGAGAGAGAGAGAGAGAGAGAGAGACATCGACTTGGATTTCGGTGTTCTCACTTCCTTCCCCATGGCTGCTCCCTGCTCCTGCTGTTTTCATTTGCAAACCAGGAAAGAGTCTTGTCATCTAGTTAAAAATCATGCCCCCAAATGCTAGACCTAAGCATGACATAAAAAATAAAAATTTAAATTAAAATTTTAAACGAAGAAGCCATCTGATTTCTCTGGCCAGATGAACAAATGGTGGAAGGTATGCCTGCAGATGGTATCTTCAGCTACCCATATATTGACTTGGAGTTTGAGGGAGACCTCAGAAGTAAGGATCCAGATTGTCTGTGGCTGCAACAGGTTCCCTGACAGCGAGGCCAGTGGTTGCTTTTCTACTTCTGTACATTGGAGACAAAGATCTTTAAAGTCATCCAGATGGTGTGTGGTCCTAAAACTAAAAGAAAAGGCAAAAATCCAGGGCTAAAGGGATGGCTCTGTGGTTAAGAGAACTTACTGCTCTTACAGAAGAATCCCTGAGTTTGAACTTCACCACCCATGTGACACTTCACAACCATCCGTAACTCAAGTTTCAAAGGATACAGTGCCCTCCTCTGGCTTATGAAGGTACTGTAAGCATGCGATAATACAAAATGTAGGCAAAACACCTTTGTATACATATATACAGTGTGTGTGTGTGTGTGTGTGTGTGTGTTCTTTAAAGTAAAGCAGGGAAGGAGCCCGAATGTATATAATGCTCATAATGGATGAGACAGACCCAGTGCAATCAGGCAAAAGGACACTTCTTCACCCAAAGCAAAGAGCTGTGGGGACCCGCAGTGTTGGAAACGGTCCCTAAGGCTCGAGCCAGGCAAAGTCATGAAGGAGTCTGTGGTGGGGTTCTATCCCTGCAGGCAATTTCTGTGAGTTTTCTTTTAATAGTGAAGTCTTGTGGGAGAAGCATTGTCCACCCATGCAGGGTACCTCTGTTCAAACTCTTTTTGTTTTTTAACTCTTACTTTAAAATTAATCTTCTGACTCAAGGTTTCTATAAAGCTTTTTCATATATCCTTCATTTTGGTGACCCACCCTTCCCCCTCCCTTCTCTCATTCCCAGCTCTGATCCTGCTTAATCTTTGAACCCTGTGTGCCCGCCTCCTCTTCCATATTGCATGAGTTCTACTAGCCCTCTAATTAAATTTTTAATCAGGTTGTGTTCTTGTAATTTCCATATGGCTTTTTCATGCACCCTTCCTTTAAGCTAGCCCTCCTTCCTCCTCATTTCACCCCCTGCTCCTGCAACATGTTATTTTAATGTGAGAGAATTTGCAAAGGGAAAGAGCACATATCTTGGTTCTTCCTTGAATATAGGAAGAACAACAGGATATTTTGACATATATGTATCACGTGTGTATATATTTCAAAGTGATTACTACTATCAAGCAAAACTCAGATCCACCATTACCAAAAGCTTCCATGTGTTTGTGTGTGTGTATCTGTGTGTTTGTGCGTATGTCTCTGTGTATGTCTGTCTATGTGTATCTGTAGCATGTGCACCTGTGGTGTGTGTCTGTCTGTCTGTGGTATGTATATCTCTTTGGTGTGTATGGTGTAGGTGTCTTGTCTTTGATATGTGCGTGTGTGTGTGTGTGTGTGTGTGTGTGTGTGTGGTATGTGTGTGTTGTGTCTGTGTCTATGATATGTGTGGTGTCTGTGTGTGTATATGTTTCTATATGTCTATGTATTTGTGTGTGTGGTGTGTGTGTGTGTTTTTATGGTGTGTGTGTCTATTTGTGTCTGTGGTGCATTTGTCTGTGCCTATGATATGTGTGTGTGGTGTGTGTGTGTGTGTCTGTTGTGCATGTGTGAGTGTTTGTGTGTGTGTGTGTGTGTTGTATATATGTGGTGTGTACATGTCTGTGTGTGTGTCAGTGTCTGTGTGTGTACAAAAACTAAAATCTTCCAGGAAACACTTTTGGTACAAAAGGCAATTGATTGTTGTGGTGATCATGGCTATAAGACTGTGCAGTAACCAAAATTAACCAAACTGTACTCTTAAAGTCAAGTCTTACCACATGCAAATAATAACCCATTAACAAGAAAGAGGAAAGTTCAAGGCTGCTATGATTTATTAAAGATGCTGAAATAGAGGCCAGGAGATGGCTCGGTGGGTCAAGCACATGGATAAGGACCCAAGTTCATATCCCCAACATTGGATGGAAATTGGGCTGGTGTGTCAGCCACCTTTGACATTAGCACCAAACAAAGAGGCAGAGCTGGCATTGTCAGAGCAGACTTGTGTGTCAGGACAGGGGGCTCAGGATCCAGCAAGGGACCCAGCATCAGAAAGATGGAGAGTCATCAAGAAAGACACCAAGTGTCAACCTCCGGTCACTCATGTGCACCCACCTGGGTCCACAAAGATACATGCCCACCACACGTACATACACATGGAAAAAAAAAAGGAAGCTGATATATATGTGCCAATTGTGGTTAATAGTAACACATGTCTCAAAATTACAACATTAGATTTTAAACGTTCCCACCCCATACGAGAAACAAGGGTGCAAAGTAATAGAGATGTTAATTATCTTGATTTAATCTTTCCATAATGCATACACATATCAAAACATTACATCAGACCCTATAACTATGTGCAATTACCACAGACTCCAGAAGCGCTAACAGAACAGATTTCAAATGTTTTAACAGAAAAAAAAAAAAAAAAAGATAAGTGTGTTTAATAACGTAGTCACAAACCTGTGATTTAACCACAGCACACAGTCAGGACACATGGGAACCTCACACTGTACCCTAAAATTGAATGTCACTTACAAGTTTCATTTGTCAGATGAAAAGAAAAATGTTTTAAGTAAACATAAGACATGTATAAAGGCCACAGAGGCCAAAGGTAAGGTTTGTTTCTACTGCTGTGTAGGGTGAGCTAGGTTCAGTTCATCCTGCCTAAACCCACACATTCTCTCACATGTACATACTCACAGTCACACAGTATGTATGCACACACACACTCTTTCTTTGAATGCACCAATTTTGCACGTATGTGTGCATGTAGGGTGCATGTGGTGTGTGTGTATATGTATGTGTGTGTGGTGTATGTGTGCATGTGTGTAGGTGGGGGGTAGTATTCGTGTGTGGTATATGTGTGTTTGTGGGAAGGTGCATGTGGAGTGTATGTTTATGTGTGTGTGGTGTGTGTAGTATGTGTGCATGTGGGGTGTGTGTATGTGTGGCGTGTGTGTGCTTTTGGGGGTACATGTGCATTTGTGCGAGTGGGTATATATGTGGTAGTGTGCAGGTAGGATGTATGTGTGATAGGTAGGTGTGAAGATGTGGGCACACATGTGCCTTGTCTTACACACAGAGGTCAGGAAACAACCTTGGGTGTCAGCCCTTGACCTTGACCTTGCCTGAGAGAGGTTCTCTTTGTCATTTACTGGTGCATACTCCTCGATACCTGAACCACGAGTGTCCATGCATTCTCTCACGTCTGTCGCTCAGCTCACTTATGGCAGCAAGCATGTTGCCATGCCCGGCTTTCCAAATCTGAGGATTTGAACTAACACTTTCACAGCAAGCACTTTACCTGCTGAGCCATCTCTCTCATCTCTAAACGTGGGCACCTTCTATCAGAAAGAGAAAGAACACACGCAGCAGGCAGACAGACCTCTTCCTATAGGCTTGAGAGTTAGATGCCCCACCCCCTGTCTATCTGGATATGGGAATCCTAAGTCCCCACTCCCTGAGGACCACAGGTTGGTACTGCAAAACCTATTTTAAAGTTGTAGATGGGAAACTGGGAAGGACGTTCATGCTGAGCACAGTCTGGAGGTCCTCAAGTCAAGGTTGCAATCTGGATTTGTCATCCTTCGGCAGTATTGGGAGAGATTGTTGGTGTGGGGCGAAATTAGAGATGCCGTGTGGTGGGCTCCTGTCTTCATATTTCATGGCCCCCCTGTCTCTGCTTTGGTGATCAATGGTAGTGTGAGGGGATCCCATTTCTCAGCTTGTTTTTTTGTTGTTGGCTTTGATTACCAGTTCAAAGATCAAAAGCAGCCCTGGCCTGCTTTCTTGTAACCTGCTCTTTCTCCGATATTTCCCCAAATAAATAAATATCATGAGATTAGCTTTTTTTCTCTAAGTCAAAGGTTACAAATTACAGGTCTTTCAGTCATATCTGACCTGTGTGTGATGCATTTGGATGCAAAGGCTTTGAGTAGTAACCAGTATTTAGAAATTAGAGACCGTTACATTAAAATTCATGTTGAAATCGGGTATGTAGCTTCTCTTTGGAAATTGACTGTCTGGCAGGGCTGATTCCTTTACTGAGAGGTCCCAGCCAGGTCACTCATCAATGCTCTTCTGCAGCCAAGGAGGGTCTGTTCCAGTTCATCTGGCTCACACTAATTCATTTGTTTTGTCTTTCACCCACTATTGGCATTATAGCAGTGACCTCTCAAAACTAAAGTTAAATGTTGGGGAAACTTCAGAAATAAAGCTTCATCTTAAGCAGAAAGGAGGTTTTTCCTCTATTTGGGACTCATTCTGACCTCACATGAGGTGGAGAAATGGCTCCAGGAGGTGGAGAATGCCTGCTGGACCCACATAAGGACCTGAGTTCAAATCCCCAGCAACGATGTAAAAGCTGGGCATGGGTGTGAATGCCTGTAACCCTATCAATGGATTCTGAACATGGGCCAGTCAGGAGCTCTTGCTGGACAACCAGCCTACCCCAGATGGTTCAAGAAGAGACCCAATTTCAAGTGTAGAGGAATTTACCTAGTATCCTCATCTGCCCTCTGCACGTATACACCCACACATGGGTACACTCTCACATACACACAAGAAAAGACTAATTTTTCAAAAAAAGATTTCACATGGTTGCAAAAATCTGTACAGTTGTAATATCTGACAATAGCAACATGCACATAAATAGAACATGCCTATATCTTAAACAAGATGAATGAGTCAAGAAGGGACAGAAAGGTAAAATATTCTCAGGAATCATAAGCTGATTTCCCACTGCATCATAATGGGTCCTACCACCTTTAAGGGGATGTGCAAATAGGGTGTCATGATTGTAGTGAGCATCATATTCAAAGAAGATGAACAACTGTGTGATCTGTAGTTAGTAAAACTAGGTCCGGTTTTAAATGAAGTTACCAGTGGAGTAAAGGTCAGTAGTAGTGGTACCTCATATGTAAAAGATCATGGTGATGGTGATGGTGGTGATTGATGATGATGGTTAAGATGATGGCCATGAGGATGATGATGGTCATGATGGTAGTAATGTTGATAATGATGGTGAGGATTGATAATGATAGTGAGGATAGAGACAATGAGGATGGTCATGATGATGCTCATGATGATGGTCATGAGGATGATGGTCACTATGGTAGTAATGCTGATGGTGATGATTGAGGATAATGGGGATGATGATGATGATGCTCATGATGACAGTCATGATGATAGGGATGATGATGGTCATGATGATGGTCATGAGGATGATAATGGTCATGATGATGGTCATGAGGACGATAATGGTCATGATGGTAGTAATGATGGTGATGATTGAGGATAATGGGGATGATGATGCTCATGATGATGGTCATGATGGTCATGGTGGTAGTAATGATGATGGTTATAATCCTGGTGATAATGGTTGTGATGATGATGATGGCCATGATGGTGATGATTATGGTTATAAAGATGGCGATGATGTTAGAGATGACAATAATGATAAAGATAGTGATGATGCTGATTATGATAATGGTTGATTGCTGTTAAAGAAAAACTATTGACCTTTAGAGTGGCTTCAGAAAACTTCCTTTTTCTTATTATGTCAAATGATTGCAGTGACTTTTCCTTCCTTTAATGGCTTTTAAATTATTTATTATGAATTAAACATGACAATGAGTGGTAGAATAAAACTTTGAACTCAACGCCTTTGTCAACAGAAGATAATTGCTTAGTACTGACGTGTCTCTGAAGACTTGGGATCAACAATTGAGGATGACTACATTTTAAAATCACTCAGAAGAAGCCTAGCTCAACGTTTGGTGTTTGTGTGTATGTGTGTGTGTGTGTGTGTGTGTGTGTGTGTGTGTTTATTGCACACACTGGCATATGTGCTCTGAAAATTTCAGCATAGCATTAAAAAATATTTTCTTTTAATTTTAGATTTAATTTAATGCTTCTAAGAGCTGAGGGGTATAGTTTGGTAGAAATTTAATTATTAGAATGAGTTTCCAGGGCCTAATGGCTTTCACTGAAATTCTGAAGCCAGAGAGAGCAGACCGGCCTTGAAGCAAGAGGCTGGCCTTTCTGGGTGTTTGGCAATTTGATTTTTTTTTTTTTTTTGAGATTTCTTTTTCATGTGTTACTTAACATATCTTTGTGTAGCTCAGGCTATTGTTGCCCAACTAAATCAAAATCTCTGCACGAGGGCCAGAAAGATGGTTCCCTGGGTAAAGTCACTTGCTGTTAAGCCTGACAAATTGAGTTCAGTTCCTGGGACCCACCCAGTGGGAAGGAGAAAACTGACTCCAGCAGGTTGTCCTCTGGCCTTCATATGCCTGCTGCAGCACCCTCACACACAAAAGAAATAAAATATAAGACAAAAACAAGTCTCTGAATAGGTGCTGGCAGTTGAAGACTCCCTGTGTGGTTTTGCTGGGCAGAGAGCCACGTGTTATGAACTCAGCTATAACACAATCTTTTTAGCTAGATTGTGGACTGGCTGTATGCTCTGTGTAACATGTGAGTACCTAGAAATGAACTATGTTCATTTCTAGACTATACAGTCTGTTTACTGATAATATTTACCTAGGGCTGCTTCTCATGGGTGTGACATCCTCAGAAAACACCCTAGCCCTCACAAGACAGAGCAACTTCTCTCTTCCATATGTGTTTCTTCCATAGATTTTCATCTCCCTTCCTAGGATATGAGTTTCTTCTAGCTCATATGTCTCATGTATATAAAAGGGTCTAGAAGGTACTTGTGCCCAGTAGCTTCCCCAGGAAGCACTCTGAGCTTAAAGGTCAGCATGCAGGACTGCCATCAGGAACAACACTTGAGACCCGCAAGCATCTTCTCAGAGATCTCCTCAGTTAGTTGATGGCACTGACCCTCAACAATCCTATTCTGATTGCCCACTAGGTACAGGCTCCCTGATGGAAAAGCACCCTGGAAGTGTAGTGATCTTCTGGTAAAGTTGCTCCAAAGGGCTTTCACTGCAAGAGGGGATATCTCCAAGCATCCTTCTCTGCAGCTAAGACATGACATCTTCCCCCTTGGAGACAGAGAAATGAGGGCATAACATAATGGCTGATACAGCACACAGTTAGAAGTCAGACAGTGGGTATGAACAATGCCTACCTCCTCCTTACAAGGTACAACCCACAAATCAAAGTATGATTCCACCAAGTTCACCCTGGAGAACCAATGAGTTTATTAGACTCAGTTCCAGAATATGAGTGAGGGGCTACAAGCAGAAACATGGGGGACCCCCCAAAGCAACTGTCTCTACCCAGCAAAGACAATGGCTTCCCTATAGATGAAGCTCTTTCCCTAATCTTTTTTATCCTATGTATTCTAGCCCCTTCCCTAGACAGAAGCCACATGTAATTAGAGCTGAGTTGCATACAGATGTCTGGGCATCCAGGGGGCTGGATACTCAAGTAAGAGTCCAGTGACATTCCTCAGCCTTCCACTTATGAGGGGTATCAACAGTCTGCGGGTCTCATTATGATGGGCTCAGGCCCATAGGCACAGTTGAGCTCCAGAATGTGATTACAGTTTTCTTCAGAGGATAGACGCTGACAACCTGTCTCTTGATTTTCTCCCCCAAAGAAATAGAGTTTTGACTTTGCAGCTTTTAAGTTGATCCTTTGGTTTGGAAAGGGACAGCAAGGGACAGCTTGGGGACTGAGGAGTACTAAAGGAGACAGGAAGGAAAAGCAAATGTGACAGTAACATTCCACCCGGCTGAGAGCTCCCTAGGGATGCATCCAGAATGCACCTTAGAATTTCCTGGAAACACACTTGGGGTAAATCAGCCCAACAGTGCCTGTCCCTGCTGTGCATAGGCCTCTCAGGGATGTTATCCCTCCCCCCTCCCTCTCTCTTCCAGTGCATATACATTCATATGGATGAGAAGGAAACAGCCAACTGTCATAATTCATCCAGGACTGACCTGAATGTAACACTTAAAGTTACACCTCCTGGAAAAACCTACAGGGCCAAGCTACCCAGGACACTAGGCATGGTCCAAGCACTATCCTTCAAATGCCCAGGTGACTGCTGCATTGAAGCCATGGGGCAATGAAGGGTCCAGATCCTTCATCTGCCTGTGGCTGGCACTATTGATGGCAACTATAGTTGGGAAGTAAATGGGGAAAGTGACTGAGAGACATACTAGTCCATGTGGTCATCTTGGTCAGCCAGCCATACTCAGGGGACACTCAAGAGCCCCATCTGGTAATACACCCACCATAACTTTACCCAATTCATTCTTCTGTTCATAGCTCTGAAATACCTTTGTACAGTCTGCTCCTTCCATCCCATCAGAGGCATGGGAAGACCTGGAGAGACATCTTTTAAAATCATCAACATTTATCCAATCCTAGAGGGTGGTATGGTCCTATGACCTCCCCATGGCAGATTTTTCTCATTCATTCATCTGGTTTGCTGTTTTTCGTAAATAGTGTGGTTGGAAATTTGGCTCTTGGGACATGTCAAGGACCTGCAGGAAGCTCCATTATTAAGTCTCAAATGGTACAATAAAATCAGCATTGTGCATGCCGGGCTTGCTCTTATTAGGAGGCAAGAAGTCTGGCACAAAGAAAAGTGAAAGCTTGGTGGGCACAGCATCCTCCAGAATGTGCTAGATCTCCTAAAGACAGCAAAGTGGGTTAGCAAGGGGCTCTCGGGTGTGGATGATGGAGATCCTAAAAATTGAAGAAATACTTTCTCTGGTGTCTGTGTCACAAAGGCCCAGAGCAGACGAACTTGTTCATTCCACAATTCCCTCTCTCTCTCAGAATTCAGGTGATGGTCAGGTTCACTGTTCTTTTGTCTTTCTCTAATGGTTTGTGCAGAAGTGAGCAGGTCCTGGAGGCTGCATATGTTTTGTTTATGTGGTCCTCAGTCATGGGTGGCCATGTGCCCAGTGTTTTTGGAGATGCTGCATCCTCCTCCTAGTTCTAAGTGTCTTATCATCCCTGTGATTGGTCTGTTAGCTCTAATAGCATTGTAACTGCCTGATGCTAACCACCAGCAGACAGGCTCTTTGTGAATGCAAAAAGTTTGTTGTATCCAGCGGGACAGAGCCATTCCTTGCTGGTTCATTCTATCAGAACCTTCAAAAGAAGGTCCCTGTTCTAGCCCTGGGTAGTTAGTACTTACCACTAATCCTTACTAAGTGCACAATCACGATGACGTCATTGTCCCACACTGCTATCCTAGTTCCACAATGGTTTTATTCTCCAACTAACAAATGCTTCAGCTGGGGATGGGATGCTGCAGCCTTGAGTGGCCTCCCATGCAAGGTATGTTATCTGTCCTAATTAATTAAGTGGAAGCAGATAAAGTCCCAAATAGCTTCTCCCCCAAGGCTGCCATACCCGTGGCTCCTTCTGTGCCGTCAGCTCTGGGAAGTAGGGAGAAGTTCAAGGGAGTAAGACATGCCAACATCATTGCTCCAGAAAAAGAAATGGAGACAAGAGAAAGCCAGTGGTAACCCCAATGGTGTGCAGCCACTGAGACATCTTAATTGGCCAAAGATGCTACCTTGCTAAAAAAGCCTTAGGCAAGATTTGAACATGATGATGTAGCCATAAAAGTAAAAAGTGTGGGTATTATTGTTAAGAGATTTAACTGCCTTCTATTTTACCTGTGATAATTTTAAAGATGTACCTCAGGGGCCAGGATGTGCCTCAGTTGACAAAGTGGCTACCTAGCACACATGAAGCCCTGGGTGTGACCCCCCCACACCATGTAAACCAGGTGTAGTGGTGCAGGCCAATAGTAAAGTGGAGGTAGGAAGATCAAATATTCAAGTCATCTTTGACATTGCCAGTTCAATGCCAGCCTGAGCTACATGAGATTGACAAACAAACAGACGTCTTCAGCGACCTTAACTTGGGCACACTGAGCTGGGACTCCGGAACATTTCCCAACAGAGCTCCTGCCTTACTAGGTAAAGTGCAGGGTTGCCCTTTGTACTCCTGTCTCCAGAGAAACTTCCCAGGCAGACAGCGGCTGCCTTCCACTGTGGCACCGTGGCTTGTCTATGTTCAAACCCAATGACCAGTGTTCATGCCTGTGGTACCAGCACTCAGGATGCTGAGGCAGATGGAGGCCCAAGTTCAGGCCGACCTGGGCTACATGATGAGTCCCAAGCCAAAAATCACTTCAGGTCTATGAAGGCCATTACTGTCTCTGTTAAATGAGACAAACGCCATAAAACTCATGCAGACAACCACAACAAACGTTTTTTGTTTTATTTTGTTTTGGTTTTTTTTGCATTTTCCAAAATACACTATGTTGGAAATATTTTCAAAGATTTGTTTACTTATATTTTATGTGCATGCATGTTCCACCTGTATGTATGTCTGTGCATCATGCATGTGCCTTGCCCATGGAGGCCAGGGTGTCAGATCTCCTGGAACTGGAGTTGCAAGCAACTATAAGCTGCTGTGCGAACGAGTTTACCTGCTGAGCCATCTCTCCAACTTCCGAGAAGTCTTAGCTACAAATAAGAAAACACGAGCTTGGCTGGTTTATGAGGACGCAGAGTTATTCGGCTTATTAAAAAGGGCAATGGAGAGTAGAGAGGTTCAAGGAGGTAAGAATACCAACATCATTACACCAGAAAAAGAGACAGAGACAAAAGGAGGTCGGTGGTAACCCCAGTGTCGTGCAGCCACGGAGACATCTTGGTTGGCAGAAGATGCCACTGAGCTAAAGGCCACGGACAAGACATGAATATGAGAATGTAGCCATAAATGTAAAAAGTGTGGATAGTAGTAGTTAGGGGATTTAGCTTTCTGCAGTTTTATTTGATGTCTCAGTGGCTGCACAACATTGGGGTTACCACCGCCTTCCTTCTACCTTCGTTTCATTTTATGGCGTCATAATGTTGGCACCTCTACCCACTCCCCAGAGCTGACTGGCCAGAAAGAGCCATGAGTGAGACCCTGGTTAATACAGAGGCAGGAGCCAGTGTGTCAGGGATGGAACAAATGTCATGGTCCCCTCCAACCCATCACCTATGCCAAGCCATCGGTGCTTCTCTAGAGCCAGCAAGGGTTAAGGCTACTCTAGGGATCTCTACCATACCTGTGAGTCATACTGGAAGGTAACACCGACCCGGCCAGTGAGTTCCATCTGGGATGCACATGTAGATTGTGTTTATTCTCCTTCCTGTGGGAAGGCTGGCTGGCTTAGCACTGGCAGAGAATCCTCTCTCTTGAAGCAACTGGGGAAGCCAGGCTTTTGTGAAGAGACTGAGAGAAAGGGAACTTCCAGAATCAGCTTCCGCTTACCTTAGAAGATGAGACTGAGCTTGAGTTTTCCAAAGCAATGGGTGGTCTCGCATTGTATGAAGCTCTTTCGTTTAGAAACCCTCTGTGTGGACAGCAAGGTTAATGGGTTGGCCACCTGGGCTTGGGACCCAGCCTCCCACGGCACACAGTTCATACAAGTGGTCTAGCACAGACAGACTCCAAAGCCTGGTGGAGAAGGCTAACGTAGCTGGTATTTGGCTTTCTTTAGGTGCCATAACAAGTTGCCACAGACTGAGTCATCTTCTCAAACCAACATTCATTATCTTGACACGATGATGAATGGAAATTGATGGCCAG
Source organism: Micromys minutus (assembly GCF_963924665.1). Taxonomy (NCBI): domain Eukaryota; kingdom Metazoa; phylum Chordata; class Mammalia; order Rodentia; family Muridae; genus Micromys; species Micromys minutus. Next base: position 21,191,075 of record NC_137964.1, read on the forward strand.
GTATCCACAGCACTCAATAGGTGGTGCCTTCCTGCCTCTTCTGGTCCCTGGGGCTACAGATGCTTCATGACTTGAAACCTATGTCCCTTCTTCCCTGTGGGTCCTTCCAGAAGGTTTATACACATATGAAAATAGTCTTCTTTTCCCTCCACCACAGGAATTCTGCACAGAAGCCCCTAGGAAAACTTTTGAGAACACAGTATCCCATTACAGTATCCCAGGGAGTTCTTGGGCAGCTGAGGGTAGAAGCAACCTAGGAACCAACAGGAAAGGCACTGTGCTGGCCAGCCTGGCTGTCACTGGTGTGCTCTGCTGCCATCTTTGGTTGTGACAGGCACTTTCTGATGACCAGTTTTACTATTACCAGTGATGTTTAGCACAGTGGCTCTCAACCTTCCAAATGCCGTAACCCTTTAATACAGTTCCTCATATTGTAGTGCCCCCCCAACCATAAAATTATCTCCTTACTACTTCATAGACGTAACTTTGCTATTGTAAATTATAACGTAAATATCTGATATGTAGGATATCTGATATGCAAATACCCCCAAATGGGATCATAGCCAACAGGTGGATAACCACTGTTCTATTGGGTAGCTTGGCCTTTACTGGAAAATGTGCTGCTCAAGTTTTTTATCTGGGGGAGCCATGAACAACATCTTCCCTTCTCCTAAGATGTCAATGGCAAATTGGGAGGTGAATCCACCAGGATTCATTCTGGGGAATCAAAGATTTTTATCAAGCTTCCTCCCAGGGCATGAGGTAGCAATGTAGCAGTCACCGGGGAAGGTCTATACCCAGCAGGGATGATGGCTGGTCCATGGCTGTAGGACATCTCTCTAAGCATCCCTCCTTACCTATGTCCTGCATCCCAGCAGTTCTCAACGTGAGGGTCAAACAACCCCTTCACAGGGGTCACCTAAGACATCAGAAAACACAGATATTTACATTATGATTCATAACAGTAGCAAAACTGCAGTTGTGAGGTAGCAACAAAATAATTTCATGGTTTGGGGGTCACCATAACATGAGGAACTGTATTAAAGGGTCTCAGCATTGGCCAGGTTAAGAACCACTGCTCTAGCCCCTCCTTGAGACCCTGAGGCCATACGTAATTAGGGTAGAATTAGCTACAACCGGTAGGGAAGGGCAGCTGGATACTCAGGGGAAGGAAGGTCAGAGGGTCCTTCCTTCTGTAAGAAAACATCAACAATCAACAAGCCCAGCTGTGATGGTCTTTGGTGAGCAGGCTCAGCTGGACTCCCGAAGATGAAGGTGGTGGCTATTTATACTGGTCCTATAAAGGAGAACGAGTTAGCCCCTGCCTGGGAATCACATGCCAACCTTCTCCATTCCAGATATATCTGCATGGTCTTCCACAATAGGAATAGAACACCTGCTTGATCCCATTCATGACTGTTTAGTCATGAAGCCCAATGCGGTGCACACTGGCCAGCTCCCATCGACTCAGAGGCATAGCCACAGGCCCACACTGTGCATGCTCTTCAGCTCCATTGCCCACAAGAGGTTATTGAAACCTTCTTGACTATAGGTTCATCCCTGCTCTGCCCTCACTTTTCCCTGCCACCACACTGGACTGTATCCCTTCTCAAACTCTTAACCATGTTAAATTCCTCACTTAAATCATTCCTTGGCAGGTATTTAGGCACATCTATAAAGATAACTGCCATATATATCACATATAAACATATTAGACAATATTTATTTGTATTTTTTTAAAGACTTGTTTTATTTTATGTGTGTGGGTGTTTTGCCCGCATGGCTGTCTGTGCACCACATGCATGCAATGCCCACTGATGCCACAAGAGGGCATCAGATCCCTGAAACTGGAGTTGCAGGTGGCAGCCGCCCCTGTAGGTGCCAGGAATCAAACTCGGGACCTGTGCAAGAACAGCAAGTGATCTTAAGTACTGATCCATCTCTCCAGGCCTGTTATTTCTATAATTTAAAAGAAAATTAAGACCTACAATGTATCTGTAGTTAGGTTTTTGTTTTGTTTTGTTTTTTTGTTTTAATTAGATTTTTACTCTTTTTAAGGGGAGTCACATATGCCACAGCTTGTATGAAGGTCAGAAGGTGACTTGTTGAAATCATTCTCTTTTTCAAGTATGTGGGTCCTGCGGATGGAACTCCGGGGTGAGGCTCTTGAAAGGAGAGGCAATTGCACCCCAGACAGCTGTCACCAGTCTATGCCACTGAATGTAAACCGTACGCTTTCCTCAGTAAGTGCTGAGAACAGTTAAGTCCTGGAACTTCACACACACACAGTCCCTCACTGGGTCTTCAAACAGCCTGATGGAGCTGTGGTCATCCCCATCTCACAGATGGGGAACTGAGGCAAAGAGGTGAAGTGTTCAAGGCCACAAACCCAGAGAGACAACAGAACACCTAGACCCAGTGGGACCCAGCAGCCTGGAGGGTCTCTGGCTGTACCCAGTATTCTGTCTCTCCTGATAATACTTAGTTTTGTACTCCTGTGAAAGAAGTCAAGCTTACTGATCCCAGTGACAACACTGCCCTGACCCCAATAAAAGTACAAAGTGGTTTATTTGGTCACATTTTTTTTTTTTTTTTTTTTTTTTTTTTTTTTTTTTTTTTAGTGATTGTTGTACTCTAATTAAGAGCATGTGGTCCGAAGACTTCAGGGGTACGGGAAGTGGGTACTTTGAGACGGATCAGAAAAGCAGATGGATTGAGGGCTGTGAGGCGGACAGATCTGTGATAAAGTAAACACTGCACGATGTTAATTATAGAAGTAAGGCAGTGGGCGTGGGTGCTCCATTTTCAATTTTCCTCTCATTAGTGCTTTTCATAATAAAATGCTGGTAGGAATAGGCAGGGTGAACCAACCCAAAGGTGAGCAGGGACAGGCAGGGCCGGCACATGGCTCCTTCTACAGATTGAGCATCACTGGTGTGGGTGAAGAAGTGAATCCCCAGACTGCAGACACGGCAGAGGAAACAGAAGAGCTCAGAAAAGCTGAGCATTCCTACAATCTCTCTCCTAGAAGCCAGAGAGAAGTCCATCTGAGCCACCCGGCCTCCCATCTTGCTGATGGATGTCAGAAGTGCTCCAGCAGGACCAGGGACATCTGCTAAGATAGATGAACAGTTTACCAGTGGATGCAGAGAAGAAAATATGGAAATGCACTATACAGAGTCTGCCAGACTCCTGCATCTGCAGAAAGAACTTCATCCCCAAAACCTCAAAGTCCACCCCACAATGATACACCTTATACAAGAAGGCCACATTTCTTAATCCTTCCCCAAAAGTTCCATTAACTGGGAAACAAGTATTCAGACATATGAGTCTAAGGGAGCTGTTCTTCTTTCTCCCATTAATTTATTTATGTATTTACTTTACATCCTGATCCCTGCCCCACCCGTCCTTCTGGTGGGAACCATTCTTATTTAAACCATTGCAGATTATTCAGTGTCAAGGACAACCTCCCATTCCTCTTCCATAGAAAGACAGAAAGCATCTTCATGGTCAAGCCTTGAGCATCCTCTAATCATAGGTCCTGCTGCTACAGGGTCAACATGGACCACTTCCTGGCACCTAGGATGCAATCAACTCAAGAGAAGACATTGGTGGCCTCTTTAAAGAACACTGTTGTGAAGTTGCTTTTTGCTGAACACACCCAGAGAGAGGTCCGCATGGTGGTAGATTAGAGGGGCAAGCTATTGACAGGAAGGCTTTGACCCAGTACCACCCACAGGGAGAATAAAGAAGTTTATCCTTTCCTGGTCTCCTGGCTATAGGAAAAGAGTATGCTAGGCCTGCTCACCTGATGCAGACAGGTTAAGTATGAGCATGTCTCAGTGACTCATGGAAGTTGTTGCTTCTTCCTCTGTCCTCCTTTGGGTCTGTGAGGACAGGGACAGGGCAACATACACATCATCACCATCATATGCCCTCTATGAATGCTGGCAGAGGGATGTGTGTGTGGTACGAGGAAATCTTGGTAGAGGATTCTCTATGCTCAGAGCCACAGATTTTGATGGAGACAAACCTACCACAGGAGTTGAGACTCTTCATAAGGATTGTGCATTAGTGGGCAGTGGCACACATGGACAGTCTCTCCCTACAGGGGACTGTTCCCATCCTTCATAGCTTTTGCAAGCCCCATTGCAGCAAAAGAGAGCTGTGGTTAATGGTACGTTACTGCCAAACACTGAACAAGGGGCCCTGTTGGTCTTCCTAGTTTGCCTCCTCAAAAGCCTTGCTCTTCCGAGACCTGGCCTGATTTATTCTCACTCTATTCCATAGGGAGAAAGCGAAGCAGACAGAGATGCAGAGAAAGAGAGACATAGCAAGAAGACAGAATGGGGGTGGGGGCGGGGAAGAGGGAGGGGGTGAGGGGAAGGAGGAGAGAGTATGACAGGAAGAGATCATATATTCACTGGAAATAAGTTCTGTTGTTTAAGCTAGTTCTAACACTAGCTGAGAATCCAGGATGGAGCTGGGCTCAGCTCTTTACCTGGACCACCACAAGGTCACTATAAAGAAAAGGGTAAGGGGCTTTGGAAAATAGAATCTTCTGTATGCATTATCTTGACTGGATCTTAGGCTTGTCTTTCTGGAAAAGGAAGATGGGGTTGCTTAGTCACAGAGGATCTCCAGGAAGTGTAGTGGATGATGGAGGTGGCTGGCAAGTTGGCTCTCTTTGAGCTTCATGTCTAACCTAGAGCAGCAGGTCTGTAAGGGCAGATGTAGGAGGGAGGGCCTATTGGCTATGTGACCAACCGACTCATTCAGAGTTTCTTGTGGCATTAGGGAGATGGTCCTGAGACCCAGGCTAAGGACTTTATGTGGCTAAAATAGAAACATGGAAAACACATAGCACTTGTAGGGAGACCCTGTGAATTCTTTGACAGTGTCTAAGCCATTGTGTTTGTTCCCACTGGTATAAGGGTACTACTAGCATTGAGTGCAGAGGCCAGCCTATTTCACAGCCCACAGAGTACTAGGCAGCCTCCCACTGTGACTCCCACCCATTCCTCTCAACTGGGGCTGAAGCAGAGCTGCTGGGGGCTATTGCTTTTGTGAAAATGATCTATCCAAGCTCAGCGAGTAACCAAAGGAAGACAATAGCAGCCTCCAGACATGTGTCCAGAGATAAAAGAGAACATTCTCTGAGTATATTGTTCTTCCTTCCCCATGAAGGTGCTGAAGCTTGCTGGGAATTGTAGTATCTCCTGGGCATGTGATAAAGGCTCTAGAGGATCAGCATCTTCTAAACAAGAGTCTAACAACACAACGTGAGCAGCTCTTCTCCCCATGGTCCTTAGGAGGCATGATGTGGCACACAAAGATGAAGATGCCATGTTCCCTCAAGAAGGGTCTCACTTGGCCTTGGGGTATATTAAGAAAAGATAGACTGCAGTAAGTGGCTCTTGGGGGACACTCTGTTCAAGACTGTCTTTAGGATGGCTATAGCTGGTACCTAAGACAGTGGAACATGGCTTGGCTATTCCCATCAAAAACAACACCCTCTAGTAACATCCCTTCTGCCAGATCTTTTTTTCCAGGCCCCACTCCTCTTTTTCTTTCATTAGTACTTCTACCCAAT